>NW_027435893.1:0-300000 GCF_964199755.1 Larus michahellis
GACCCACACACCTGGGGGCTGCAGGCTTTCCTGGGGCCTTCAGCCTCAAAACCACCCTTTCCCTCTTGGCGCCGCGCCAGGTACAGAAATAGCCATATGTCTGGAGATTGGTCCCACGCCCAAAGAGCCAGCAGGGAAAACTATGCCTTCTTCTAAAGCTCTTTGGGAACCGCTTGCGTAGCCCCACACACCTGGGGGCACAGGCTTTCCTGCTGACTTCAGCCTCAAAACCACCCTTTCCCACTTGGCGCCGCGCCAGGCACAAAAATGGCCATATGTCTGGAGATTGGTCCCACGCCCAAAGAGCCAGCAGGGAAAACTATGCCTTGTTCTAAAGCTCTTTGGGAACCGCTTGCGTAGCCCCACAGACCTGGGGGCTGCAGGCATTCCTGCTGCCTTCAGCCTCAAAACCACCCTTTCCCACTTGGCGCCACGCCAGGCACAAAAATGGCCATATGGCTGGAGATTGGTCCCACGCCCAAAGAGCCAGCAGGGAAAACTATGCCTTGTAGTAATGCTCTTTGGGAACCGCTTGCGTAGCCCCACAGACCTGGGGGCTGCAGGCTTTCCTGCTGCCTTCAGCCTCAAAACCACCCTTCCCCTCTTTAGCGCCGCGCCAGGCAAAAAAATGGCCATATGTCTGGAGATTGGTCCCACGCCCAAAGGGCCAGAAGGGAAAACTATGCCTTCTTCTAAAGCCCCTTGGGAACCGCTTGCGTAGCCCCAGAGACCTGGGGGCTGCAGGCTTTCCTGCTGCCTTCAGCCTCAAAACCACCCTTTCCCACTTGGTGCAGCGCCAGGCACAAAAATGGCCATATGTATGGAGACTGGTCCCACGCCCATAGAGCCAGCAGGGAAAATTATGCCTTCTTCTGAAGCTCTTTGGGAACTGCTTGCGTAGCCCCACAGACCTGGGGGCTGCAGGCTTTCCTGCTGCCTTCAGCCTCAAAACCACCCTTTCCCACTTGGCGCCGCGCAAGGCACAGAATCTTCCTTATGTCTGGAGATTGGTCCTACGCCCAAAGAGCCAGGAGGGAAAACTATGCCTTGTTGTAAAGCTCTTTGGGAACCGCTTGTGTAGCCCCACACACCTGGGGGCTGCAGGCTTTCCTGCTGCCTTCAGCCTCAAAACCACCCTTTCCCACTTGGCGCCGCGCCAGGCACAAAAATGGCCATATCTCTGGAGATTGGTCCCACGCCCAAAGAGCCAGCAGGGAAAACTATGCCTTCTTCTAAAGCTCTTTGGGAACCGCTTGCGTAGCCCCACAGACCTGGGGCCTGCAGGCATTCCTGCTGCCTTCAGCCTCAAAACCACCCTTTCCCACTTGGCACCACGCCAGGCACAAAAATGGCCATATGTCTGGAGATTAGTCCCACGCCCAAAGAGCCAGCAGGGAAAACTATGCCTTGTTCTAAAGCTCTTTGGGAACCGCTTGCGTAGCCCCACACACCTGGGGGCTGCAGGCTTTCCTGCTGCCTTCAGCCTCAAAAGTACCCTTTCCCACTTGGCGCCGCGCCAGGCACAAAAATGGCCATATGGCTGGAGACTGGTCCCACGCCCAAAGAGCCAGCAGGAAAAACTATGCCTTCTTCTAAAGCTCTTTGGGAACCGCTTGCGTAGCCCAACACACCTGCGGGCTGCAGGCTTTCCTGCTGCCTTCAGCCTCAAAAGCACCCTTTCCCACTTGGCGCCGCGCCAGGCACAAAAATGGCCATATGTCTGGAGATTGGTCCCACGCCCAAAGAGCCAGCAGGGAAAACTATGCCTTGTTCTAAAGCTCTTTGGGAACCGCTTGCGTAGCCCCACACACCTGGGGGCACAGGCTTTCCTGCTGCTTTCAACCTCAAAACCACCCTTTCCCACTTGGCGCCGCTCCAGGCACAAAAATGGCCCTATGTCTGGAGATTGGTCCCACGCCCAAAGAGCCAGCAGGGAAAACTATGCCTTGTTGTAAAGCTCTTTGGGAACCGCTTGCGTAGCTCCACACACCTGGGGGCTGCAGGCTTTCCTGGGGCCTTCAGCCTCAAAACCACCCTTTCCCACTTGGCGCCACGCCAGGCACAAAAATGGCCATATGTCTGGAGATTGGTCCCACGCCCAAAGAGCCAGCAGGGAAAACTATGCCTTGTTCTAAAGCTCTTTGGGAACCGCTTGCGTAGCCCCACACACCTGGGGGCTGCAGGCTTTCCTGCTGCCTTCAGCCTCAAAACCACCCTTTCCCACTTGGCGCCACGCCAGGCACAAAAATGGCCATATGGCTGGAGATTGGTCCCACGCCCAAAGAGCCAGCAGGGAAAACTATGCCTTGTAGTAAAGCTCTTTGGGAACCGCTTGCGTAGCCCCACACACCTGGGGGCTGCAGGCTTTCCTGCTGCCTTCAGCCTCAAAACCACCCTTCCCCTCTTTGTGCCGCGCCAGGTAAAAAAATGGCCATATGTCTGGAGATTGGTCCCACGCCCAAAGGGCCAGCAGGGAAAACTATGCCTTCTTCTAAAGCCCCTTGGGAACCGCTTGCGTAGCCCCAGAGACCTGGGGGCTGCAGGCTTTCCTGCTGCCTTCAGCCTCAAAACCACCCTTTCCCACTTGGTGCAGCGCCAGGCACAAAAATGGCCATATCTATGGAGACTGGTCCCACGGCCAAAGAGCCAGCCGGGAAAATTATGCCTTCTTCTAAAGCTCTTTGGGAACCGCTTGCGTAGCCCCACAGACCTGGGGCCTGCAGGCATTCCTGCTGCCTTCAGCCTCAAAACCACCCTTTCCCACTTGGCACCACGCCAGGCACAAAAATGGCCATATGTCTGGAGATTAGTCCCACGCCCAAAGAGCCAGCAGGGAAAACTATGCCTTGTTCTAAAGTTCTTTGGGAACCGCTTGCGTAGCCCCACACACCTGGGGGCTGCAGGCTTTCCTGCTGCCTTCAGCCTCAAAAGCACCCTTTCCCACTTGGCGCCGCGCCAGGCACAAAAATGGCCATATGGCTGGAGACTGGTCCCACGCCCAAAGAGCCAGCAGGGAAAACTATGCCTTCTTCTAAAGTTCTTTGGCAACCTCTTGCGTAGCCCCACACACCTGGGGGCTGCAGGCTTTCCTGCTGCCTTCAGCCTCAAAACCACCCTTTCCCTCTTGTTGCCGCGCCAGGCACAAAAATGGCCATATGTCTGGAGATTGGTCCCACGCCCAAAGAGCAGCAGGGAAAACTATGCCTTGTTGTAAAGCTCTTTGGGAACCGCTTGCGTAGCCCCACAGACCTGGGGGCTGCAGGCTTTCCTGCTGCCTTCAGCCTCAAAAGCACCCTTTCCCACTTGGCGCCGCGCCAGGCACAAAAATGGCCATATGTCTGGAGATTGGTCCCACGCCCAAAGAGCCAGCAGGGAAAACTATGCCTTGTTCTAAAGCTCTTTGGGAACCGCTTGCGTAGCCCCAGAGACCTGGGGGCTGCAGGCTTTCCTGCTGCCTTCAGCCTCAAAACCACCCTTTCCCACTTGGCGCCGCGCCAGGCACAGAAATGGCCATATGTCTGGAGATTGGTCCCACGCCCAAAGAGCCAGCAGGGAAAATTATGCCTTCTTCTAAAGCTCTTTGGGAACTGCTTGCGTAGCCCCACACACCTGGGGGCTGCAGGCTTTCCTGCTGCCTTCAGCCTCAAAACCACCCTTTCCCACTTGGCACCGCGCAAGGCACAGAATTTTCCTTATGTCTGGAGATTGGTCCCACGCCCAAAGAGCCAGCAGGGAAAACTATGCCTTGTTGTAAAGCTCTTTGGGAACCGCTTGCGTAGCCCCACACACCTGGGGGCTGCAGGCTTTCCTGCTGCCTTCCGCCTCAAAACCACCCTTTCCCACTTGGCGCCGCGCCAGGCACAAAAATGGCCATATGTCTGGAGATTGGTCCCACGGCCAAAGAGCCAGCAGGGAAAACTATGCCTTGTTCTAAAGCTCTTTGGGAACTGCTTGCGTAGCCCCACACACCTGGGGGCTGCAGGCATTCCTGCTGCCTTCAGCCTCAAAACCACCCTTTCCCACTTGGCACCGTGCCAGGCACAAAAATGGCCATATATCTGGAGATTGGTCCCACGCCCAAAGAGCCAGCAGGGAAAACTATGCCTTCTTCTAAAGTTCTTTGGCAACCGCTTGCGTGGCCCCACACACCTGGGGGCTGCAGGCTTTCCTGGGGCCTTCAGCCTCAAAACCACCCTTTCCCTCTTGGCGCCGCGCCAGGTACAGAAATAGCCATATGTCTGGAGATTGGTCCCACGCCCAAAGAGCCAGCAGGGAAAACTATGCCGTCTTCTAAAGCTCTTTGGGAACCGCTTGCGTAGCCCCACACACCTGGGGGCTGCAGGCTTTCCTGCTGCCTTCAGCCTCAAAACCACCCTTCCCCTCTTTGTGCCGCGCCAGGCAAAAAAATGGCCATATGTCTGGAGATTGGTCCCACGCCCAAAGGGCCAGCAGGGAAAACTATGCCTTCTTCTAAAGCCCCTTGGGAACCGCTTGCGTAGCCCCACACACCTGGGGGCTGCAGGCTTTCCTGCTGCCTTCAGCCTCAAAACCACCCTTTCCCACTTGGTGCAGCGCCAGGCACAAAAATGGCCATATGTATGGAGACTGGTCCCACGCCCATAGAGCCAGCAGGGAAAATTATGCCTTCTTCTGAAGCTCTTTGGGAACTGCTTGCGTAGCCCCACAGACCTGGGGGCTGCAGGCTTTCCTGCTGCCTTCAGCCTCAAAACCACCCTTTCCCACTTGGCGCCGCGCAAGGCACAGAATCTTCCTTATGTCTGGAGATTGGTCCTACGCCCAAAGAGCCAGGAGGGAAAACTATGCCTTGTTGTAAAGCTCTTTGGGAACCGCTTGTGTAGCCCCACACACCTGGGGGCTGCAGGCTTTCCTGCTGCCTTCAGCCTCAAAACCACCCTTTCCCACTTGGCGCCGCGCCAGGCACAAAATGGCCATATCTCTGGAGATTGGTCCCACGCCCAAAGAGCCAGCAGGGAAAACTATGCCTTCTTCTAAAGCTCTTTGGGAACCGCTTGCGTAGCCCCACAGACCTGGGGCCTGCAGGCATTCCTGCTGCCTTCAGCCTCAAAACCACCCTTTCCCACTTGGCACCACGCCAGGCACAAAAATGGCCATATGTCTGGAGATTAGTCCCACGCCCAAAGAGCCAGCAGGGAAAACTATGCCTTGTTCTAAAGCTCTTTGGCAACCGCTTGCGTAGCCCCACACACCTGGGGGCTGCAGGCTTTCCTGCTGCCTTCAGCCTCAAAAGTACCCTTTCCCACTTGGCGCCGCGCCAGGCACAAAAATGGCCATATGGCTGGAGACTGGTCCCACGCCCAAAGAGCCAGCAGGAAAAACTATGCCTTCTTCTAAAGCTCTTTGGGAACCGCTTGCGTAGCCCAACACACCTGCGGGCTGCAGGCTTTCCTGCTGCCTTCAGCCTCAAAAGCACCCTTTCCCACTTGGCGCCGCGCCAGGCACAAAAATGGCCATATGTCTGGAGATTGGTCCCACGCCCAAAGAGCCAGGAGGGAAAACTATGCCTTGTTCTAAAGCTCTTTGGGAACCGCTTGCGTAGCCCCACACACCTGCGGGCTGCAGGCTTTCCTGCTGCCTTCAGCCTCAAAACCACCCTTTCCCACTTGGCGCCACGCCAGGCACAAAAATGGCCATATGGCTGGAGATTGGTCCCACGCCCAAAGAGCCAGCAGGGAAAACTATGCCTTGTTCTAAAGCTCTTTGGGAACCGCTTGCGTAGCCCCACACACCTGGGGGCTGCAGGCTTTCCTGCTGCCTTCAGCCTCAAAACCACCCTTCCCCTCTTTGTGCCGCGCCAGGTAAAAAAATGGCCATATGTCTGGAGATTGGTCCCACGCCCAAAGGGCCAGCAGGGAAAACTATGCCTTCTTCTAAAGCCCCTTGGGAACCGCTTGCGTAGCCCCAGAGACCTGGGGGCTGCAGGCTTTCCTGCTGCCTTCAGCCTCAAAACCACCCTTTCCCACTTGGTGCAGCGCCAGGCACAAAAATGGCCATATCTATGGAGACTGGTCCCACGGCCAAAGAGCCAGCAGGGAAAATTATGCCTTCTTCTAAAGCTCTTTGGGAACCGCTTGCGTAGCCCCACAGACCTGGGGGCTGCAGGCTTTCCTGGGGCCTTCAGCCTCAAAACCACCCTTTCCCACTTGGCACCACGCCAGGCACAAAAATGGCCATACGTCTGGAGATTAGTCCCACGCCCAAAGAGCCAGCAGGGAAAACTATGCCTTGTTCTAAAGCTCTTTGGGAACCGCTTGCGTAGCCCCACACACCTGGGGGCTGCAGGCTTTCCTGCTGCCTTCAGCCTCAAAACCACCCTTTCCCACTTGGCGCCGCGCCAGGCACAAAAATGGCCATATGGCTGGAGACTGGTCCCACGCCCAAAGAGCCAGCAGGGAAAACTATGCCTTCTTCTAAAGTTCTTTGGCAACCTCTTGCGTAGCCCCACACACCTGGGGGCTGCAGGCTTTCCTGGGGCCTTCAGCCTCAAAACCACCCTTTCCCTCTTGTTGCCGCGCCAGGCACAAAAATGGCCATAAGTCTGGAGATTGGTCCCACGCCCAAAGAGCAGCAGGGAAAACTATGCCTTGTTGTAAAGCTCTTTGGGAACCGCTTGCGTAGCCCCACAGACCTGGGGGCTGCAGGCTTTCCTGCTGCCTTCAGCCTCAAAACCACCCTTTCCCACTTGGCACCACGCCAGGCACAAAAATGGCCATATGTCTGGAGATTAGTCCCACGCCCAAAGAGCCAGCAGGGAAAACTATGCCTTGTTCTAAAGCTCTTTGGGAACCGCTTGCGTAGCCCCACACACCTGGGGGCTGCAGGCTTTCCTGCTGCCTTCAGCCTCAAAAGCACCCTTTCCCACTTGGCGCCGCGCCAGGCACAAAAATGGCCATATGGCTGGAGACTGGTCCCACGCCCAAAGAGCCAGCAGGGAAAACTATGCCTTCTTCTAAAGTTCTTTGGCAACCTCTTGCGTAGCCCCACACACCTGGGGGCTGCAGGCTTTCCTGGGGCCTTCAGCCTCAAAACCACCCTTTCCCTCTTGTTGCCGCGCCAGGCACAAAAATGGCCATAAGTCTGGAGATTGGTCCCACGCCCAAAGAGCAGCAGGGAAAACTATGCCTTGTTGTAAAGCTCTTTGGGAACCGCTTGCGTAGCCCCACAGACCTGGGGGCTGCAGGCTTTCCTGCTGCCTTCAGCCTCAAAAGCACCCTTTCCCACTTGGCGCCGCGCCAGGCACAAAAATGGCCATATGTCTGGAGATTGGTCCCACGCCCAAAGAGCCAGCAGGGAAAACTATGCCTTGTTCTAAAGCTCTTTGGGAACCGCTTGCGTAGCCCCACACACCTGCGGACTGCAGGCTTTCCTGCTGCCTTCAGCCTCAAAACCACCCTTTCCCACTTGGCGCCGCGCCAGGCACAGAAATGGCCATATGTCTGGAGATTGGTCCCACGCCCAAAGAGCCAGCAGGGAAAATTATGCCTTCTTCTAAAGCTCTTTGGGAACTGCTTGCGTAGCCCCACACACCTGGGGGCTGCAGGCTTTCCTGCTGCCTTCAGCCTCAAAACCACCCTTTCCCACTTGGCACCGCGCAAGGCACAGAATTTTCCTTATGTCTGGAGATTGGTCCCACGCCCAAAGAGCCAGCAGGGAAAACTATGCCTTGTTGTAAAGCTCTTTGGGAACCGCTTGCGTAGCCCCACACACCTGGGGGCTGCAGGCTTTCCTGCTGCCTTCCGCCTCAAAACCACCCTTTCCCACTTGGCGCCGCGCCAGGCACAAAAATGGCCATATGTCTGGACATTGGTCCCACGGCCAAAGAGCCAGCAGGGAAAACTATGCCTTGTTCTAAAGCTCTTTGGGAACCGCTTGCGTAGCCCCACACACCTGGGGGCTGCAGGCTTTCCTGCTGCCTTCAGCCTCAAAACCACCCTTCCCCTCTTTGTGCCGCGCCAGGCAAAAAAATGGCCATATGTCTGGAGATTGGTCCCACGCCCAAAGGGCCAGCAGGGAAAACTATGCCTTCTTCTAAAGCCCCTTGGGAACCGCTTGCGTAGCCCCACACACCTGGGGGCTGCAGGCTTTCCTGCTGCCTTCAGCCTCAAAACCACCCTTTCCCACTTGGCGCAGCGCCAGGCACAAAAATGGCCATATGTATGGAGACTGGTCCCACGCCCATAGAGCCAGCAGGGAAAATTATGCCTTCTTCTGAAGCTCTTTGGGAACTGCTTGCGTAGCCCCACAGACCTGGGGGCTGCAGGCTTTCCTGCTGCCTTCAGCCTCAAAACCACCCTTTCCCACTTGGCGCCGCGCAAGGCACAGAATCTTCCTTATGTCTGGAGATTGGTCCTACGCCCAAAGAGCCAGGAGGGAAAACTATGCCTTGTTGTAAAGCTCTTTGGGAACCGCTTGTGTAGCCCCACACACCTGGGGGCTGCAGGCTTTCCTGCTGCCTTCAGCCTCAAAACCACCCTTTCCCACTTGGCGCCGCGCCAGGCACAAAAATGGCCATATGTCTGGAGATTGGTCCCACGCCCAAAGAGCCAGCAGGGAAAACTATGCCTTGTTCTAAAGCTCTTTGGGAACCGCTTGCGTAGCCCCACACACCTGGGGCCTGCAGGCATTCCTGCTGCCTTCAGCCTCAAAACCACACTTTCCCACTTGGCACCTCGCCAGGCACAAAAATGGCCATATGTCTGGAGATTAGTCCCACGCCCAAAGAGCCAGAAGGGAAAACTATGCCTTCTTCTAAAGCTCTTTGGGAACCGCTTGCGTAGCCCCACACACCTGGGGGCACAGGCTTTCCTGCTGCCTTCAGCCTCAAAAGCACCATTTCCCACTTGGCGCCGCGCCAGGCACAAAAATGGCCATATGGCTGGAGACTGGTCCCACGCCCAAAGAGCCAGCAGGAAAAACTATGCCTTCTTCTAAAGCTCTTTGGGAACCGCTTGCGTAGCCCAACACACCTGGGGGCTGCAGGCTTTCCTGCTGCCTTCAGCCTCAAAAGCACCCTTTCCCACTTGGCGCCGCGCCAGGCACAAAAATGGCCATATGTCTGGAGATTGGTCCCACGCCCAAAGAGCCAGCAGGGAAAACTATGCCTTGTTCTAAAGCTCTTTGGGAACCGCTTGCGTAGCCCCACACACCTGGGGGCTGCAGGCTTTCCTGCTGCTTTCAGCCTCAAAACCACCCTTTCCCACTTGGCGCCGCGCCAGGCACAAAAATGGCACTATGTCTGGAGATTGGTCCCACGCCCAAAGAGCCAGCAGGGAAAACTATGCCTTGTTGTAAAGCTCTTTGGGAACCGCTTGCGTAGCCCCACACACCTGGGGGCTGCAGGCTTTCCTGGGGCCTTCAGCCTCAAAACCACCCTTTCCCACTTGGCACCACGCCAGGCACAAAAATGGCCATATGTCTGGAGATTGGTCCCACGCCCAAAGAGCCAGCAGGGAAAACTATGCCTTCTTCTAAAGCTCTTTGGGAACCGCTTGCGTAGCCCCACACACCTGCGGGCTGCAGGCTTTCCTGCTGCCTTCAGCCTCAAAACCACCCTTTCCCACTTGGTGCAGCGCCAGGCACAAAAATGGCCATATCTATGGAGACTGGTCCCACGGCCAAATAGCCAGCAGGGAAAATTATGCCTTCTTCTAAAGCTCTTTGGGAACCGCTTGCGTAGCCCCACAGACCTGGGGCCTGCAGGCATTCCTGCTGCCTTCAGCCTCAAAACCACCCTTTCCCACTTGGCACCACGCCAGGCACAAAAATGGCCATATGTCTGGAGATTAGTCCCACGCCCAAAGAGCCAGCAGGGAAAACTATGCCTTGTTCTAAAGCTCTTTGGGAACCGCTTGCGTAGCCCCACACACCTGGGGGCTGCAGGCTTTCCTGCTGCCTTCAGCCTCAAAAGCACCCTTTCCCACTTGGCGCCGCGCCAGGCACAAAAATGGCCATATGGCTGGAGACTGGTCCCACGCCCAAAGAGCCAGCAGGGAAAACTATGCCTTCTTCTAAAGTTCTTTGGCAACCTCTTGCGTAGCCCCACACACCTGGGGGCTGCAGGCTTTCCTGGGGCCTTCAGCCTCAAAACCACCCTTTCCCTCTTGTTGCCGCGCCAGGCACAAAAATGGCCATAAGTCTGGAGATTGGTCCCACGCCCAAAGAGCAGCAGGGAAAACTATGCCTTGTTGTAAAGCTCTTTGGGAACCGCTTGCGTAGCCCCACAGACCTGGGGGCTGCAGGCTTTCCTGCTGCCTTCAGCCTCAAAAGCACCCTTTCCCACTTGGCGCCGCGCCAGGCACAAAAATGGCCATATGTCTGGAGATTGGTCCCACGCCCAAAGAGCCAGCAGGGAAAACTATGCCTTGTTCTAAAGCTCTTTGGGAACCGCTTGCGTAGCCCCACACACCTGCGGACTGCAGGCTTTCCTGCTGCCTTCAGCCTCAAAACCACCCTTTCCCACTTGGCGCCGCGCCAGGCACAGAAATGGCCATATGTCTGGAGATTGGTCCCACGCCCAAAGAGCCAGCAGGGAAAATTATGCCTTCTTCTAAAGCTCTTTGGGAACTGCTTGCGTAGCCCCACACACCTGGGGGCTGCAGGCTTTCCTGCTGCCTTCAGCCTCAAAACCACCCTTTCCCACTTGGCACCGCGCAAGGCACAGAATTTTCCTTATGTCTGGAGATTGGTCCCACGCCCAAAGAGCCAGCAGGGAAAACTATGCCTTGTTGTAAAGCTCTTTGGGAACCGCTTGCGTAGCCCCACACACCTGGGGGCTGCAGGCTTTCCTGCTGCCTTCCGCCTCAAAACCACCCTTTCCCACTTGGCGCCGCGCCAGGCACAAAAATGGCCATATGTCTGGACATTGGTCCCACGGCCAAAGAGCCAGCAGGGAAAACTATGCCTTGTTCTAAAGCTCTTTGGGAACCGCTTGCGTAGCCCCACACACCTGGGGGCTGCAGGCTTTCCTGCTGCCTTCAGCCTCAAAACCACCCTTCCCCTCTTTGTGCCGCGCCAGGCAAAAAAATGGCCATATGTCTGGAGATTGGTCCCACGCCCAAAGGGCCAGCAGGGAAAACTATGCCTTCTTTTAAAGCCCCTTGGGAACCGCTTGCGTAGCCCCAGAGACCTGGGGGCTGCAGGCTTTCCTGCTGCCTTCAGCCTCAAAACCACCCTTTCCCACTTGGCGCAGCGCCAGGCACAAAAATGGCCATATGTATGGAGACTGGTCCCACGCCCATAGAGCCAGCAGGGAAAATTATGCCTTCTTCTGAAGCTCTTTGGGAACTGCTTGCGTAGCCCCACAGACCTGGGGGCTGCAGGCTTTCCTGCTGCCTTCAGCCTCAAAACCACCCTTTCCCACTTGGCGCCGCGCAAGGCACAGAATCTTCCTTATGTCTGGAGATTGGTCCTACGCCCAAAGAGCCAGGAGGGAAAACTATGCCTTATTCTAAAGTTCTTTGGGAACCGCTTGTGTAGCCCCACACACCTGGGGGCTGCAGGCTTTCCTGCTGCCTTCAGCCTCAAAACCACCCTTTCCCACTTGGCGCCGCGCCAGGCACAAAAATGGCCATATGTCTGGAGATTGGTCCCACGCCCAAAGAGCCAGCAGGGAAAACTATGCCTTGTTCTAAAGCTCTTTGGGAACCGCTTGCGTAGCCCCACACACCTGGGGCCTGCAGGCATTCCTGCTGCCTTCAGCCTCAAAACCACCCTTTCCCACTTGGCACCACGCCAGGCACAAAAATGGCCATATGTCTGGAGATTAGTCCCACGCCCAAAGAGCCAGAAGGGAAAACTATGCCTTCTTCTAAAGCTCTTTGGGAACCGCTTGCGTAGCCCCACACACCTGGGGGCACAGGCTTTCCTGCTGCCTTCAGCCTCAAAAGCACCATTTCCCACTTGGCGCCGCGCCAGGCACAAAAATGGCCATATGGCTGGAGACTGGTCCCACGCCCAAAGAGCCAGCAGGAAAAACTATGCCTTGTTCTAAAGCTCTTTGGGAACCGCTTGCGTAGCCCAACACACCTGGGGGCTGCAGGCTTTCCTGCTGCCTTCAGCCTCAAAAGCACCCTTTCCCACTTGGCGCCGCGCCAGGCACAAAAATGGCCATATGTCTGGAGATTGGTCCCACGCCCAAAGAGCCAGCAGGGAAAACTATGCCTTGTTCTAAAGCTCTTTGGGAACCGCTTGCGTAGCCCCACACACCTGGGGGCTGCAGGCTTTCCTGCTGCTTTCAGCCTCAAAACCACCCTTTCCCACTTGGCGCCGCGCCAGGCACAAAAATGGCACTATGTCTGGAGATTGGTCCCACGCCCAAAGAGCCAGCAGGGAAAACTATGCCTTGTTGTAAAGCTCTTTGGGAACCGCTTGCGTAGCCCCACACACCTGGGGGCTGCAGGCTTTCCTGGGGCCTTCAGCCTCAAAACCACCCTTTCCCACTTGGCACCACGCCAGGCACAAAAATGGCCATATGTCTGGAGATTGGTCCCACGCCCAAAGAGCCAGCAGGGAAAACTATGCCTTCTTCTAAAGCTCTTTGGGAACCGCTTGCGTAGCCCCACACACCTGCGGGCTGCAGGCTTTCCTGCTGCCTTCAGCCTCAAAACCACCCTTTCCCACTTGGTGCAGCGCCAGGCACAAAAATGGCCATATCTATGGAGACTGGTCCCACGGCCAAAGAGCCAGCAGGGAAAACTATGCCTTGTTCTAAAGCTCTTTGGGAACCGCTTGCGTAGCCCCACAGACCTGGGGCCTGCAGGCATTCCTGCTGCCTTCAGCCTCAAAACCACCCTTTCCCACTTGGCACCACGCCAGGCACAAAAATGGCCATATGTCTGGAGATTAGTCCCACGCCCAAAGAGCCAGCAGGGAAAACTATGCCTTGTTCTAAAGCTCTTTGGGAACCTCTTGCGTAGCCCCACACACCTGGGGGCTGCAGGCTTTCCTGGGGCCTTCAGCCTCAAAACCACCCTTTCCCTCTTGTTGCCGCGCCAGGCACAAAAATGGCCATAAGTCTGGAGATTGGTCCCACGCCCAAAGAGCAGCAGGGAAAACTATGCCTTGTTGTAAAGCTCTTTGGGAACCGCTTGCGTAGCCCCACACACCTGGGGGCTGCAGGCTTTCCTGCTGCCTTCAGCCTCAAAAGCACCCTTTCCCACTTGGCGCCGCGCCAGGCACAAAAATGGCCATATGTCTGGAGATTGGTCCCACGCCCAAAGAGCCAGCAGGGAAAACTATGCCTTCTTCTAAAGCTCTTTGGGAACCGCTTGCGTAGCCCCACACACCTGCGGACTGCAGGCTTTCCTGCTGCCTTCAGCCTCAAAACCACCCTTTCCCACTTGGCGCCGCGCCAGGCACAGAAATGGCCATATGTCTGGAGATTGGTCCCACGCCCAAAGAGCCAGCAGGGAAAATTATGCCTTCTTCTAAAGCTCTTTGGGAACTGCTTGCGTAGCCCCACACACCTGGGGGCTGCAGGCTTTCCTGCTGCCTTCAGCCTCAAAACCACCCTTTCCCACTTGGCACCGCGCAAGGCACAGAATTTTCCTTATGTCTGGAGATTGGTCCCACGCCCAAAGAGCCAGCAGGGAAAACTATGCCTTGTTGTAAAGCTCTTTGGGAACCGCTTGCGTAGCCCCACACACCTGGGGGCTGCAGGCTTTCCTGCTGCCTTCCGCCTCAAAACCACCCTTTCCCACTTGGCGCCGCGCCAGGCACAAAAATGGCCATATGTCTGGACATTGGTCCCACGGCCAAAGAGCCAGCAGGGAAAACTATGCCTTGTTCTAAAGCTCTTTGGGAACCGCTTGCGTAGCCCCACACACCTGGGGGCTGCAGGCTTTCCTGCTGCCTTCAGCCTCAAAACCACCCTTCCCCTCTTTGTGCCGCGCCAGGCAAAAAAATGGCCATATGTCTGGAGATTGGTCCCACGCCCAAAGGGCCAGCAGGGAAAACTATGCCTTCTTCTAAAGCCCCTTGGGAACCGCTTGCGTAGCCCCAGAGACCTGGGGGCTGCAGGCTTTCCTGCTGCCTTCAGCCTCAAAACCACCCTTTCCCACTTGGCACCACGCCAGGCACAAAAATGGCCATATGTCTGGAGATTAGTCCCACGCCCAAAGAGCCAGCAGGGAAAACTATGCCTTGTTCTAAAGCTCTTTGGGAACCGCTTGCGTAGCCCCACAGACCTGGGGGCTGCAGGCTTTCCTGCTGCCTTCAGCCTCAAAAGCACCCTTTCCCACTTGGCGCCGCGCCAGGCACAAAAATGGCCATATGGCTGGAGACTGGTCCCACGCCCAAAGAGCCAGCAGGGAAAACTATGCCTTCTTCTAAAGTTCTTTGGCAACCTCTTGCGTAGCCCCACACACCTGGGGGCTGCAGTCTTTCCTGGGGCCTTCAGCCTCAAAACCACCCTTTCCCTCTTGTTGCCGCGCCAGGCACAAAAATGGCCATATGTCTGGAGATTGGTCCCACGCCCAAAGAGCAGCAGGGAAAACTATGCCTTGTTGTAAAGCTCTTTGGGAACCGCTTGCGTAGCCCCACAGACCTGGGGGCTGCAGGCTTTCCTGCTGCCTTCAGCCTCAAAAGCACCCTTTCCCACTTGGCGCCGCGCCAGGCACAAAAATGGCCATATGTCTGGAGATTGGTCCCACGCCCAAAGAGCCAGCAGGGAAAACTATGCCTTGTTCTAAAGCTCTTTGGGAACCGCTTGCGTAGCCCCACACACCTGCGGACTGCAGGCTTTCCTGCTGCCTTCAGCCTCAAAACCACCCTTTCCCACTTGGCGCCGCGCCAGGCACAGAAATGGCCATATGTCTGGAGATTGGTCCCACGCCCAAAGAGCCAGCAGGGAAAATTATGCCTTCTTCTAAAGCTCTTTGGGAACCGCTTGCGTAGCCCCACACACCTGGGGGCTGCAGGCTTTCCTGCTGCCTTCAGCCTCAAAACCACCCTTTCCCACTTGGCACCGCGCAAGGCACAGAATTTTCCTTATGTCTGGAGATTGGTCCCACGCCCAAAGAGCCAGCAGGGAAAACTATGCCTTGTTCTAAAGCTCTTTGGGAACCGCTTGCGTAGCCCCACACACCTGGGGGCTGCAGGCTTTCCTGCTGCCTTCCGCCTCAAAACCACCCTTTCCCACTTGGCGCCGCGCCAGGCACAAAAATGGCCATATGTCTGGACATTGGTCCCACGGCCAAAGAGCCAGCAGGGAAAACTATGCCTTGTTCTAAAGCTCTTTGGGAACCGCTTGCGTAGCCCCACACACCTGGGGGCTGCAGGCATTCCTGCTGCCTTCAGCCTCAAAACCACCCTTTCCCACTTGGCACCGTGCCAGGCACAAAAATGGCCATATGTCTGGAGATTGGTCCCACGCCCAAAGAGCCAGCAGGGAAAACTATGCCTTCTTCTAAAGTTCTTTGGCAACCGCTTGCGTGGCCCCACACACCTGGGGGCTGCAGGCTTTCCTGCTGCCTTCAGCCTCAAAAGCACCCTTTCCCACTTGGCGCCGCGCCAGGCACAAAAATGGCCATATGGCTGGAGACTGGTCCCACGCCCAAAGAGCCAGCAGGGAAAACTATGCCTTCTTCTAAAGTTCTTTGGCAACCTCTTGCGTAGCCCCACACACCTGGGGGCTGCAGGCTTTCCTGGGGCCTTCAGCCTCAAAACCACCCTTTCCCTCTTGTTGCCGCGCCAGGCACAAAAATGGCCATATGTCTGGAGATTGGTCCCACGCCCAAAGAGCAGCAGGGAAAACTATGCCTTGTTGTAAAGCTCTTTGGGAACCGCTTGCGTAGCCCCACAGACCTGGGGGCTGCAGGCTTTCCTGCTGCCTTCAGCCTCAAAAGCACCCTTTCCCACTTGGCGCCGCGCCAGGCACAAAAATGGCCATATGTCTGGAGATTGGTCCCACGCCCAAAGAGCCAGCAGGGAAAACTATGCCTTGTTCTAAAGCTCTTTGGGAACCGCTTGCGTAGCCCCACACACCTGCGGACTGCAGGCTTTCCTGCTGCCTTCAGCCTCAAAACCACCCTTTCCCACTTGGCGCCGCGCCAGGCACAGAAATGGCCATATGTCTGGAGATTGGTCCCACGCCCAAAGAGCCAGCAGGGAAAATTATGCCTTCTTCTAAAGCTCTTTGGGAACCGCTTGCGTAGCCCCACACACCTGGGGGCTGCAGGCTTTCCTGCTGCCTTCAGCCTCAAAACCACCCTTTCCCACTTGGCACCGCGCAAGGCACAGAATTTTCCTTATGTCTGGAGATTGGTCCCACGCCCAAAGAGCCAGCAGGGAAAACTATGCCTTGTTCTAAAGCTCTTTGGGAACCGCTTGCGTAGCCCCACACACCTGGGGGCTGCAGGCTTTCCTGCTGCCTTCCGCCTCAAAACCACCCTTTCCCACTTGGCGCCGCGCCAGGCACAAAAATGGCCATATGTCTGGACATTGGTCCCACGGCCAAAGAGCCAGCAGGGAAAACTATGCCTTGTTCTAAAGCTCTTTGGGAACCGCTTGCGTAGCCCCACACACCTGGGGGCTGCAGGCATTCCTGCTGCCTTCAGCCTCAAAACCACCCTTTCCCACTTGGCACCGTGCCAGGCACAAAAATGGCCATATGTCTGGAGATTGGTCCCACGCCCAAAGAGCCAGCAGGGAAAACTATGCCTTCTTCTAAAGTTCTTTGGCAACCGCTTGCGTGGCCCCACACACCTGGGGGCTGCAGGCTTTCCTGCTGCCTTCAGCCTCAAAACCACCCTTTCCCTCTTGGCGCCGCGCCAGGTACAGAAATAGCCATATGTCTGGAGATTGGTCCCACGCCCAAAGAGCCAGCAGGGAAAACTATGCCTTCTTCTAAAGCTCTTTGGGAACCGCTTGCGTAGCCCCACACACCTGGGGGCACAGGCTTTCCTGCTGCCTTCAGCCTCAAAACCACCCTTTCCCACTTGGCGCCGCGCCAGGCACAAAAATGGCCATATGTCTGGAGATTGGTCCCACGCCCAAAGAGCCAGCAGGGAAAACTATGCCTTCTTCTAAAGCTCTTTGGCAACCGCTTGCGTAGCCCCACACACCTGGGGGCTGCAGGCATTCCTGCTGCCTTCAGCCTCAAAACCACCCTTTCCCACTTGGCGCCACGCCAGGCACAAAAATGGCCATATGGCTGGAGATTGGTCCCACGCCCAAAGAGCCAGCAGGGAAAACTATGCCTTGTAGTAAAGCTCTTTGGGAACCGCTTGCGTAGCCCCACACACCTGGGGGCTGCAGGCTTTCCTGCTGCCTTCAGCCTCAAAACCACCCTTTCCCTCTTGTTGCCGCGCCAGGCACAAAAATGGCCATATGTCTGGAGATTGGTCCCACGCCCAAAGAGCAGCAGGGAAAACTATGCCTTGTTGTAAAGCTCTTTGGGAACCGCTTGCGTAGCCCCACAGACCTGGGGGCTGCAGGCTTTCCTGCTGCCTTCAGCCTCAAAAGCACCCTTTCCCACTTGGCGCCGCGCCAGGCACAAAAATGGCCATATGTCTGGAGATTGGTCCCACGCCCAAAGAGCCAGCAGGGAAAACTATGCCTTGTTCTAAAGCTCTTTGGGAACCGCTTGCGTAGCCCCACACACCTGCGGACTGCAGGCTTTCCTGCTGCCTTCAGCCTCAAAACCACCCTTTCCCACTTGGCGCCGCGCCAGGCACAGAAATGGCCATATGTCTGGAGATTGGTCCCACGCCCAAAGAGCCAGCAGGGAAAATTATGCCTTCTTCTAAAGCTCTTTGGGAACCGCTTGCGTAGCCCCACACACCTGGGGGCTGCAGGCTTTCCTGCTGCCTTCAGCCTCAAAACCACCCTTTCCCACTTGGCACCGCGCAAGGCACAGAATTTTCCTTATGTCTGGAGATTGGTCCCACGCCCAAAGAGCCAGCAGGGAAAACTATGCCTTGTTCTAAAGCTCTTTGGGAACCGCTTGCGTAGCCCCACACACCTGGGGGCTGCAGGCTTTCCTGCTGCCTTCCGCCTCAAAACCACCCTTTCCCACTTGGCGCCGCGCCAGGCACAAAAATGGCCATATGTCTGGACATTGGTCCCACGGCCAAAGAGCCAGCAGGGAAAACTATGCCTTGTTCTAAAGCTCTTTGGGAACCGCTTGCGTAGCCCCACACACCTGGGGGCTGCAGGCATTCCTGCTGCCTTCAGCCTCAAAACCACCCTTTCCCACTTGGCACCGTGCCAGGCACAAAAATGGCCATATGTCTGGAGATTGGTCCCACGCCCAAAGAGCCAGCAGGGAAAACTATGCCTTCTTCTAAAGTTCTTTGGCAACCGCTTGCGTGGCCCCACACACCTGGGGGCTGCAGGCTTTCCTGCTGCCTTCAGCCTCAAAACCACCCTTTCCCTCTTGGCGCCGCGCCAGGTACAGAAATAGCCATATGTCTGGAGATTGGTCCCACGCCCAAAGAGCCAGCAGGGAAAACTATGCCTTGTTCTAAAGCTCTTTGGGAACCGCTTGCGTAGCCCCACACACCTGGGGGCACAGGCTTTCCTGCTGCCTTCAGCCTCAAAACCACCCTTTCCCACTTGGCGCCGCGCCAGGCACAAAAATGGCCATATGTCTGGAGATTGGTCCCACGCCCAAAGAGCCAGCAGGGAAAACTATGCCTTCTTCTAAAGCTCTTTGGCAACCGCTTGCGTAGCCCCACACACCTGGGGGCTGCAGGCATTCCTGCTGCCTTCAGCCTCAAAACCACCCTTTCCCACTTGGCGCCACGCCAGGCACAAAAATGGCCATATGGCTGGAGATTGGTCCCACGCCCAAAGAGCCAGCAGGGAAAACTATGCCTTGTAGTAAAGCTCTTTGGGAACCGCTTGCGTAGCCCCACACACCTGGGGGCTGCAGGCTTTCCTGCTGCCTTCAGCCTCAAAACCACCCTTTCCCACTTGGCGCCACGCCAGGCACAAAAATGGCCATATGGCTGGAGACTGGTCCCACGCCCAAAGACCCAGCAGGAAAAACTATGCCTTCTTCTAAAGTTCTTTGGCAACCTCTTGCGTAGCCCCACACACCTGGGGGCTGCAGGCTTTCCTGGGGCCTTCAGCCTCAAAACCACCCTTTCCCACTTGGCGCCGCGCCAGGCACAAAAATGGCCATATGTCTGGAGATTGGTCCCACGCCCAAAGAGCCAGCAGGGAAAACTATGCCTTCTTCTAAAGCTCTTTGGCAACCGCTTGCGTAGCCCCACACACCTGGGGGCTGCAGGCATTCCTGCTGCCTTCAGCCTCAAAACCACCCTTTCCCACTTGGCGCCACGCCAGGCACAAAAATGGCCATATGGCTGGAGATTGGTCCCACGCCCAAAGAGCCAGCAGGGAAAACTATGCCTTGTAGTAAAGCTCTTTGGGAACCGCTTGCGTAGCCCCACACACCTGGGGGCTGCAGGCTTTCCTGCTGCCTTCAGCCTCAAAACCACCCTTTCCCTCTTGTTGCCGCGCCAGGCACAAAAATGGCCATATGTCTGGAGATTGGTCCCACGCCCAAAGAGCAGCAGGGAAAACTATGCCTTGTTGTAAAGCTCTTTGGGAACCGCTTGCGTAGCCCCACAGACCTGGGGGCTGCAGGCTTTCCTGCTGCCTTCAGCCTCAAAAGCACCCTTTCCCACTTGGCGCCGCGCCAGGCACAAAAATGGCCATATGTCTGGAGATTGGTCCCACGCCCAAAGAGCCAGCAGGGAAAACTATGCCTTGTTCTAAAGCTCTTTGGGAACCGCTTGCGTAGCCCCACACACCTGCGGACTGCAGGCTTTCCTGCTGCCTTCAGCCTCAAAACCACCCTTTCCCACTTGGCGCCGCGCCAGGCACAGAAATGGCCATATGTCTGGAGATTGGTCCCACGCCCAAAGAGCCAGCAGGGAAAATTATGCCTTCTTCTAAAGCTCTTTGGGAACCGCTTGCGTAGCCCCACACACCTGGGGGCTGCAGGCTTTCCTGCTGCCTTCAGCCTCAAAACCACCCTTTCCCACTTGGCACCGCGCAAGGCACAGAATTTTCCTTATGTCTGGAGATTGGTCCCACGCCCAAAGAGCCAGCAGGGAAAACTATGCCTTGTTCTAAAGCTCTTTGGGAACCGCTTGCGTAGCCCCACACACCTGGGGGCTGCAGGCTTTCCTGCTGCCTTCCGCCTCAAAACCACCCTTTCCCACTTGGCGCCGCGCCAGGCACAAAAATGGCCATATGTCTGGACATTGGTCCCACGCCCAAAGAGCCAGCAGGGAAAACTATGCCTTGTTCTAAAGCTCTTTGGGAACCGCTTGCGTAGCCCCACACACCTGGGGGCTGCAGGCATTCCTGCTGCCTTCAGCCTCAAAACCACCCTTTCCCACTTGGCACCGTGCCAGGCACAAAAATGGCCATATGTCTGGAGATTGGTCCCACGCCCAAAGAGCCAGCAGGGAAAACTATGCCTTCTTCTAAAGTTCTTTGGCAACCGCTTGCGTGGCCCCACACACCTGGGGGCTGCAGGCTTTCCTGCTGCCTTCAGCCTCAAAACCACCCTTTCCCTCTTGGCGCCGCGCCAGGTACAGAAATAGCCATATGTCTGGAGATTGGTCCCACGCCCAAAGAGCCAGCAGGGAAAACTATGCCTTGTTCTAAAGCTCTTTGGGAACCGCTTGCGTAGCCCCACACACCTGGGGGCACAGGCTTTCCTGCTGCCTTCAGCCTCAAAACCACCCTTTCCCACTTGGCGCCGCGCCAGGCACAAAAATGGCCATATGTCTGGAGATTGGTCCCACGCCCAAAGAGCCAGCAGGGAAAACTATGCCTTCTTCTAAAGCTCTTTGGCAACCGCTTGCGTAGCCCCACACACCTGGGGGCTGCAGGCATTCCTGCTGCCTTCAGCCTCAAAACCACCCTTTCCCACTTGGCGCCACGCCAGGCACAAAAATGGCCATATGGCTGGAGATTGGTCCCACGCCCAAAGAGCCAGCAGGGAAAACTATGCCTTGTAGTAAAGCTCTTTGGGAACCGCTTGCGTAGCCCCACACACCTGGGGGCTGCAGGCTTTCCTGCTGCCTTCAGCCTCAAAACCACCCTTTCCCACTTGGCGCCACGCCAGGCACAAAAATGGCCATATGGCTGGAGACTGGTCCCACGCCCAAAGACCCAGCAGGAAAAACTATGCCTTCTTCTAAAGTTCTTTGGCAACCTCTTGCGTAGCCCCACACACCTGGGGGCTGCAGGCTTTCCTGGGGCCTTCAGCCTCAAAACCACCCTTTCCCTCTTGTTGCCGCGCCAGGCACAAAAATGGCCATATGTCTGGAGATTGGTCCCACGCCCAAAGAGCCAGCAGGGAAAACTATGCCTTGTTCTAAAGCTCTTTGGGAACCGCTTGCGTAGCCCCACACACCTGCGGGCTGCAGGCTTTCCTGCTGCCTTCAGCCTCAAAAGCACCCTTTCCCACTTGGCGCCGCGCCAGGCACAAAAATGGCCATATGTCTGGAGATTGGTCCCACGCCCAAAGAGCCAGCAGGGAAAACTATGCCTTCTTCTAAAGCTCTTTGGGAACCGCTTGCGTAGCCCCACACACCTGCGGGCTGCAGGCTTTCCTGCTGCCTTCAGCCTCAAAACCACCCTTTCCCACTTGGCGCCGCGCAAGGCACAGTATTTTCCTTATGTCTGGAGATTGGTCCCACGCCCAAAGAGCCAGCAGGGAAAACTATGCCTTGTTCTAAAGCTCTTTGGGAACCGCTTGCGTAGTCCCACACACCTGCGGGCTGCAGGCTTTCCTGCTGCCTTCAGCCTCAAAACCACCCTTTCCCACTTGGCGCCGCGCCAGGCACAAAAATGGCCATATGTCTGGAGATTGGTCCCACGCCCAAAGAGCCAGCAGGGAAAACTATGCCTTCTTCTAAAGCTCTTTGGCAACCGCTTGCGTAGCCCCACACACCTGGGGGCTGCAGGCATTCCTGCTGCCTTCAGCCTCAAAACCACCCTTTCCCACTTGGCGCCACGCCAGGCACAAAAATGGCCATATGGCTGGAGATTGGTCCCACGCCCAAAGAGCCAGCAGGGAAAACTATGCCTTGTAGTAAAGCTCTTTGGGAACCGCTTGCGTAGCCCCACACACCTGGGGGCTGCAGGCTTTCCTGCTGCCTTCAGCCTCAAAACCACCCTTTCCCACTTGGCGCCACGCCAGGCACAAAAATGGCCATATGGCTGGAGACTGGTCCCACGCCCAAAGACCCAGCAGGAAAAACTATGCCTTCTTCTAAAGTTCTTTGGCAACCTCTTGCGTAGCCCCACACACCTGGGGGCTGCAGGCTTTCCTGGGGCCTTCAGCCTCAAAACCACCCTTTCCCTCTTGTTGCCGCGCCAGGCACAAAAATGGCCATATGTCTGGAGATTGGTCCCACGCCCAAAGAGCCAGCAGGGAAAACTATGCCTTGTTCTAAAGCTCTTTGGGAACCGCTTGCGTAGCCCCACACACCTGCGGGCTGCAGGCTTTCCTGCTGCCTTCAGCCTCAAAAGCACCCTTTCCCACTTGGCGCCGCGCCAGGCACAAAAATGGCCATATGTCTGGAGATTGGTCCCACGCCCAAAGAGCCAGCAGGGAAAACTATGCCTTCTTCTAAAGCTCTTTGGGAACCGCTTGCGTAGCCCCACACACCTGCGGGCTGCAGGCTTTCCTGCTGCCTTCAGCCTCAAAACCACCCTTTCCCACTTGGCGCCGCGCAAGGCACAGTATTTTCCTTATGTCTGGAGATTGGTCCCACGCCCAAAGAGCCAGCAGGGAAAACTATGCCTTGTTCTAAAGCTCTTTGGGAACCGCTTGCGTAGTCCCACACACCTGCGGGCTGCAGGCTTTCCTGCTGCCTTCAGCCTCAAAACCACCCTTTCCCACTTGGCGCCGCGCCAGGCACAAAAATGGCCATATCTCTGGAGATTGGTCCCACGCCCAAAGAGCCAGCAGGGAAAACTATGCCTTCTTCTAAAGCTCTTTGGGAACCGCTTGTGTAGCCCCACAGACCTGGGGGCTGCAGGAATTCCTGCTGCCTTCAGCCTCAAAACCACCCTTTCCCACTTGGCACCACGCCAGGCAGAAAAATGGCCATATGTCTGGAGATTAGTCCCACGCCCAAAGAGCCAGCAGGGAAAACTATGCCTTCTTCTAAAGCTCTTTGGGAACCGCTTGCGTAGCCCCACACACCTGGGGGCTGCAGGCTTTCCTGCTGCCTTCAGCCTCAAAACCACCCTTTCCCACTTGGCGCCGCGCCAGGCACAAAAATGGCCATATGTCTGGACATTGGTCCCACGCCCAAAGAGCCAGCAGGGAAAACTATGCCTTGTTCTAAAGCTCTTTGGGAACCGCTTGCGTAGTCCCACACACCTGGGGGCTGCAGGCTTTCCTGCTGCCTTCAGCCTCAAAACCACCCTTTCCCACTTGGCGCAGCGCCAGGCACAAAAATGGCCATATGTCTGGAGATTGGTCCCACGCCCAAAGAGCCAGCAGGGAAAACTGTGCCTTCTTCTAAAGCTCTTTGGGAACCGCTTGCGTAGCCCCAGAGACCTGGGGGCTGCAGGCATTCCTGCTGCCTTCAGCCTCAAAACCACCCTTTCCCACTTGGCACCACGCCAGGCACAAAAATGGCCATATGTCTGGAGATTAGTCCCACGCCCAAAGAGCCAGCAGGGAAAACTATGCCTTCTTCTAAAGCTCTTTGGGAACCGCTTGCGTAGCCCCACACACCTGGGGGCTGCAGGCTTTCCTGCTGCCTTCAGCCTCAAAACCACCCTTTCCCACTTGGCGCCACGCCAGGCACAAAAATGGCCATATGGCTGGAGACTGGTCCCACGCCCAAAGAGCCAGCAGGAAAAACTATGCCTTCTTCTAAAGTTCTTTGGCAACCTCTTGCGTAGCCCCACAGACCTGGGGGCTGCAGGCTTTCCTGGGGCCTTCAGCCTCAAAACCACCCTTTCCCTCTTGTTGCCGCGCCAGGCACAAAAATGGCCATATGTCTGGAGATTGGTCCCACGCCCAAAGAGCCAGCAGGGAAAACTATGCCTTGTTCTAAAGCTCTTTGGGAACCGCTTGCGTAGCCCCACACACCTGCGGGCTGCAGGCTTTCCTGCTGCCTTCAGCCTCAAAAGCACCCTTTCCCACTTGGCGCCGCGCCAGGCACAAAAATGGCCATATGTCTGGAGACTGGTCCCACGCCCAAAGAGCCAGCAGAGAAAACTATGCCTTGTTCTAAAGCTCTTTGGGAACCGCTTGCGTAGCCCCACACACCTGCGGGCTGCAGGCTTTCCTGCTGCCTTCAGCCTCAAAACCACCCTTTCCCACTTGCGCCGCGCCAGGCACAAAAATGGCCATATGTCTGGAGATTGGTCCCACGCCCAAAGAGCCAGCAGGGAAAATTATGCCTTCTTCTGAAGCTCTTTGGGAACTGCTTGCGTAGCCCCACACACCTGGGGGCTGCAGGCTTTCCTGCTGCCTTCAGCCTCAAAACCACCCTTTCCCACTTGGCGCCGCGCAAGGCACAGTATTTTCCTTATGTCTGGAGATTGGTCCCACGCCCAAAGAGCCAGCAGGGAAAACTATGCCTTCTTCTAAAGCTCTTTGGGAACCGCTTGCGTAGCCCCACACACCTGGGGGCACAGGCTTTCCTGCTGCCTTCAGCCTCAAAACCACCCTTTCCCACTCGGCGCAGCGCCAGGCACAAAAATGGCCATATGTCTGGAGATTGGTCCCACGCCCAAAGAGCCAGCAGGGAAAACTATGCCTTCTTCTAAAGCTCTTTGGCAACCGCTTGCGTAGCCCCACACACCTGGGGGCTGCAGGCATTCCTGCTGCCTTCAGCCTCAAAACCACCCTTTCCCACTTGGCGCCACGCCAGGCACAAAAATGGCCATATGGCTGGAGATTGGTCCCACGCCCAAAGAGCCAGCAGGGAAAACTATGCCTTGTAGTAAAGCTCTTTGGGAACCGCTTGCGTAGCCCCACACACCTGGGGGCTGCAGGCTTTCCTGCTGCCTTCAGCCTCAAAACCACCCTTTCCCACTTGGCGCCACGCCAGGCACAAAAATGGCCATATGGCTGGAGACTGGTCCCACGCCCAAAGAGCCAGCAGGAAAAACTATGCCTTCTTCTAAAGTTCTTTGGGAACCGCTTGCGTAGCCCCACACACCTGGGGGCTGCAGGCTTTCCTGCTGCCTTCAGCCTCAAAACCACCCTTTCCCACTTGCGCCGCGCCAGGCACAAAAATGGCCATATGTCTGGAGATTGGTCCCACGCCCAAAGAGCCAGCAGGGAAAATTATGCCTTCTTCTGAAGCTCTTTGGGAACTGCTTGCGTAGCCCCACACACCTGGGGGCTGCAGGCTTTCCTGCTGCCTTCAGCCTCAAAACCACCCTTTCCCACTTGGCGCAGCGCCAGGCACAGTATTTTCCTTATGTCTGGAGATTGGTCCCACGCCCAAAGAGCCAGCAGGGAAAACTATGCCTTCTTCTAAAGCTCTTTGGGAACCGCTTGCGTAGCCCCACACACCTGGGGGCACAGGCTTTCCTGCTGCCTTCAGCCTCAAAACCACCCTTTCCCACTTGGCGCAGCGCCAGGCACAAAAATGGCCATATGTCTGGAGATTGGTCCCACGCCCAAAGAGCCAGCAGGGAAAACTATGCCTTCTTCTAAAGCTCTTTGGCAACCGCTTGCGTAGCCCCACACACCTGGGGGCTGCAGGCATTCCTGCTGCCTTCAGCCTCAAAACCACCCTTTCCCACTTGGCGCCACGCCAGGCACAAAAATGGCCATATGGCTGGAGATTGGTCCCACGCCCAAAGAGCCAGCAGGGAAAACTATGCCTTGTAGTAAAGCTCTTTGGGAACCGCTTGCGTAGCCCCACACACCTGGGGGCTGCAGGCTTTCCTGCTGCCTTCAGCCTCAAAACCACCCTTTCCCACTTGGCGCCACGCCAGGCACAAAAATGGCCATATGGCTGGAGACTGGTCCCACGCCCAAAGACCCAGCAGGAAAAACTATGCCTTCTTCTAAAGTTCTTTGGCAACCTCTTGCGTAGCCCCACACACCTGGGGGCTGCAGGCTTTCCTGGGGCCTTCAGCCTCAAAACCACCCTTTCCCTCTTGTTGCCGCGCCAGGCACAAAAATGGCCATATGTCTGGAGATTGGTCCCACGCCCAAAGAGCCAGCAGGGAAAACTATGCCTTCTTCTAAAGCTCTTTGGGAACCGCTTGCGTAGCCCCACACACCTGCGGGCTGCAGGCTTTCCTGCTGCCTTCAGCCTCAAAACCACCCTTTCCCACTTGGCGCCGCGCAAGGCACAGTATTTTCCTTATGTCTGGAGATTGGTCCCACGCCCAAAGAGCCAGCAGGGAAAACTATGCCTTGTTCTAAAGCTCTTTGGGAACCGCTTGCGTAGTCCCACACACCTGGGGGCTGCAGGCTTTCCTGCTGCCTTCAGCCTCAAAACCACCCTTTCCCACTTGGCGCAGCGCCAGGCACAAAAATGGCCATATGTCTGGAGATTGGTCCCACGCCCAAAGAGCCAGCAGGGAAAAATATGCCTTGTTCTAAAGCTCTTTGGGAACCGCTTGCGTAGCCCCACACACCTGGGGGCTGCAGGCTTTCCTGCTGCCTTCAGCCTCAAAACCACCCTTTCCCACTTGGCGCAGCGCCAGGCACAGAAATGGCCATATCTCTGGAGATTGGTCCCACGCCCAAAGAGCCAGCAGGGAAAACTATGCCTTCTTCTAAAGCTCTTTGGGAACCGCTTGCGTAGCCCCACAGACCTGGGGGCTGCAGGCTTTCCTGCTGCCTTCAGCCTCAAAACCACCCTTTCCCACTTGGCACCACGCCAGGCACAAAAATGGCCATATGTCTGGAGATTGGTCCCACGCCCAAAGGGCCAGCAGGGAAAACTATGCCTTCTTCTAAAGCCCTTTGGGAACCGCTTTCGTAGCCCCACACACCTGGGGGCTGCAGGCTTTCCTGCTGCCTTCAGCCTCAAAACCACCCTTTCCCACTTGGCGCCCCGCCAGGCACAAAAATGGCCATATGTCTGGAGATTGGTCCCACGCCCAAAGGGCCAGCAGGGCAAACTATGCCTTCGTCTAAAGCCCTTTGGGAACCGCTTGCGTAGCCCCACACACCTGGGGGCTGCAGGCTTTCCTGCTGCCTTCAGCCTCAAAACCACCCTTTCCCACTTGGCGCCGCGCAAGGCACAGAATTGGCCTTATGTCTGGAGATTGGTCCCACGCCCAAAGAGCCAGCAGGGAAAACTATGCCTTGTTCTAAAGCTCTTTGTCAACCGCTTGCGTGACCCCACACACCTGGGGGCTGCAGGCTTTCCTGCTGCCTTCAGCCTCAAAACCACCCTTTCCCACTTGGCGCCGCGCCAGGCAAAAAACTGGCCATATCTCTGGAGATTGGTCCCACGCCCAAAGAGCCAGCAGGGAAAACTATGCCTTCTTCTAAAGCTCTTTGGGAACCGCTTGTGTAGCCCCACAGACCTGGGGGCTGCAGGCATTCCTGCTGCCTTCAGCCTCAAAACCACCCTTTCCCACTTGGCACCATGCCAGGCAGAAAAATGGCCATATGTCTGGAGATTAGTCCCACGCCCAAAGAGCCAGCAGGGAAAACTATGCCTTCTTCTAAAGCTCTTTGGGAACCGCTTGCGTAGCCCCACACACCTGGGGGCTGCAGGCTTTCCTGCTGCCTTCAGCCTCAAAACCACCCTTTCCCACTTGGCGCCGCGCCAGGCACAAAAATGGCCATATGTCTGGACATTGGTCCCACGCCCAAAGAGCCAGCAGGGAAAACTATGCCTTGTTCTAAAGCTCTTTGGGAACCGCTTCCGTAGTCCCACACACCTGGGGGCTGCAGGCTTTCCTGCTGCCTTCAGCCTCAAAACCACCCTTTCCCACTTGGCGCAGCGCCAGGCACAAAAATGGCCATATGTCTGGAGATTGGTCCCACGCCCAAAGAGCCAGCAGGGAAAAATATGCCTTCTTCTAAAGCTCTTTGGGAACCGCTTGCGTAGCCCCAGAGACCTGGGGGCTGCAGGCATTCCTGCTGCCTTCAGCCTCAAAACCACCCTTTCCCACTTGGCACCACGCCAGGCACAAAAATGGCCATATGTCTGGAGATTGGTCCCACGCCCAAAGAGCCAGCAGGGAAAACTATGCCTTGTTCTAAAGCTCTTTGGGAACCGCTTGCGTAGCCCCACACACCTGGGGGCTGCAGGCTTTCCTGCTGCCTTCAGCCTCAAAACCACCCTTTCCCACTTGGCGCCACGCCAGGCACAAAAATGGCCATATGGCTGGAGACTGGTCCCACGCCCAAAGAGCCAGCAGGAAAAACTATGCCTTCTTCTAAAGTTCTTTGGCAACCTCTTGCGTAGCCCCAGAGACCTGGGGGCTGCAGGCTTTCCTGGGGCCTTCAGCCTCAAAACCACCCTTTCCCTCTTGTTGCCGCGCCAGGCACAAAAATGGCCATATGTCTGAAGATTGGTCCCACGCCCAAAGAGCCAGCAGGGAAAACTATGCCTTGTTCTAAAGCTCTTTGGGAACCGCTTGCGTAGCCCCACACACCTGCGGGCTGCAGGCTTTCCTGCTGCCTTCAGCCTCAAAAGCACCCTTTCCCACTTGGCGCCGCGCCAGGCACAAAAATGGCCATATGTCTGGAGATTGGTCCCACGCCCAAAGAGCCAGCAGGGAAAACTATGCCTTGTTCTAAAGCTCTTTGGGAACCGCTTGCGTAGCCCCACACACCTGGGGGCTGCAGGCTTTCCTGCTGCCTTCAGCCTCAAAACCACCCTTTCCCACTTGCGCCGCGCCAGGCACAAAAATGGCCATATGTCTGGAGATTGGTCCCACGCCCAAAGAGCCAGCAGGGAAAATTATGCCTTCTTCTGAAGCTCTTTGGGAACTGCTTGCGTAGCCCCACACACCTGGGGGCTGCAGGCTTTCCTGCTGCCTTCAGCCTCAAAACCACCCTTTCCCACTTGGCGCCGCGCAAGGCACAGTATTTTCCTTATGTCTGGAGATTGGTCCCACGCCCAAAGAGCCAGCAGGGAAAACTATGCCTTGTTGTAAAGCTCTTTGGGAACCGCTTGCGTAGCCCCACACACCTGGGGGCTGCAGGCTTTCCTGCTGCCTTCAGCCTCAAAACCACCCTTTCCCACTTGGCGCCCCGCCAGGCACAGAAATGGCCATATGTCTGGAGATTGGTCCCACGCCCAAAGAGCCAGCAGGGAAAATTATGCCTTGTTGTAAAGCTCTTTGGCAACCGCTTGCGTGACCCCACACACCTGGGGGCTGCAGGCTTTCCTGCTGCCTTCAGCCTCAAAACCACCCTTTCCCACTTGGCGCCGCGCCAGGCAAAAAACTGGCCATATCTCTGGAGATTGGTCCCACGCCCAAAGAGCCAGCAGGGAAAACTATGCCTTCTTCTAAAGCTCTTTGGGAACCGCTTGTGTAGCCCCACAGACCTGGGGGCTGCAGGCATTCCTGCTGCCTTCAGCCTCAAAACCACCCTTTCCCACTTGGCACCACGCCAGGCAGAAAAATGGCCATATGTCTGGAGATTAGTCCCACGCCCAAAGAGCCAGCAGGGAAAACTATGCCTTGTTCTAAAGCTCTTTGGGAACCGCTTGCGTAGCCCCACACACCTGGGGGCTGCAGGCTTTCCTGCTGCCTTCAGCCTCAAAAGCACCCTTTCCCACTTGGCGCCGCGCCAGGCACAAAAATGGCCATATGGCTGGAGACTGGTCCCATGCCCAAAGAGCCAGCAGGGAAAACTATGCCTTCTTCTAAAGTTCTTTGGGAACCTCTTGCGTAGCCCCACACACCTGGGGGCTGCAGGTTTTCCTGCTGCCTTCAGCCTCAAAACCACCCTTTCCCTCCTGGTGCCGCGCCAGGCACAAAAATGGCCATATGTCTGGAGATTGGTCCCACGCCCAAAGAGCCAGAAGGGAAAACTATGCCTTGTTCTAAAGCTCTTTGGGAACCGCTTGCGTAGCCCCACACACCTGGGGGCTGCAGGCTTTCCTTCTGCCTTCAGCCTCAAAAGCACCCTTTCCCACTTGGCGCCGCGCCAGGCACAGAAATGGCCATATGTCTGGAGATTGGTCCCATGCCCAAAGAGCCAGCAGGGAAAACTATGCCTTGTTCTAAAGCTCTTTGGGAACCGCTTGCGTAGCCCCACACACCTGGGGGCTGCAGGCTTTCCTGCTGCCTTCAGCCTCAAAACCACCCTTTCCCACTTGGCGCAGCGCCAGGCACAAAAATGGCCATATGTCTGGAGATTGGTCCCACGCCCAAAGAGCCAGCAGGGAAAACTATGCCTTGTTCTAAAGCTCTTTGGGAACCGCTTGCGTAGCCCCACACACCTGCGGGCTGCAGGCTTTCCTGCTGCCTTCAGCCTCAAAACCACCCTTTCCCACTTGGCGCCGCGCCAGGCACAAAAATGGCCACATGTCTGGAGATTGGTCCCACGCCCAAAGAGCCAGCAGGGAAAATTATGCCTTCTTCTGAAGCTCTTTGGGAACTGCTTGCGTAGCCCCACACACCTGGGGGCTGCAGGCTTTCCTGCTGCCTTCAGCCTCAAAACCACCCTTTCCCACTTGGCGCCGCGCAAGGCACAGTATTTTCCTTATGTCTGGAGATTGGTCCCACGCCGAAAGAGCCAGGAGGGAAAACTATGCCTTGTTGTAAAGCTCTTTGGGAACCGCTTGCGTAGCCCCACACACCTGGGGGCTGCAGGCTTTCCTGCTGCCTTCAGCCTCAAAACCACCCTTTCCCACTTGGCGCAGCGCCAGGCACAAAAATGGCCATATGTCTGGAGATTGGTCCCACGCCCAAAGAGCCAGCAGGGAAAAATATGCCTTGTTCTAAAGCTCTTTGGGAACCGCTTGCGTAGCCCCACACACCTGGGGGCTGCAGGCTTTCCTGCTGCCTTCAGCCTCAAAACCACCCTTTCTCACTTGGCGCCGCGCCAGGCACAGAAATGGCCATATGTCTGGAGATTGGTCCCACGCCCAAAGAGCCAGCAGGGAAAACTATGCCTTCTTCTAAAGCTCTTTGGGAACCGCTTGCGTAGCCCCACAGACCTGGGGGCTGCAGGCTTTCCTGCTGCCTTCAGCCTCAAAACCACCCTTTCCCACTTGGCGCAGTGCCAGGCACAAAAATGGCCATATGTCTGGAGTTTGGTCCCACGCCCAAAGGGCCAGCAGGGCAAACTATGCCTTCTTCTAAAGCCCTTTGGGAACCGCTTGCGTAGCCCCACACACCTGGGGGCTGCAGGCTTTCCTGCTGCCTTCAGCCTCAAAACCACCCTTTCCCACTTGGCGCCCCGCCAGGCACAAAAATGGCCATATGTCTGGAGATTGGTCCCACGCCCAAAGACCCAGCAGGGAAAACTATGCATTCGTCTAAAGCCCTTTGGGAACCGCTTGCGTAGCCCCACACACCTGGGGGCTGCAGGCTTTCCTGCTGCATTCAGCCTCAAAACCACCCTTTCCCACTTGGCGCCGCGCAAGGCAGAGAATTGGCCTTATGTCTGGAGATTGGTCCCACGCCCAAAGAGCCAGCAGGGAAAACTATGCCTTGTTGTAAAGCTCTTTGGCAACCGCTTGCGTGACCCCACACACCTGGGGGCTGCAGGCTTTCCTGCTGCCTTCAGCCTCAAAACCACCCTTTCCCACTTGGCGCCGCGCCAGGCAAAAAACTGGCCATATGTCTGGAGATTGGTCCCACGCCCAAAGAGCCAGCAGGGAAAACTATGCCTTCTTCTAAAGCTCTTTAGGAACCGCTTGTGTAGCCCCACAGACCTGGGGGCTGCAGGCTTTCCTGCTGCCTTCAGCCTCAAAACCACCCTTTCCCACTTGGCACCACGCCAGGCACAAATATGGCCATATGTCTGGAGATTGGTCCCACGCCCAAAGAGCCAGAAGGGAAAACTATGCCTTGTTCTAAAGCTCTTTGGGAACCGCATGCGTAGCCCCACACACCTGGGGGCTGCAGGCTTTCCTTCTGCCTTCAGCCTCAAAAGCACCCTTTCCCACTTGGCGCCGCGCCAGGCACAGAAATGGCCATATGTCTGGAGATTAGACCCACGCCCAAAGAGCCAGCAGGGAAAACTATGCCTTGTTCTAAAGCTCTTTGGGAACCGCTTGCGTAGCCCCACACACCTGCGGGCTGCAGGCTTTCCTGCTGCCTTCAGCCTCAAAACCACCCTTTCCCACTTGGCGCCACGCCAGGCACAAAAATGGCCATATGGCTGGAGACTGGTCCCACGCCCAAAGAGCCAGCAGGAAAAACTATGCCTTCTTCTAAAGTTCTTTGGCAACCTCTTGCGTAGCCCCACAGACCTGGGGGCTGCAGGCTTTCCTGGGGCCTTCAGCCTCAAAACCACCCTTTCCCTCTTGTTGCCGCGCCAGGCACAAAAATGGCCATATGTCTGGAGATTGGTCCCACGCCCAAAGAGCCAGCAGGGAAAACTATGCCTTGTTCTAAAGCTCTTTGGGAACCGCTTGCGTAGCCCCACACACCTGCGGGCTGCAGGCTTTCCTGCTGCCTTCAGCCTCAAAAGCACCCTTTCCCACTTGGTGCCGCGCCAGGCACAAAAATGGCCATATGTCTGGAGATTGGTCCCACGCCCAAAGAGCCAGCAGGGAAAACTATGCCTTGTTCTAAAGCTCTTTGGGAACCGCTTGCGTAGCCCCACACACCTGCGGGCTGCAGGCTTTCCTGCTGCCTTCAGCCTCAAAACCACCCTTTCCCACTTGCGCCGCGCCAGGCAGAAAAATGGCCATATGTCTGGAGATTGGTCCCACGCCCAAAGAGCCAGCAGGGAAAATTATGCCTTCTTCTGAAGCTCTTTGGGAACTGCTTGCGTAGCCCCACACACCTGGGGGCTGCAGGCTTTCCTGCTGCCTTCAGCCTCAAAACCACCCTTTCCCACTTGGCGCCGCGCAAGGCACAGTATTTTCCTTATGTCTGGAGATTGGTCCCACGCCCAAAGAGCCAGCAGGGAAAACTATGCCTTGTTGTAAAGCTCTTTGGGAACCGCTTGCGTAGCCCCACACACCTGGGGGCTGCAGGCTTTCCTGCTGCCTTCAGCCTCAAAACCACCCTTTCCCACTTGGCGCCCCGCCAGGCACAGAAATGGCCATATGTCTGGAGATTGGTCCCACGCCCAAAGAGCCAGCAGGGAAAACTATGCCTTGTTGTAAAGCTCTTTGGCAACCGCTTGCGTGACCCCACACACCTGGGGGCTGCAGGCTTTCCTGCTGCCTTCAGCCTCAAAACCACCCTTTCCCACTTGGCGCCGCGCCAGGCAAAAAACTGGCCATATCTCTGGAGATTGGTCCCACGCCCAAAGAGCCAGCAGGGAAAACTATGCCTTCTTCTAAAGCTCTTTGGGAACCGCTTGTGTAGCCCCACAGACCTGGGGGCTGCAGGCATTCCTGCTGCCTTCAGCCTCAAAACCACCCTTTCCCACTTGGCACCACGCCAGGCAGAAAAATGGCCATATGTCTGGAGATTAGTCCCACGCCCAAAGAGCCAGCAGGGAAAACTATGCCTTCTTCTAAAGCTCTTTGGGAACCGCTTGCGTAGCCCCACACACCTGGGGGCTGCAGGCTTTCCTGGGGCCTTCAGCCTCAAAACCACCCTTTCCCACTTGGCGCCGCGCCAGGCACAAAAATGGCCATATGTCTGGAGATTGGTCCCACGCCCAAAGAGCCAGCAGGGAAAACTATGCCTTGTTCTAAAGCTCTTTGGGAACCGCTTGCGTAGCCCCACACACCTGGGGGCTGCAGGCTTTCCTGCTGCCTTCAGCCTCAAAACCACCCTTTCCCACTTGGCGCCGCGCCAGGCACAAAAATGGCCATATGTCTGGAGATTGGTCCCACGCCCAAAGAGCCAGCAGGGAAAACTATGCCTTGTTCTAAAGCTCTTTGGGAACCGCTTGCGTAGCCCCACACACCTGGGGGCTGCAGGCTTTCCTGCTGCCTTCAGCCTCAAAACCACCCTTTCCCACTTGGCGCCGCGCCAGGCACAAAAATGGCCATATGTCTGGAGATTGGTCCCACGCCCAAAGAGCCAGCAGGGAAAACTATGCCTTGTTCTAAAGCTCTTTGGGAACCGCTTGCGTAGCCCCACACACCTGGGGGCTGCAGGCTTTCCTGCTGCCTTCAGCCTCAAAAGCACCCTTTCCCACTTGGCGCCGCGCCAGGCACAAAAATGGCCATATGGCTGGAGACTGGTCCCATGCCCAAAGAGCCAGCAGGGAAAACTATGCCTTCTTCTAAAGTTCTTTGGGAACCTCTTGCGTAGCCCCACACACCTGGGGGCTGCAGGTTTTCCTGCTGCCTTCAGCCTCAAAACCACCCTTTCCCTCCTGGTGCCGCGCCAGGCACAAAAATGGCCATATGTCTGGAGATTGGTCCCACGCCCAAAGAGCCAGAAGGGAAAACTATGCCTTGTTCTAAAGCTCTTTGGGAACCGCTTGCGTAGCCCCACACACCTGGGGGCTGCAGGCTTTCCTTCTGCCTTCAGCCTCAAAAGCACCCTTTCCCACTTGGCGCCGCGCCAGGCACAGAAATGGCCATATGTCTGGAGATTGGTCCCATGCCCAAAGAGCCAGCAGGGAAAACTATGCCTTGTTCTAAAGCTCTTTGGGAACCGCTTGCGTAGCCCCACACACCTGGGGGCTGCAGGCTTTCCTGCTGCCTTCAGCCTCAAAACCACCCTTTCCCACTTGGCGCAGCGCCAGGCACAAAAATGGCCATATGTCTGGAGATTGGTCCCACGCCCAAAGAGCCAGCAGGGAAAACTATGCCTTGTTCTAAAGCTCTTTGGGAACCGCTTGCGTAGCCCCACACACCTGCGGGCTGCAGGCTTTCCTGCTGCCTTCAGCCTCAAAACCACCCTTTCCCACTTGGCGCAGCGCCAGGCACAAAAATGGCCATATGTCTGGAGATTGGTCCCACGCCCAAAGAGCCAGCAGGGAAAAATATGCCTTGTTCTAAAGCTCTTTGGGAACCGCTTGCGTAGCCCCACACACCTGGGGGCTGCAGGCTTTCCTGCTGCCTTCAGCCTCAAAACCACCCTTTCCCACTTGGCGCCGCGCCAGGCACAGAAATGGCCATATGTCTGGAGATTGGTCCCACGCCCAAAGAGCCAGCAGGGAAAACTATGCCTTCTTCTAAAGCTCTTTGGGAACCGCTTGCGTAGCCCCACAGACCTGGGGGCTGCAGGCTTTCCTGCTGCCTTCAGCCTCAAAACCACCCTTTCCCACTTGGCGCAGTGCCAGGCACAAAAATGGCCATATGTCTGGAGATTGGTCCCACGCCCAAAGAGCCAGCAGGGAAAACTATGCCTTCTTCTAAAGCTCTTTGGGAACCGCTTGCGTAGCCCCACACACCTGCGGGCTGCAGGCTTTCCTGCTGCCTTCAGCCTCAAAACCACCCTTTCCCACTTGGCGCCGCGCAAGGCACAGTATTTTCCTTATGTCTGGAGATTGGTCCCACGCCCAAAGAGCCAGCAGGGAAAACTATGCCTTGTTCTAAAGCTCTTTGGGAACCGCTTGCGTAGTCCCACACACCTGGGGGCTGCAGGCTTTCCTGCTGCCTTCAGCCTCAAAACCACCCTTTCCCACTTGGCGCAGCGCCAGGCACAAAAATGGCCATATGTCTGGAGATTGGTCCCACGCCCAAAGAGCCAGCAGGGAAAAATATGCCTTGTTCTAAAGCTCTTTGGGAACCGCTTGCGTAGCCCCACACACCTGGGGGCTGCAGGCTTTCCTGCTGCCTTCAGCCTCAAAACCACCCTTTCCCACTTGGCGCAGCGCCAGGCACAGAAATGGCCATATCTCTGGAGATTGGTCCCACGCCCAAAGAGCCAGCAGGGAAAACTATGCCTTCTTCTAAAGCTCTTTGGGAACCGCTTGCGTAGCCCCACAGACCTGGGGGCTGCAGGCTTTCCTGCTGCCTTCAGCCTCAAAACCACCCTTTCCCACTTGGCACCACGCCAGGCACAAAAATGGCCATATGTCTGGAGATTGGTCCCACGCCCAAAGGGCCAGCAGGGAAAACTATGCCTTCTTCTAAAGCCCTTTGGGAACCGCTTTCGTAGCCCCACACACCTGCGGGCTGCAGGCTTTCCTGCTGCCTTCAGCCTCAAAACCACCCTTTCCCACTTGGCGCCCCGCCAGGCACAAAAATGGCCATATGTCTGGAGATTGGTCCCACGCCCAAAGGGCCAGCAGGGCAAACTATGCCTTCGTCTAAAGCCCTTTGGGAACCGCTTGCGTAGCCCCACACACCTGGGGGCTGCAGGCTTTCCTGCTGCCTTCAGCCTCAAAACCACCCTTTCCCACTTGGCGCCGCGCAAGGCACAGAATTGGCCTTATGTCTGGAGATTGGTCCCACGCCCAAAGAGCCAGCAGGGAAAACTATGCCTTGTTCTAAAGCTCTTTGGCAACCGCTTGCGTGACCCCACACACCTGGGGGCTGCAGGCTTTCCTGCTGCCTTCAGCCTCAAAACCACCCTTTCCCACTTGGCGCCGCGCCAGGCAAAAAACTGGCCATATCTCTGGAGATTGGTCCCACGCCCAAAGAGCCAGCAGGGAAAACTATGCCTTCTTCTAAAGCTCTTTGGGAACCGCTTGTGTAGCCCCACAGACCTGGGGGCTGCAGGCATTCCTGCTGCCTTCAGCCTCAAAACCACCCTTTCCCACTTGGCACCATGCCAGGCAGAAAAATGGCCATATGTCTGGAGATTAGTCCCACGCCCAAAGAGCCAGCAGGGAAAACTATGCCTTCTTCTAAAGCTCTTTGGGAACCGCTTGCGTAGCCCCACACACCTTGGGGCTGCAGGCTTTCCTGCTGCCTTCAGCCTCAAAAGCACCCTTTCCCACTTGGCGCCGCGCCAGGCACAAAAATGGCCATATGTCTGGACATTGGTCCCACGCCCAAAGAGCCAGCAGGGAAAACTATGCCTTGTTCTAAAGCTCTTTGGGAACCGCTTCCGTAGTCCCACACACCTGGGGGCTGCAGGCTTTCCTGCTGCCTTCAGCCTCAAAACCACCCTTTCCCACTTGGCGCAGCGCCAGGCACAAAAATGGCCATATGTCTGGAGATTGGTCCCACGCCCAAAGAGCCAGCAGGGAAAAATATGCCTTCTTCTAAAGCTCTTTGGGAACCGCTTGCGTAGCCCCACACACCTGGGGGCTGCAGGCATTCCTGCTGCCTTCAGCCTCAAAACCACCCTTTCCCACTTGGCACCACGCCAGGCACAAAAATGGCCATATGTCTGGAGATTGGTCCCACGCCCAAAGAGCCAGCAGGGAAAACTATGCCTTGTTCTAAAGCTCTTTGGGAACCGCTTGCGTAGCCCCACACACCTGGGGGCTGCAGGCTTTCCTGCTGCCTTCAGCCTCAAAACCACCCTTTCCCACTTGGCGCCACGCCAGGCACAAAAATGGCCATATGGCTGGAGACTGGTCCCACGCCCAAAGAGCCAGCAGGAAAAACTATGCCTTCTTCTAAAGTTCTTTGGCAACCTCTTGCGTAGCCCCACAGACCTGGGGGCTGCAGGCTTTCCTGGGGCCTTCAGCCTCAAAACCACCCTTTCCCTCTTGTTGCCGCGCCAGGCACAAAAATGGCCATATGTCTGAAGATTGGTCCCACGCCCAAAGAGCCAGCAGGGAAAACTATGCCTTGTTCTAAAGCTCTTTGGGAACCGCTTGCGTAGCCCCACACACCTGCGGGCTGCAGGCTTTCCTGCTGCCTTCAGCCTCAAAAGCACCCTTTCCCACTTGGCGCCGCGCCAGGCACAAAAATGGCCATATGTCTGGAGATTGGTCCCACGCCCAAAGAGCCAGCAGGGAAAACTATGCCTTGTTCTAAAGCTCTTTGGGAACCGCTTGCGTAGCCCCACACACCTGCGGGCTGCAGGCTTTCCTGCTGCCTTCAGCCTCAAAACCACCCTTTCCCACTTGCGCCGCGCCAGGCACAAAAATGGCCATATGTCTGGAGATTGGTCCCACGCCCAAAGAGCCAGCAGGGAAAATTATGCCTTCTTCTGAAGCTCTTTGGGAACTGCTTGCGTAGCCCCACACACCTGGGGGCTGCAGGCTTTCCTGCTGCCTTCAGCCTCAAAACCACCCTTTCCCACTTGGCGCCGCGCAAGGCACAGTATTTTCCTTATGTCTGGAGATTGGTCCCACGCCCAAAGAGCCAGCAGGGAAAACTATGCCTTGTTGTAAAGCTCTTTGGGAACCGCTTGCGTAGCCCCACACACCTGGGGGCTGCAGGCTTTCCTGCTGCCTTCAGCCTCAAAACCACCCTTTCCCACTTGGCGCCCCGCCAGGCACAGAAATGGCCATATGTCTGGAGATTGGTCCCACGCCCAAAGAGCCAGCAGGGAAAACTATGCCTTGTTCTAAAGCTCTTTGGCAACCGCTTGCGTGACCCCACACACCTGGGGGCTGCAGGCTTTCCTGCTGCCTTCAGCCTCAAAACCACCCTTTCCCACTTGGCGCCGCGCCAGGCAAAAAACTGGCCATATCTCTGGAGATTGGTCCCACGCCCAAAGAGCCAGCAGGGAAAACTATGCCTTCTTCTAAAGCTCTTTGGGAACCGCTTGTGTAGCCCCACAGACCTGGGGGCTGCAGGCATTCCTGCTGCCTTCAGCCTCAAAACCACCCTTTCCCACTTGGCACCACGCCAGGCAGAAAAATGGCCATATGTCTGGAGATTAGTCCCACGCCCAAAGAGCCAGCAGGGAAAACTATGCCTTGTTCTAAAGCTCTTTGGGAACCGCTTGCGTAGCCCCACACACCTGGGGGCTGCAGGCTTTCCTGCTGCCTTCAGCCTCAAAAGCACCCTTTCCCACTTGGCGCCGCGCCAGGCACAAAAATGGCCATATGGCTGGAGACTGGTCCCATGCCCAAAGAGCCAGCAGGGAAAACTATGCCTTCTTCTAAAGTTCTTTGGGAACCTCTTGCGTAGCCCCACACACCTGGGGGCTGCAGGTTTTCCTGCTGCCTTCAGCCTCAAAACCACCCTTTCCCTCCTGGTGCCGCGCCAGGCACAAAAATGGCCATATGTCTGGAGATTGGTCCCACGCCCAAAGAGCCAGAAGGGAAAACTATGCCTTGTTCTAAAGCTCTTTGGGAACCGCTTGCGTAGCCCCACACACCTGGGGGCTGCAGGCTTTCCTTCTGCCTTCAGCCTCAAAAGCACCCTTTCCCACTTGGCGCCGCGCCAGGCACAGAAATGGCCATATGTCTGGAGATTGGTCCCATGCCCAAAGAGCCAGCAGGGAAAACTATGCCTTGTTCTAAAGCTCTTTGGGAACCGCTTGCGTAGCCCCACACACCTGGGGGCTGCAGGCTTTCCTGCTGCCTTCAGCCTCAAAACCACCCTTTCCCACTTGGCGCAGCGCCAGGCACAAAAATGGCCATATGTCTGGAGATTGGTCCCACGCCCAAAGAGCCAGCAGGGAAAACTATGCCTTGTTCTAAAGCTCTTTGGGAACCGCTTGCGTAGCCCCACACACCTGCGGGCTGCAGGCTTTCCTGCTGCCTTCAGCCTCAAAACCACCCTTTCCCACTTGGCGCCGCGCCAGGCACAAAAATGGCCACATGTCTGGAGATTGGTCCCACGCCCAAAGAGCCAGCAGGGAAAATTATGCCTTCTTCTGAAGCTCTTTGGGAACTGCTTGCGTAGCCCCACACACCTGGGGGCTGCAGGCTTTCCTGCTGCCTTCAGCCTCAAAACCACCCTTTCCCACTTGGCGCCGCGCAAGGCACAGTATTTTCCTTATGTCTGGAGATTGGTCCCACGCCGAAAGAGCCAGGAGGGAAAACTATGCCTTGTTGTAAAGCTCTTTGGGAACCGCTTGCGTAGCCCCACACACCTGGGGGCTGCAGGCTTTCCTGCTGCCTTCAGCCTCAAAACCACCCTTTCCCACTTGGCGCAGCGCCAGGCACAAAAATGGCCATATGTCTGGAGATTGGTCCCACGCCCAAAGAGCCAGCAGGGAAAAATATGCCTTGTTCTAAAGCTCTTTGGGAACCGCTTGCGTAGCCCCACACACCTGGGGGCTGCAGGCTTTCCTGCTGCCTTCAGCCTCAAAACCACCCTTTCCCACTTGGCGCCGCGCCAGGCACAGAAATGGCCATATGTCTGGAGATTGGTCCCACGCCCAAAGAGCCAGCAGGGAAAACTATGCCTTCTTCTAAAGCTCTTTGGGAACCGCTTGCGTAGCCCCACAGACCTGGGGGCTGCAGGCTTTCCTGCTGCCTTCAGCCTCAAAACCACCCTTTCCCACTTGGCGCAGTGCCAGGCACAAAAATGGCCATATGTCTGGAGTTTGGTCCCACGCCCAAAGGGCCAGCAGGGCAAATTATGCCTTCTTCTAAAGCCCTTTGGGAACCGCTTGCGTAGCCCCACACACCTGGGGGCTGCAGGCTTTCCTGCTGCCTTCAGCCTCAAAACCACCCTTTCCCACTTGGCGCCCCGCCAGGCACAAAAATGGCCATATGTCTGGAGATTGGTCCCACGCCCAAAGACCCAGCAGGGAAAACTATGCATTCGTCTAAAGCCCTTTGGGAACCGCTTGCGTAGCCCCACACACCTGGGGGCTGCAGGCTTTCCTGCTGCATTCAGCCTCAAAACCACCCTTTCCCACTTGGCGCCGCTCAAGGCAGAGAATTGGCCTTATGTCTGGAGATTGGTCCCACGCCCAAAGAGCCAGCAGGGAAAACTATGCCTTGTTCTAAAGCTCTTTGGGAACCGCTTGCGTAGCCCCACACACCTGCGGGCTGCAGGCTTTCCTGCTGCCTTCAGCCTCAAAACCACCCTTTCCCACTTGGCGCCACGCCAGGCACAAAAATGGCCATATGGCTGGAGACTGGTCCCACGCCCAAAGAGCCAGCAGGAAAAACTATGCCTTCTTCTAAAGTTCTTTGGCAACCTCTTGCGTAGCCCCACAGACCTGGGGGCTGCAGGCTTTCCTGGGGCCTTCAGCCTCAAAACCACCCTTTCCCTCTTGTTGCCGCGCCAGGCACAAAAATGGCCATATGTCTGGAGATTGGTCCCACGCCCAAAGAGCCAGCAGGGAAAACTATGCCTTGTTCTAAAGCTCTTTGGGAACCGCTTGCGTAGCCCCACACACCTGCGGGCTGCAGGCTTTCCTGCTGCCTTCAGCCTCAAAAGCACCCTTTCCCACTTGGTGCCGCGCCAGGCACAAAAATGGCCATATGTCTGGAGATTGGTCCCACGCCCAAAGAGCCAGCAGGGAAAACTATGCCTTGTTCTAAAGCTCTTTGGGAACCGCTTGCGTAGCCCCACACACCTGGGGGCTGCAGGCTTTCCTGCTGCCTTCAGCCTCAAAACCACCCTTTCCCACTTGCGCCGCGCCAGGCACAAAAATGGCCATATGTCTGGAGATTGGTCCCACGCCCAAAGAGCCAGCAGGGAAAATTATGCCTTCTTCTGAAGCTCTTTGGGAACTGCTTGCGTAGCCCCACACACCTGGGGGCTGCAGGCTTTCCTGCTGCCTTCAGCCTCAAAACCACCCTTTCCCACTTGGCGCCGCGCAAGGCACAGTATTTTCCTTATGTCTGGAGATTGGTCCCACGCCCAAAGAGCCAGCAGGGAAAACTATGCCTTGTTGTAAAGCTCTTTGGGAACCGCTTGCGTAGCCCCACACACCTGGGGGCTGCAGGCTTTCCTGCTGCCTTCAGCCTCAAAACCACCCTTTCCCACTTGGCGCCCCGCCAGGCACAGAAATGGCCATATGTCTGGAGATTGGTCCCACGCCCAAAGAGCCAGCAGGGAAAACTATGCCTTGTTGTAAAGCTCTTTGGCAACCGCTTGCGTGACCCCACACACCTGGGGGCTGCAGGCTTTCCTGCTGCCTTCAGCCTCAAAACCACCCTTTCCCACTTGGCGCCGCGCCAGGCAAAAAACTGGCCATATCTCTGGAGATTGGTCCCACGCCCAAAGAGCCAGCAGGGAAAACTATGCCTTCTTCTAAAGCTCTTTGGGAACCGCTTGTGTAGCCCCACAGACCTGGGGGCTGCAGGCATTCCTGCTGCCTTCAGCCTCAAAACCACCCTTTCCCACTTGGCACCACGCCAGGCAGAAAAATGGCCATATGTCTGGAGATTAGTCCCACGCCCAAAGAGCCAGCAGGGAAAACTATGCCTTCTTCTAAAGCTCTTTGGGAACCGCTTGCGTAGCCCCACAGACCTGGGGGCTGCAGGCTTTCCTGGGGCCTTCAGCCTCAAAACCACCCTTTCCCACTTGGCGCCGCGCCAGGCACAAAAATGGCCATATGTCTGGAGATTGGTCCCACGCCCAAAGAGCCAGCAGGGAAAACTATGCCTTGTTCTAAAGCTCTTTGGGAACCGCTTGCGTAGCCCCACACACCTGGGGGCTGCAGGCTTTCCTGCTGCCTTCAGCCTCAAAACCACCCTTTCCCACTTGGCGCCGCGCCAGGCACAAAAATGGCCATATGTCTGGAGATTGGTCCCACGCCCAAAGAGCCAGCAGGGAAAACTATGCCTTGTTCTAAAGCTCTTTGGGAACCGCTTGCGTAGCCCCACACACCTGGGGGCTGCAGGCTTTCCTGCTGCCTTCAGCCTCAAAAGCACCCTTTCCCACTTGGCGCCGCGCCAGGCACAAAAATGGCCATATGGCTGGAGACTGGTCCCATGCCCAAAGAGCCAGCAGGGAAAACTATGCCTTCTTCTAAAGTTCTTTGGGAACCTCTTGCGTAGCCCCACACACCTGGGGGCTGCAGGTTTTCCTGCTGCCTTCAGCCTCAAAACCACCCTTTCCCTCCTGGTGCCGCGCCAGGCACAAAAATGGCCATATGTCTGGAGATTGGTCCCACGCCCAAAGAGCCAGAAGGGAAAACTATGCCTTGTTCTAAAGCTCTTTGAGAACCGCTTGCGTAGCCCCACACACCTGGGGGCTGCAGGCTTTCCTTCTGCCTTCAGCCTCAAAAGCACCCTTTCCCACTTGGCGCCGCGCCAGGCACAGAAATGGCCATATGTCTGGAGATTGGTCCCATGCCCAAAGAGCCAGCAGGGAAAACTATGCCTTGTTCTAAAGCTCTTTGGGAACCGCTTGCGTAGCCCCACACACCTGGGGGCTGCAGGCTTTCCTGCTGCCTTCAGCCTCAAAACCACCCTTTCCCACTTGGCGCAGCGCCAGGCACAAAAATGGCCATATGTCTGGAGATTGGTCCCACGCCCAAAGAGCCAGCAGGGAAAACTATGCCTTGTTCTAAAGCTCTTTGGGAACCGCTTGCGTAGCCCCACACACCTGCGGGCTGCAGGCTTTCCTGCTGCCTTCAGCCTCAAAACCACCCTTTCCCACTTGGCGCAGCGCCAGGCACAAAAATGGCCATATGTCTGGAGATTGGTCCCACGCCCAAAGAGCCAGCAGGGAAAAATATGCCTTGTTCTAAAGCTCTTTGGGAACCGCTTGCGTAGCCCCACACACCTGGGGGCTGCAGGCTTTCCTGCTGCCTTCAGCCTCAAAACCACCCTTTCCCACTTGGCGCCGCGCCAGGCACAGAAATGGCCATATGTCTGGAGATTGGTCCCACGCCCAAAGAGCCAGCAGGGAAAACTATGCCTTCTTCTAAAGCTCTTTGGGAACCGCTTGCGTAGCCCCACAGACCTGGGGGCTGCAGGCTTTCCTGCTGCCTTCAGCCTCAAAACCACCCTTTCCCACTTGGCGCAGTGCCAGGCACAAAAATGGCCATATGTCTGGAGTTTGGTCCCACGCCCAAAGGGCCAGCAGGGCAAACTATGCCTTCTTCTAAAGCCCTTTGGGAACCGCTTGCGTAGCCCCACACACCTGGGGGCTGCAGGCTTTCCTGCTGCCTTCAGCCTCAAAACCACCCTTTCCCACTTGGCGCCCCGCCAGGCACAAAAATGGCCATATGTCTGGAGATTGGTCCCACGCCCAAAGAGCCAGCAGGGAAAACTATGCATTCGTCTAAAGCCCTTTGGGAACCGCTTGCGTAGCCCCACACACCTGGGGGCTGCAGGCTTTCCTGCTGCCTTCAGCCTCAAAACCACCCTTTCCCTCTTGGCGCCGCGCAAGGCACAGAATTGGCCTTATGTCTGGAGATTGGTCCCACGCCCAAAGAGCCAGCAGGGAAAACTATGCCTTGTTGTAAAGCTCTTTGGCAACCGCTTGCGTGACCCCACACACCTGGGGGCTGCAGGCTTTCCTGCTGCCTTCAGCCTCAAAACCACCCTTTCCCACTTGGCGCCGCGCCAGGCAAAAAACTGGCCATATGTCTGGAGATTGGTCCCACGCCCAAAGAGCCAGCAGGGAAAACTATGCCTTCTTCTAAAGCTCTTTAGGAACCGCTTGTGTAGCCCCACAGACCTGGGGGCTGCAGGCATTCCTGCTGCCTTCAGCCTCAAAACCACCCTTTCCCACTTGGCACCACGCCAGGCACAAAAATGGCCATATGTCTGGAGATTGGTCCCACGCCCAAAGAGCCAGCAGGGAAAACTATGCCTTGTTCTAAAGCTCTTTGGGAACCGCTTGCGTAGCCCCACACACCTGCGGGCTGCAGGCTTTCCTGCTGCCTTCAGCCTCAAAACCACCCTTTCCCACTTGCGCCGCGCCAGGCACAAAAATGGCCATATGTCTGGAGATTGGTCCCACGCCCAAAGAGCCAGCAGGGAAAATTATGCCTTCTTCTGAAGCTCTTTGGGAACTGCTTGCGTAGCCCCACACACCTGGGGGCTGCAGGCTTTCCTGCTGCCTTCAGCCTCAAAACCACCCTTTCCCACTTGGCGCCGCGCAAGGCACAGTATTTTCCTTATGTCTGGAGATTGGTCCCACGCCCAAAGAGCCAGCAGGGAAAACTATGCCTTGTTGTAAAGCTCTTTGGGAACCGCTTGCGTAGCCCCACACACCTGGGGGCTGCAGGCTTTCCTGCTGCCTTCAGCCTCAAAACCACCCTTTCCCACTTGGCGCCCCGCCAGGCACAGAAATGGCCATATGTCTGGAGATTGGTCCCACGCCCAAAGAGCCAGCAGGGAAAACTATGCCTTGTTGTAAAGCTCTTTGGCAACCGCTTGCGTGACCCCACACACCTGGGGGCTGCAGGCTTTCCTGCTGCCTTCAGCCTCAAAACCACCCTTTCCCACTTGGCGCCGCGCCAGGCAAAAAACTGGCCATATCTCTGGAGATTGGTCCCACGCCCAAAGAGCCAGCAGGGAAAACTATGCCTTCTTCTAAAGCTCTTTGGGAACCGCTTGTGTAGCCCCACAGACCTGGGGGCTGCAGGCATTCCTGCTGCCTTCAGCCTCAAAACCACCCTTTCCCACTTGGCACCACGCCAGGCAGAAAAATGGCCATATGTCTGGAGATTAGTCCCACGCCCAAAGAGCCAGCAGGGAAAACTATGCCTTCTTCTAAAGCTCTTTGGGAACCGCTTGCGTAGCCCCACACACCTGGGGGCTGCAGGCTTTCCTGCTGCCTTCAGCCTCAAAACCACCCTTTCCCACTTGGCGCCGCGCCAGGCACAAAAATGGCCATATGTCTGGAGATTGGTCCCACGCCCAAAGAGCCAGCAGGGAAAACTATGCCTTGTTCTAAAGCTCTTTGGGAACCGCTTGCGTAGCCCCACACACCTGGGGGCTGCAGGCTTTCCTGCTGCCTTCAGCCTCAAAAGCACCCTTTCCCACTTGGCGCCGCGCCAGGCACAAAAATGGCCATATGGCTGGAGACTGGTCCCATGCCCAAAGAGCCAGCAGGGAAAACTATGCCTTCTTCTAAAGTTCTTTGGGAACCTCTTGCGTAGCCCCACACACCTGGGGGCTGCAGGTTTTCCTGCTGCCTTCAGCCTCAAAACCACCCTTTCCCTCCTGGTGCCGCGCCAGGCACAAAAATGGCCATATGTCTGGAGATTGGTCCCACGCCCAAAGAGCCAGAAGGGAAAACTATGCCTTGTTCTAAAGCTCTTTGGGAACCGCTTGCGTAGCCCCACACACCTGGGGGCTGCAGGCTTTCCTTCTGCCTTCAGCCTCAAAAGCACCCTTTCCCACTTGGCGCCGCGCCAGGCACAGAAATGGCCATATGTCTGGAGATTGGTCCCACGCCCAAAGAGCCAGCAGGGAAAACTATGCCTTGTTCTAAAGCTCTTTGGGAACCGCTTGCGTAGCCCCACACACCTGGGGGCTGCAGGCTTTCCTGCTGCCTTCAGCCTCAAAACCACCCTTTCCCACTTGGCGCAGCGCCAGGCACAAAAATGGCCATATGTCTGGAGATTGGTCCCACGCCCAAAGAGCCAGCAGGGAAAACTATGCCTTGTTCTAAAGCTCTTTGGGAACCGCTTGCGTAGCCCCACACACCTGCGGGCTGCAGGCTTTCCTGCTGCCTTCAGCCTCAAAACCACCCTTTCCCACTTGGCGCCGCGCCAGGCACAAAAATGGCCACATGTCTGGAGATTGGTCCCACGCCCAAAGAGCCAGCAGGGAAAATTATGCCTGCTTCTGAAGCTCTTTGGGAACTGCTTGCGTAGCCCCACACACCTGGGGGCTGCAGGCTTTCCTGCTGCCTTCAGCCTCAAAACCACCCTTTCCCACTTGGCGCCGCGCAAGGCACAGTATTTTCCTTATGTCTGGAGATTGGTCCCACGCCGAAAGAGCCAGGAGGGAAAACTATGCCTTGTTCTAAAGCTCTTTGGGAACCGCTTGCGTAGCCCCACACACCTGGGGGCTGCAGGCTTTCCTGGGGCCTTCAGCCTCAAAACCACCCTTTCCCACTTGGCGCAGCGCCAGGCACAAAAATGGCCATATGTCTGGAGATTGGTCCCACGCCCAAAGAGCCAGCAGGGAAAAATATGCCTTGTTCTAAAGCTCTTTGGGAACCGCTTGCGTAGCCCCACACACCTGGGGGCTGCAGGCTTTCCTGCTGCCTTCAGCCTCAAAACCACCCTTTCCCACTTGGCGCCGCGCCAGGCACAGAAATGGCCATATGTCTGGAGATTGGTCCCACGCCCAAAGAGCCAGCAGGGAAAACTATGCCTTCTTCTAAAGCTCTTTGGGAACCGCTTGCGTAGCCCCACAGACCTGGGGGCTGCAGGCTTTCCTGCTGCCTTCAGCCTCAAAACCACCCTTTCCCACTTGGCGCAGCGCCAGGCACAAAAATGGCCATATGTCTGGAGTTTGGTCCCACGCCCAAAGGGCCAGCAGGGCAAACTATGCCTTCTTCTAAAGCCCTTTGGGAACCGCTTGCGTAGCCCCACACACCTGGGGGCTGCAGGCTTTCCTGCTGCCTTCAGCCTCAAAACCACCCTTTCCCACTTGGCGCCCCGCCAGGCACAAAAATGGCCATATGTCTGGAGATTGGTCCCACGCCCAAAGAGCCAGCAGGGAAAACTATGCATTCGTCTAAAGCCCTTTGGGAACCGCTTGCGTAGCCCCACACACCTGGGGGCTGCAGGCTTTCCTGCTGCATTCAGCCTCAAAACCACCCTTTCCCACTTGGCGCCGCGCAAGGCAGAGAATTGGCCTTATGTCTGGAGATTGGTCCCACGCCCAAAGAGCCAGCAGGGAAAACTATGCCTTGTTGTAAAGCTCTTTGGCAACCGCTTGCGTGACCCCACACACCTGGGGGCTGCAGGCTTTCCTGCTGCCTTCAGCCTCAAAACCACCCTTTCCCACTTGGCGCCGCGCCAGGCAAAAAACTGGCCATATGTCTGGAGATTGGTCCCACGCCCAAAGAGCCAGCAGGGAAAACTATGCCTTCTTCTAAAGCTCTTTAGGAACCGCTTGTGTAGCCCCACAGACCTGGGGGCTGCAGGCATTCCTGCTGCCTTCAGCCTCAAAACCACCCTTTCCCACTTGGCACCACGCCAGGCACAAAAATGGCCATATGTCTGGAGATTGGTCCCACGCCCAAAGAGCCAGAAGGGAAAACTATGCCTTGTTCTAAAGCTCTTTGGGAACCGCTTGCGTAGCCCCACACACCTGGGGGCTGCAGGCTTTCCTTCTGCCTTCAGCCTCAAAAGCACCCTTTCCCACTTGGCGCCGCGCCAGGCACAGAAATGGCCATATGTCTGGAGATTAGACCCACGCCCAAAGAGCCAGCAGGGAAAACTATGCCTTGTTCTAAAGCTCTTTGGGAACCGCTTGCGTAGCCCCACACACCTGCGGGCTGCAGGCTTTCCTGCTGCCTTCAGCCTCAAAACCACCCTTTCCCACTTGGCGCCACGCCAGGCACAAAAATGGCCATATGGCTGGAGATTGGTCCCACGCCCAAAGAGCCAGCAGGAAAAACTATGCCTTCTTCTAAAGTTCTTTGGCAACCTCTTGCGTAGCCCCACAGACCTGGGGGCTGCAGGCTTTCCTGGGGCCTTCAGCCTCAAAACCACCCTTTCCCTCTTGTTGCCGCGCCAGGCACAAAAATGGCCATATGTCTGGAGATTGGTCCCACGCCCAAAGAGCCAGCAGGGAAAACTATGCCTTGTTCTAAAGCTCTTTGGGAACCGCTTGCGTAGCCCCACACACCTGGGGGCTGCAGGCTTTCCTGCTGCCTTCAGCCTCAAAAGCACCCTTTCCCACTTGGCGCCGCGCCAGGCACAAAAATGGCCATATGTCTGGAGATTGGTCCCACGCCCAAAGAGCCAGCAGGGAAAACTATGCCTTGTTCTAAAGCTCTTTGGGAACCGCTTGCGTAGCCCCACACACCTGCGGGCTGCAGGCTTTCCTGCTGCCTTCAGCCTCAAAACCACCCTTTCCCACTTGGCGCCGCGCCAGGCACAAAAATGGCCATATGTCTGGAGATTGGTCCCACGCCCATAGAGCCAGCAGGGAAAATTATGCCTTCTTCTGAAACTCTTTGGGAACTGCTTGCGTAGCCCCACACACCTGGGGGCTGCAGGCTTTCCTGCTGCCTTCAGCCTCAAAACCACCCTTTCCCACTTGGCGCCGCGCAAGGCACAGTATTTTCCTTATGTCTGGAGACTGGTCCCACGCCGAAAGAGCCAGCAGGGAAAACTATGCCTTGTTGTAAAGCTCTTTGGGAACCGCTTGCGTAGCCCCACACACCTGGGGGCTGCAGGCTTTCCTGCTGCCTTCCGCCTCAAAACCACCCTTTCCCACTTGGCGCCGCGCCAGGCACAGAAATGGCCATATGTCTGGAGATTGGTCCCACGGCCAAAGAGCCAGCAGGGAAAACTATGCCTTGTTCTAAAGCTCTTTGGGAACCGCTTGCGTAGCCCCACACACCTGGGGGCTGCAGGCTTTCCTGCTGCCTTCAGCCTCAAAACCACCCTTTCCCACTTGGCGCAGCGCCAGGCACAAAAATGGCCATATGTCTGGAGATTGGTCCCACGCCCAAAGAGCCAGCAGGGAAAAATATGCCTTGTTCTAAAGCTCTTTGGGAACCGCTTGCGTAGCCCCACACACCTGGGGGCTGCAGGCTTTCCTGCTGCCTTCAGCCTCAAAACCACCCTTTCCCACTTGGCTCAGCACCAGGCACAGAAATGGCCATATCTCTGGAGATTGGTCCCACGCCCAAAGAGCCAGCAGGGAAAACTATGCCTTCTTCTAAAGCTCTTTGGGAACCGCTTGCGTAGCCCCACACACCTGGGGGCTGCAGGCTTTCCTGCTGCCTTCAGCCTCAAAACCACCCTTTCCCACTTGGCGCAGCGCCAGGCACAAAAATGGCCATATGTCTGGAGATTGGTCCCACGCCCAAAGGGCCAGCAGGTCAAACTATGCCTTCTTCTAAAGCCCTTTGGGAACCGCTTGCGTAGCCCCACACACCTGGGGGCTGCAGGCTTTCCTGCTGCCTTCAGCCTCAAAACCACCCTTTCCCACTTGGCGCCCCGCCAGGCACAGAAATGGCCATATGTCTGGAGATTGGTCCCACGCCCAAAGAGCCAGCAGGGAAAACTATGCCTTGTTGTAAAGCTCTTTGGGAACCGCTTGTGTAGCCCCACACACCTGGGGGCTGCAGGCTTTCCTGCTGCCTTCAGCCTCAAAACCACCCTATCCCACTTGGCGCCGCGCCAGGCAAAAAACTGGCCATATCTCTGGAGATTGGTCCCACGCCCAAAGAGCCAGCAGGGAAAACTATGCCTTCTTCTAAAGCTCTTTGGGAACCGCTTGTGTAGCCCCACAGACCTGGGGGCTGCAGGCATTCCTGCTGCCTTCAGCCTCAAAACCACCCTTTCCCACTTGGCACCACGCCAGGCAGAAAAATGGCCATATGTCTGGAGATTAGTCCCACGCCCAAAGAGCCAGCAGGGAAAACTATGCCTTCTTCTAAAGCTCTTTGGGAACCGCTTGCGTAGCCCCACACACCTGGGGGCTGCAGGCTTTCCTGGGGCCTTCAGCCTCAAAACCACCCTTTCCCACTTGGCGCCGCGCCAGGCACAAAAATGGCCATATGTCTGGAGATTAGTCCCACGCCCAAAGAGCCAGCAGGGAAAACTATGCCTTGTTCTAAAGCTCTTTGGGAACCGCTTGCGTAGCCCCACACACCTGGGGGCTGCAGGCTTTCCTGCTGCCTTCAGCCTCAAAACCACCCTTTCCCACTTGGCGCCACGCCAGGCACAAAAATGGCCATATGGCTGGAGACTGGTCCCATGCCCAAAGAGCCAGCAGGGAAAACTATGCCTTCTTCTAAAGTTCTTTGGGAACCTCTTGCGTAGCCCCACACACCTGGGGGCTGCAGGTTTTCCTGCTGCCTTCAGCCTCAAAACCACCCTTTCCCTCTTGGCGCAGCGCCAGGCACAGAAATGGCCATATGTCTGGAGATTGGTCCCACGCCCAAAGAGCCAGAAGGGAAAACTATGCCTTGTTCTAAAGCTCTTTGGGAACCGCTTGCGTAGCCCCACACACCTGGGGGCCGCAGGCTTTCCTTCTGCCTTCAGCCTCAAAAGCACCCTTTCCCACTTGGCGCCGCGCCAGGCACAGAAATGGCCATATGTCTGGAGATTGGTCCCACGCCCAAAGAGCCAGCAGGGAAAACTATGCCTTCTTCTAAATCTCTTTGGGAACCGCTTGCGTAGCCCCAGAGACCTGGGGGCTGCAGGCTTTCCTGCTGCTTTCAGCCTCAAAAGCACCCTTTCCCGCTTGGCGCAGAGCCAGGCACAAAAATGGCCATATGTCTGGAGATTGGTCCCACGCCCAAAGAGCCAGCAGGGAAAACTATGCCTTGTTCTAAAGCTCTTTGGGAACCGCTTGCGTAGCCCCACACACCTGGGGGCTGCAGGCTTTCCTGCTGCCTTCAGCCTCAAAACCACCCTTTCCCACTTGGCGCATCGCCAGGCACAAAAATGGCCATATGTCTGGAGATTGGTCCCACGCCCAAAGAGCCAGCAGGGAAAATTTTGCCTTATTCTAAAGTTCTTTGGGAACCGCTTGCGTAGCCCCACACACCTGGGGGCTGCAGGCTTTCCTGCTGCCTTCAGCCTCAAAACCACCCTTTCCCACTTGGCGCCGCGCCAGGCAAAAAACTGGCCATATCTCTGGAGATTGGTCCCACGCCCAAAGAGCCAGCAGGGAAAACTATGCCTTCTTCTAAAGCTCTTTGGGAACCGCTTGTGTAGCCCCACAGACCTGGGGGCTGCAAGCATTCCTGCTGCCTTCAGCCTCAAAACCACCCTTTCCCACTTGGCGCCGCGCCAGGCAGAAAAATGGCCATATGTCTGGAGATTAGTCCCACGCCCAAAGAGCCAGCAGGGAAAACTATGCCTTCTTCTAAAGCTCTTTGGGAACCGCTTGCGTAGCCCCACACACCTGCGGGCCTTTCCTGGGGCCTTCAGCCTCAAAACCACCCTTTCCCACTTGGCGCCGCGCCAGGCACAAAAATGGCCATATGTCTGGAGATTAGTCCCACGCCCAAAGAGCCAGCAGGGAAAACTATGCCTTGTTCTAAAGCTCTTTGGGAACCGCTTGCGTAGCCCCACACACCTGGGGGCTGCAGGCTTTCCTGCTGCCTTCAGCCTCAAAACCACCCTTTCCCACTTGGCGCCGCGCCAGGCACAAAAATGGCCATATGGCTGGAGACTGGTCCCACGCCCAAAGAGCCAGCAGGGAAAACTATGCCTTCTTCTAAAGCTCTTTGGGAACCGCTTGCGTAGCCCCAGAGACCTGGGGGCTGCAGGCATTCCTGCTGCCTTCAGCCTCAAAACCACCCTTTCCCTCTTGGCGCAGCGCCAGGCACAGAAATGGCCATATGTCTGGAGATTGGTCCCACGCCCAAAGAGCCAGAAGGGAAAACTATGCCTTGTTCTAAAGCTCTTTGGGAACCGCTTGCGTAGCCCCACACACCTGGGGGCCGCAGGCTTTCCTTCTGCCTTCAGCCTCAAAAGCACCCTTTCCCACTTGGCGCCGCGCCAGGCACAGAAATGGCCATATGTCTGGAGATTGGTCCCACGCCCAAAGAGCCAGCAGGGAAAACTATGCCTTCTTCTAAATCTCTTTGGGAACCGATTGCGTAGCCCCAGAGACCTGGGGGCTGCAGGCTTTCCTGCTGCTTTCAGCCTCAAAAGCACCCTTTCCCGCTTGGCTCAGCGCCAGGCACAAAAATGGCCATATGTCTGGAGATTGGTCCCACGCCCAAAGAGCCAGCAGGGAAAACTATGCCTTGTTCTAAAGCTCTTTGGGAACCGCTTGCGTAGCCCCACACACCTGGGGGCTGCAGGCTTTCCTGCTGCCTTCAGCCTCAAAACCACCCTTTCCCACTTGGCGCATCGCCAGGCACAAAAATGGCCATATGTCTGGAGATTGGTCCCACGCCCAAAGAGCCAGCAGGGAAAATTTTGCCTTATTCTAAAGTTCTTTGGGAACCGCTTGCGTAGCCCCACACACCTGGGGGCTGCAGGCTTTCCTGCTGCCTTCAGCCTCAAAACCACCCTTTCCCACTTGGCGCCGCGCCAGGCAAAAAACTGGCCATATCTCTGGAGATTGGTCCCACGCCCAAAGAGCCAGCAGGGAAAACTATGCCTTCTTCTAAAGCTCTTTGGGAACCGCTTGTGTAGCCCCACAGACCTGGGGGCTGCAAGCATTCCTGCTGCCTTCCGCCTCAAAACCACCCTTTCCCACTTGGCGCCGCGCCAGGCAGAAAAATGGCCATATGTCTGGAGATTAGTCCCACGCCCAAAGAGCCAGCAGGGAAAACTATGCCTTCTTCTAAAGCTCTTTGGGAACCGCTTGCGTAGCCCCACACACCTGCGGGCTGCAGGCTTTCCTGGGGCCTTCAGCCTCAAAACCACCCTTTCCCACTTGGCGCCGCGCCAGGCACAAAAATGGCCATATGTCTGGAGATTAGTCCCACGCCCAAAGAGCCAGCAGGGAAAACTATGCCTTGTTCTAAAGCTCTTTGGGAACCGCTTGCGTAGCCCCACACACCTGGGGGCTGCAGGCTTTCCTGCTGCCTTCAGCCTCAAAACCACCCTTTCCCACTTGGCGCCGCGCCAGGCACAAAAATGGCCATATGGCTGGAGACTGGTCCCACGCCCAAAGAGCCAGCAGGGAAAACTATGCCTTCTTCTAAAGCTCTTTGGGAACCGCTTGCGTAGCCCCAGAGACCTGGGGGCTGCAGGCATTCCTGCTGCCTTCAGCCTCAAAACCACCCTTTCCCTCTTGGCGCAGCGCCAGGCACAGAAATGGCAATATGTCTGGAGATTGGTCCCACGCCCAAAGAGCCAGCAGGGAAAACTATGCCTTGTTCTAAAGCTCTTTGGGAACCGCTCGCGTAGCCCCACACACCTGGGGGCTGCAGGCTTTCCTGCTGCCTTCAGCCTCAAAACCACCCTTTCCCACTTGGCGCCGCGCCAGGCAAAAAAATGGCCATATGTCTGGAGATTGGTCCCACGCCCAAAGGGACAGCAGGGAAAACTATGCCTTGTTCTAAAGCCCTTTGGGAACGGCTTGCGTAGCCCCAGAGACCTGGGGGCTGCAGGCTTTCCTGCTGCCTTCAGCCTCAAAACCACCCTTTCCCTCTTGGTGCAGCGCCAGGCACAAAAATGGCCATATGTATGGAGACTGGTCCCACGCCCAAAGAGCAGCAGGGAAAATTATGCCTTCTTCTAAAGCTCTTTGGGAACTGCTTGCGTAGCCCCACACACCTGCGGGCTGCAGGCTTTCCTGCTGCCTTCAGCCTCAAAACCACCCTTTCCCACTTGGCGCCGCGCAAGGCACAGAATTAGCCTTATGTCTGGAGATTGGTCCCACGCCCAAAGAGCCAGCAGGGAAAACTATGCCTTGTTCTAAAGCTCTTTGGGAACCGCTTGCGTAGCCCCACACACCTGGGGGCTGCAGGCTTTCCTGCTGCCTTCAGCCTCAAAAGCACCCTTTCCCGCTTGGCTCAGCGCCAGGCACAAAAATGGCCATATGTCTGGAGACTGGTCCCACGCCCAAAGAGCCAGCAGGGAAAACTATGCCTTCTTCTAAAGCTCTTTGGGAACCGCTTGCGTAGCCCCACACACCTGGGGGCTGCAGGCTTTCCTGCTGCCTTCAGCCTCAAAACCACCCTTTCCCACTTGGCGCAGCGCCAGGCACAAAAATGGCCATATGTCTGGAGATTGGTCCCACGCCCAAAGAGCCAGCAGGGAAAATTTTGCCTTATTCTAAAGTTCTTTGGGAACCGCTTGCGTAGCCCCACACACCTGGGGGCTGCAGGCTTTCCTGCTGCCTTCAGCCTCAAAACCACCCTTCCCCTCTTCGTGCCGCGCCAGGTAAAAAAATGGCCATATGTCTGGAGATTGGTCCCACGCCCAAAGAGCCAGCAGGGAAAACTATGCCTTCTTCTAAAGCTCTTTGGGAACCGCTTGCGTAGCCCCAGAGACCTGGGGGCTGCAGGCATTTCTGCTGCCTTCAGCCTCAAAACCACCCTTTCCCTCTTGGCGCAGCGCCAGGCACAGAAATGGCCATATGTCTGGAGATTGGTCCCACGCCCAAAGAGCCAGGAGGGAAAACTATGCCTTGTTCTAAAGCTCTTTGGGAACCGCTCGCGTAGCCCCACACACCTGGGGGCTGCAGGCTTTCCTGCTGCCTTCAGCCTCAAAACCACCCTTTCCCACTTGGCGCCGCGCCAGGCAAAAAAATGGCCATATGTCTGGAGATTGGTCCCACACCCAAAGGGACAGCAGGGAAAACTATGCCTTCTTCTAAAGCCCTTTGGGAACGGCTTGCGTAGCCCCAGAGACCTGGGGGCTGCAGGCTTTCCTGCTGCCTTCAGCCTCAAAACCACCCTTTCCCACTTGGTGCAGCGCCAGGCACAAAAACGGCCATATGTATGGAGACTGGTCCCACGCCCAAAGAGCCAGCAGGGAAAATTATGCCTTCTTCTAAAGCTCTTTGGGAACTGCTTGCGTAGCCCCACACACCTGCGGGCTGCAGGCTTTCCTGCTGCCTTCAGCCTCAAAACCACCCTTTCCCACTTGGCGCCGCGCAAGGCACAGAATTAGCCTTATGTCTGGAGATTGGTCCCACGCCCAAAGAGCCAGCAGGGAAAACTATGCCTTGTTCTAAAGCTCTTTGGGAACCGCTTGTGTAGCCCCACACACCTGGGGGCTGCAGGCTTTCCTGCTGCCTTCAGCCTCAAAACCACCCTTTCCCACTTGGCGCAGCGCCAGGCACAAAAATGGCCATATGTCTGGAGATTGGTCCCACGCCCAAAGAGCCAGCAGGGAAAACTATGCCTTGTTCTAAAGCTCTTTGGGAACCGCTTGCGTAGCCCCACAGACCTGGGGGCTGCAGGCATTCCTGCTGCCTTCAGCCTCAAAACCACCCTTTCCCACTTGGCACCACGCAAGGCACAAAAATGGCCATATGTCTGGAGATTGGTCCCACGCCCAAAGAGCCAGCAGGGAAAACTATGCCTTGTTCTAAAGCTCTTTGGGAACCGCTTGCGTAGCCCCACACACCTGGGGGCTGCAGGCATTCCTGCTGCCTTCAGCCTCAAAAGCACCCTTTCCCACTTGGCGCCGCGCCAGGCACAAAAATGGCCATATGTCTGGAGATTGGTCCCACGCCCAAAGAGCCAGCAGGGAAAACTATGCCTTGTTCTAAAGCTCTTTGGCAACCGCTTGCGTAGCCCCACACACCTGGGGGCTGCAGGCTTTCCTGCTGCCTTCAGCCTCAAAACCACCCTTTCCCACTTGGCGCCGCGCCAGGCACAGAAATGGCCATATGTCTGGAGATTGGTCCCACGCCGAAAGGGCCAGGAGGGAAAACTATGCCTTGTTCTAAAGCTCTTTGGGAACCGCTTGAGTAGCCCCACACACCTGGGGGCTGCAGGCTTTCCTGCTGCCTTCAGCCTCAAAACCACCCTTTCCCACTTGGTGCAGCGCCAGGCACAAAAATGGCCATATGTATGGAGACTGGTCCCACTCCCGAAGAGGCAGCAGGGAAAATTATGCCTTCTTCTGAAGCTCTTTGGGAACCGCTTGCGTAGCCCCACACACCTGGGGGCTGCAGGCTTTCCTGCTGCCTTCAGCCTCAAAACCACCCTTTCCCACTTGGCGCCGCGCAAGGCACAGAATTGGCCTTATGTCTGGAGATTGGTCCCACGCCCAAAGAGCCAGCAGGGAAAACTATGCCTTGTTCTAAAGCTCTTTGGGAACCGCTTGTGTAGCCCCACACACCTGGGTGCTGCAGGCTTTCCTGCTGCCTTCGGCCTCAAAACCACCCTTTCCCACTTGGCGCCGCGCCAGGAAAAAACTGGCCATATGTCTGGAGATTGGTCCCACGCCCAAAGAGCCAGCAGGGAAAACTATGCCTTCTTCTAAAGCTCTTTGGGAACCGCTTGCGTAGCCCCACAGACCTGGGGGGTTGCAGGCTTTCCTGCTGCCTTCAGCCTCAAAACCACCCTTTACCACTTGGCGCAGCGCCAGGCACAAAAATGGCCATATGTATGGAGACTGGTCCCACTCCTGAAGAGGCAGCAGGGAAAATTATGCCTTCTTCTAAAGCTCTTTGGGAACTGCTTGCGTAGCCCCACACACCTGCGGGCTGCAGGCTTTCCTGCTGCCTTCAGCCTCAAAAGCACCCTTTCCCACTTGGCGCCGCGCCAGGCACAGAATTGGCCTTATGTCTGGAGATTGGTCCCACGCCCAAAGAGCCAGCAGGGAAAACTATGCCTTGTTGTAAAGCTCTTTGGGAACCGCTTGCGTAGCCCCACACACCTGGGGGCTGCAGGCTTTCCTGCTGCCTTCAGCCTCAAAACCACCCTTTCCCACTTGGCGCCGCGCCAGGCAAAAAAATGGCCATATGTCTGGAGATTGGTCCCACGCCCAAAGACCCAGCAGGGAAAACTATGCCTTGTTCTAAAGCTCTTTGGGAACCGCTTGCGTAGCCCCACACACCTGGGGGCTGCAGGCATTCCTGCTGCCTTCAGCCTCAAAACCACCCTTTCCCACTTGGCGCAGCGCCAGGCACAAAAATGGCCATATGTCTGGAGATTAGTCCCACGCCCAAAGAGCCAGCAGGGAGAACTATGCCTTCTTCTAAAGCTCTTTGGGAACCGCTTGCGTAGCCCCACAGACCTGGGGGCTGCAGGCATTCCTGCTGCCTTCAGCCTCAAAACCACCCTTTCCCACTTGGCACCACGCCAGGCACAAAAATGGCCATATGTCTGGAGATTGGTCCCACGCCCAAAGAGCCAGCAGGGAAAACTATGCCTTCTTCTAAAGCTCTTTGGGAACCGCTTGCGTAGCCCCACACACCTAGGGGCTGCAGGCTTTCCTGCTGCCTTCAGCCTCAAAACCACCCTTTCCCACTTGGCGCCGCGCCAGGCACAAAAATGGCCATATGGCTGGAGATTGGTCCCACGCCCAAAGAGCCAGCAGGGAAAACTATGCCTTGTTCTAAAGCTCTTTGGGAACCGCTTGCGTAGCCCCACACACCTGCGGGCTGCAGGCTTTCCTGCTGCCTTCAGCCTCAAAACTACCCTTTCCCACTTGGTGCCGCGCCAGGCAAAAAAATGGCCATATGTCTGGAGATTGGTCCCACGCCCAAAGAGCCAGCAGGGAAAACTATGCCTTGTTCTAAAGCTCTTTGGGAACCGCTTGCGTAGCCCGACACACCTGCGGGCTGCAGGCTTTCCTGCTGCCTTCAGCCTCAAAACCACCCTTTCCCACTTGGGGCCGCGCCAGGCACAAAAATGGCCATATGTCTGGAGATTGGTCCCACGCCCAAAGAGCCAGCAGGGAAAACTATGCCTTCTTCTAAAGCTCTTTGGGAACCGCTTGCGTAGCCCCACACACCTAGGTGATGCAGGCTTTCCTGCTGCCTTCAGCCTCAAAACCACCCTTTCCCACTTGGGGCCGCGCCAGGCACAAAAATGGCCATATGTCTGGAGATTGGTCCCACGCCCAAAGAGCCAGCAGGGAAAACTATGCCTTGTTCTAAAGCTCTTTGGGAACCGCTTGCGTAGCCCCACACACCTGGGGGCTGCAGGCTTTCCTGCTGCCTTCAGCCTCAAAACCACCCTTTCCCACTTGGCGCAGCGCCAGGCACAAAAATGGCCATATGTCTGGAGATTGGTCCCACGCCCAAAGAGCCAGCAGGGAGAACTATGCCTTCTTCTAAAGCTCTTTGGGAACCGCTTGCGTAGCCCCACAGACCTGGGGGCTGCAGGCATTCCTGCTGCCTTCAGCCTCAAAACCACCCTTTCCCACTTGGCACCACGCCAGGCACAAAAATGGCCATATGTCTGGAGATGGGTCCCACGCCCAAAGAGCCAGCAGGGAAAACTATGCCTTCTTCTAAAGCTCTTTGGGAACCGCTTGCGTAGCCCCACACACCTAGGGGATGCAGGCTTTCGTGGCGCCTTCAGCCTCAAAACCACCCTTTCCCACTTGACGCCGCGCCAGGCACAAAAATGGCCATATGGCTGGAGATTGGTCCCACGCCCAAAGAGCCAGGAGGGAAAACTATGCCTTGTTCTAAAGCTCTTTGGGAACCGCTTGCGTAGCCCCACACACCTGGGGGCTGCAGGCTTTCCTGCTGCCTTCAGCCTCAAAACTACCCTTTCCCACTTGGCACCACGCCAGGCAGAAAAATGGCCATATGTCTGGAGATTGGTCCCACGCCCAAAGAGCCAGCAGGGAAAACTATGCCTTGTTCTAAAGCTCTTTGGGAACCGCTTGCGTAGCCCGACACACCTGCGGGCTGCAGGCTTTCCTGCTGCCTTCAGCCTCAAAACCACCCTTTCCCACTTGGGGCCGCGCCAGGCACAAAAATGGCCATATGTCTGGAGATTGGTCCCACGCCCAAAGAGCCAGCAGGGAAAACTATGCCTTCTTCTAAAGCTCTTTGGGAACCGCTTGCGTAGCCCCACACACCTAGGTGATGCAGGCTTTCGTGGCGCCTTCAGCCTCAAAACCACCCTTTTCCACTTGGCGCCGCGCCAGGCACAAAAATGGCCATATGGCTGGAGATTGGTCCCACGCCCAAAGAGCCAGCAGGGAAAACTGTGCCTTCTTCTAAAGCTCTTTGGGAACCGCTTGCGTAGCCCCACACACCTGGGGGCTGCAGGCTTTCCTGCTGCCTTCAGCCTCAAAAGCACCCTTTCCCACTTGGTGCCGCGCCAGGCAAAAAAATGGCCATATGTCTGGAGATTGGTCCCACGCCCAAAGAGCCAGCAGGGAAAACTATGCCTTGTTCTAAAGCTCTTTGGGAACCGCTTGCGTAGCCCGACACACCTGCGGGCTGCAGGCTTTCCTGCTGCCTTCAGCCTCAAAACCACCCTTTCCCACTTGGGGCCGCGCCAGGCACAAAAATGGCCATATGTCTGGAGATTGGTCCCACGCCCAAAGAGCCAGCAGGGAAAACTATGCCTTGTTCTAAAGCTCTTTGGGAACCGCTTGCGTAGCCCCACACACCTGCGGGCTGCAGGCTTTCCTGCTGCCTTCAGCCTCAAAACCACCCTTTCCCACTTGGCGCAGCGCCAGGCACAAAAATGGCCATATGTCTGGAGATTGGTCCCACGCCCGAAGAGCCAGCAGGGAAAACTATGCCTTGTTCTAAAGCTCTTTGGGAACCGCTTGCGTAGCCCCACAGACCTGGGGGCTGCAGGCTTTCCTGCTGCCTTCAGCCTCAAAACCACCCTTTCCCACTTGGCGCCGCGCCAGGCACAAAAATGGCCATATGTCTGGAGATTGGTCCCACGCCCAAAGAGCCAGCAGGGAAAACTATGCCTTGTTCTAAAGCTCTTTGGCAACCGCTTGCGTGGCCCCACACACCTGGGGGCTGCAGGCTTTCCTGCTGCCTTCAGCCTCAAAACCACCCTTTCCCACTTGGCGCATCGCCAGGCACAAAAATGGCCATATGTCTGGAGATTGGTCCCACGCCCAAAGAGCCAGCAGGGAAAATTATGCCTTATTCTAAAGTTCTTTGGGAACCGCTTGCGTAGCCCCACACACCTGGGGGCTGCAGGCTTTCCTGCTGCCTTCCGCCTCAAAACCACCCTTCCCCTCTTCGTGCCGCGCCAGGTAAAAAAATGGCCATATGTCTGGAGATTGGTCCCACGCCCAAAGAGCCAGCAGGGAAAACTATGCCTTGTTCTAAAGCTCTTTGGCAACCGCTTGCGTGGCCCCACACACCTGGGGGCTGCAGGCTTTCCTGCTGCCTTCAACCTCAAAACCACCCTTTCCCACTTGGCGCATCGCCAGGCACAAAAATGGCCATATGTCTGTAGATTGGTCCCACGCCCAAAGAGCCAGCAGGGAAAATTATGCCTTATTCTAAAGTTCTTTGGGAACCGCTTGCGTAGCCCCACACACCTGGGGGCTGCAGGCTTTCCTGCTGCCTTCCGCCTCAAAACCACCCTTCCCCTCTTGGTGCCGCGCCAGGTAAAAAAATGGCCATATGTCTGGAGATTGGTCCCACGCCCAAAGAGCCAGCAGGGAAAACTACGCCTTGTTCTAAAGCTCTTTGGGAACCGCTTGCGTAGCCCCACACACCTGGGGGCTGCAGGCTTTCCTGCTGCCTTCAGCCTCAAAACCACCCTTTCCCACTTGGCGCCGCACAATGCACAGAATTGGCCTTATGTCTGGAGACTGGTCCCATGCCCAAAGAGCCAGCAGGGAAAACTATGCCTTGTTCTAAAACTCTTTGGGAACCGCTTGCGTGGCCCCACACACCTGGGGGCTGCAGGCATTCCTGCTGCCTTCAGCCTCAAAACCACCCTTTCCCACTTGGCGCCGCGCCAGGCACAAAAATGGCCATATGTCTGGAGATTGGTCCCACGGCCAAAGACCCAGCAGGGAAAACTATGCCTTGTTCTAAAGCTCTTTGAGAACCGCTTGTGTAGCCGCACAGACCTGGGGGCTGCAGGCATTCCTGCTGCCTTCAGCCTCAAAACCACCCTTTCCCACTTGGCACCACGCCAGGCACAAAATGGCCATATGTCTGGAGATTAGTCCCACGCCCAAAGAGCCAGCAGGGAAAACTATGCCTTGTTCTAAAGCTCTTTGGGAACCGCTTGCGTAGCCCCACACACCTGGGGGCTGCAGGCTTTCCTGCTGCCTTCAGCCTCAAAACCACCCTTTCCCACTTGGCGCAGCGCCAGGCACAAAAATGGCCATATGTCTGGAGATTGGTCCCACGCCCAAAGAGCCAGGAGGGAAAACTATGCCTTGTTCTAAAGCTCTTTGGGAACCGCTTGCGTAGCCCCACACACCTGGGGGCTGCAGGCTTTCCTGCTGCCTTCAGCCTCAAAACCACCCTTTCCCACTTGGGGCCGCGCCAGGCACAAAAATGGCCATATGTCTGGAGATTGGTCCCACGCCCAAAGAGCCAGCAGGGAAAACTATGCCTTGTTCTAAAGCTCTTTGGGAACCGCTTGCGTAGCCCCACACACCTGGGGGCTGCAGGCTTTCCTGCTGCCTTCAGCCTCAAAACCACCCTTTCCCACTTGGCGCAGCGCCAGGCACAAAAATGGCCATATGTCTGGAGATTGGTCCCACGCCCGAAGAGCCAGCAGGGAAAACTATGCCTTGTTCTAAAGCTCTTTGGCAACCGCTTGCGTGGCCCCACACACCTGGGGGCTGCAGGCTTTCCTGCTGCCTTCAGCCTCAAAACCACCCTTTCCCACTTGGCGCATCGCCAGGCACAAAAATGGCCATATGTCTGGAGATTGGTCCCACGCCCAAAGAGCCAGCAGGGAAAATTATGCCTTATTCTAAAGTTCTTTGGGAACCGCTTGCGTAGCCCCACACACCTGCGGGCTGCAGGCTTTCCTGCTGCCTTCCGCCTCAAAACCACCCTTCCCCTCTTCGTGCCGTGCCAGGTAAAAAAATGGCCATATGTCTGGAGATTGGTCCCACGCCCAAAGAGCCAGCAGGGAAAACTATGCCTTGTTCTAAAGCTCTTTGGCAACCGCTTGCGTGGCCCCACACACCTGGGGGCTGCAGGCTTTCCTGCTGCCTTCAACCTCAAAACCACCCTTTCCCACTTGGCGCATCGCCAGGCACAAAAATGGCCATATGTCTGGAGATTGGTCCCACGCCCAAAGAGCCAGCAGGGAAAACTATGCCTTGTTCTAAAGCTCTTTGGGAACCGCTTGTGTAGCCCCACACACCTGGGGGCTGCAGGCTTTCCTGCTGCCTTCCGCCTCAAAACCACCCTTCCCCTCTTGGTGCCGCGCCAGGTAAAAAAATGGCCATATGTCTGGAGATTGGTCCCACGCCCAAAGAGCCAGCAGGGAAAACTACGCCTTGTTCTAAAGCTCTTTGGAAACCGCTTGCGTAGCCCCACAGACCTGGGGGCTGCAGGCTTTCCTGCTGCCTTCAGCCTAAAAACCACCCTTTCCCACTTGGCGCCGCACAATGCACAGAATTGGCCATATGTCTGGAGATTGGTCCCACGCCCAAAGAGCCAGCAGGGAAAATTATGCCTTATTCTAAAGTTCTTTGGGAACCGCTTGCGTGGCCCCACACACCTGGGGGCTGCAGGCATTCCTGCTGCCTTCAGCCTCAAAACCACCCTTTCCCACTTGGCGCCGCGCCAGGCACAAAAATGGCCATATGTCTGGAGATTGGTCCCACGCCCAAAGAGCCAGCAGGGAAAACTATGCCTTGTTCTAAAGCTCTTTGGCAACCGCTTGCGTAGCCCCACACACCTGGGGGCTGCAGGCTTTCCTGCTGCCTTCAGCCTCAAAACCACCCTTTCCCACTTGGCGCAGCGCCAGGCACAAAAATGGCCATATGTCTGGAGATTGGTCCCACGCCCAAAGAGCCAGGAGGGAAAACTATGCCTTGTTCTAAAGCTCTTTGGGAACCGCTTGCGTAGCCCCACACACCTGGGGACTGCAGGCTTTCCTGCTGCCTTCAGCCTCAAAACCACCCTTTCCCACTTGGCGCAGCGCCAGGCACAAAAATGGCCATATGTCTGGAGATTGGTCCCACGCCCAAAGAGCCAGCAGGGAAAACTATGCCTTGTTCTAAAGCTCTTTGGGAACCGCTTGCGTAGCCCCACACACCTGGGGGCTGCAGGCTTTCCTGCTGCCTTCAGCCTCAAAAACACCCTTTCCCACTTGGCGCCGCGCCAGGCACAAAAATGGCCATATGTCTGGAGATTGGTCCCACGCCCAAAGAGCCAGCAGGGAAAACTATGCCTTGTTCTAAAGCTCTTTGGGAACCGCTTGCGTAGCCCCACACAACTGCGGGCTGCAGGCTTTCCTGCTGCCTTCAGCCTCAAAACCACCCTTTCCCACTTGGCGCCGCGCCAGGCACAAAAATGGCCATATGTCTGGAGATTGGTCCCACGCCCAAAGAGCCAGCAGGGAAAACTATGCCTTCTTCTAAAGCTCTTTGGGAACCGCTTGCGTAGCCCCACACACCTGCGGGCTGCAGGCTTTCCTGCTGCCTTCAGCCTCAAAACCACCCTTTCCCACTTGGCGCCGCGCCAGGCACAAAAATGGCCATATGTCTGGAGATTGGTCCCACGCCCAAAGAGCCAGCAGGGAAAACTATGCCTTGTTCTAAAGCTCTTTGGGAACCGCTTGCGTGGCCCCACACACCTGGGGGCTGCAGGCTTTCCTGCTGCCTTCAGCCTCAAAACCACCCTTTCCCACTTGGTGCCGCGCCAGGCACAAAAATGGCCATATGTCTGGAGATTGGTCCCACGCCCAAAGAGCCAGCAGGGAAAACTATGCCTTGTTCTAAAGCTCTTTGGGAACCGCTTGCGTAGCCCCACACACCTGCGGGCTGCAGGCTTTCCTGGGGCCTTCAGCCTCAAAACCACCCTTTCCCACTTGGCGCAGCGCCAGGCACAAAAATGGCCATATGTCTGGAGATTGGTCCCACGCCCAAAGAGCCAGCAGGGAAAACTATGCCTTCTTCTAAAGCTCTTTGGGAACCGCTTGCGTAGCCCCAGAGACCTGGGGGCTGCAGGCTTTCCTGCTGCCTTCAGCCTCAAAACCACCCTTTCCCACTTGGCGCCGCGCCAGGCACAAAAATGGCCATATGTCTGGAGATTGGTCCCACGCCCAAAGAGCCAGCAGGGAAAACTATGCCTTGTTCTAAAGCTCTTTGGGAACCGCTTGCGTAGCCCCACATACCTGGGGGCTGCAGGCTTTCCTGCTGCCTTCAGCCTCAAAACCACCCTTTCCCACTTGGCGCAGCGCCAGGCACAGAAATGGCCATATCTCTGGAGATTGGTCCCACGCCCAAAGAGCCAGCAGGGAAAACTATGCCTTGTTCTAAAGCTCTTTGGGAACCGCTTGCGTAGCCCCAGAGACCTGGGGGCTGCAGGCTTTCCTGCTGCCTTCAGCCTCAAAACCACCCTTTCCCACTTGGCGCCCCGCCAGGCACAAAAATGGCCATATGTTTGTAGATTGGTCCCACGCCCAAAGAGCCAGCAGGGAAAACTATGCCTTGTTCTAAAGCTCTTTGGGAACCGCTTGTGTAGCCCCACACACCTGGGGGCTGCAGGCTTTCCTGCTGCCTTCAGCCTCAAAACCACCCTTTCCCTCTTGGCGCCACGCCAGGCAAAAAATGGCCATATGTCTGGAGATTGGTCCCACGCCCAAAGAGCCAGCAGGGAAAACTATGCCTTGTTCTAAAGCTCTTTGGGAACCGCTTGCGTAGCCCGACACACCTGCGGGCTGCAGGCTTTCCTGCTGCCTTCAGCCTCAAAACCACCCTTTCCCACTTGGCGCAGCGCCAGGCACAAAAATGGCCATATGTCTGGAGATTGGTCCCACGCCCAAAGAGCCAGCAGGGAAAACTATGCCTTGTTCTAAAGCTCTTTGGGAACCGCTTGCGTAGCCCCACACACCTGGGGGCTGCAGGCATTCCTGCTGCCTTCAGCCTCAAAACCACCCTTTCCCACTTGGCGCAGCGCCAGGCACAAAAATGGCCATATGTCTGGAGATTGGTCCCACGCCCAAAGAGCCAGCAGGGAAAACTATGCCTTGTTCTAAAGCTCTTTGGCAACCGCTTGCGTGGCCCCACACACCTGGGGGCTGCAGGCTTTCCTGCTGCCTTCAGCCTCAAAACCACCCTTTCCCACTTGGCGCCACGCCAGGCACAAAAATGGCCATATGTCTGGAGATTGGTCCCACGCCCAAAGAGCCAGCAGGGAAAACTATGCCTTCTTCTAAAGCTCTTTGGGAACCGCTTGCGTAGCCCCACACACCTAGGGGATGCAGGCTTTCGTGGCGCCTTCAGCCTCAAAACCACCCTTTCCCACTTGGCGCCGCGCCAGGCACAAAAATGGCCATATGGCTGGAGATTGGTCCCACGCCCAAAGAGCCAGCAGGGAAAACTATGCCTTGTTCTAAAGCTCTTTGGGAACCGCTTGCGTAGCCCCACACACCTGGGGGCTGCAGGCTTTCCTGCTGCCTTCAGCCTCAAAACTACCCTTTCCCACTTGGTGCCGCGCCAGGCAAAAAAATGGCCATATGTCTGGAGATTGGTCCCACGCCCAAAGAGCCAGCAGGGAAAACTATGCCTTGTTCTAAAGCTCTTTGGGAACCGCTTGCGTAGCCCGACACACCTGCGGGCTGCAGGCTTTCCTGCTGCCTTCAGCCTCAAAACCACCCTTTCCCACTTGGGGCCGCGCCAGGCACAAAAATGGCCATATGTCTGGAGATTGGTCCCACGCCCAAAGAGCCAGCAGGGAAAACTATGCCTTCTTCTAAAGCTCTTTGGGAACCGCTTGCGTAGCCCCACACACCTAGGTGATGCAGGCTTTCGTGGCGCCTTCAGCCTCAAAACCACCCTTTCCCACTTGGCGCCGCGCCAGGCACAAAAATGGCCATATGGCTGGAGATTGGTCCCACACCCAAAGAGCCAGCAGGGAAAACTATGCCTTGTTCTAAAGCTCTTTGGGAACCGCTTACGTAGCCCCACACACCTGGGGGCTGCAGGCTTTCCTGCTGCCTTCAGCCTCAAAAGCACCCTTTCCCACTTGGCGCCGCGCCAGGCAAAAAAATGGCCATATGTCTGGAGATTGGTCCCACGTCCGAAGAGGCAGCAGGGAAAACTATGCCTTGTTCTAAAGCTCTTTGGGAACCGCTTGCGTAGCCCGACACACCTGCGGGCTGCAGGCTTTCCTGCTGCCTTCAGCCTCAAAACCACCCTTTCCCACTTGGGGCCGCGCCAGGCACAAAAATGGCCATATGTCTGGAGATTGGTCCCACGCCCAAAGAGCCAGCAGGGAAAACTATGCCTTGTTCTAAAGCTCTTTGGGAACCGCTTGCGTAGCCCCACACACCTGGGGGCTGCAGGCTTTCCTGCTGCCTTCAGCCTCAAAACCACCCTTTCCCACTTGGCGCAGCGCCAGGCACAAAAATGGCCATATGTCTGGAGATTGGTCCCACGCCCAAAGAGCCAGCAGGGAAAACTATGCCTTGTTCTAAAGCTCTTTGGGAACCGCTTGCGTAGCCCCAGAGACCTGGGGGCTGCAGGCTTTCCTGCTGCCTTCAGCCTCAAAACCACCCTTTCCCACTTGGCGCCGCGCCAGGCACAAAAATGGCCATATGTCTGGAGATTGGTCCCACGCCCAAAGAGCCAGCAGGGAAAACTATGCCTTGTTCTAAAGCTCTTTGGGAACCGCTTGCGTGGCCCCACACACCTGGGGGCTGCAGGCTTTCCTGCTGCCTTCAGCCTCAAAACCACCCTTTCCCACTTGGCGCATCGCCAGGCACAAAAATGGCCATATGTCTGGAGATTGGTCCCACGCCCAAAGAGCCAGCAGGGAAAATTATGCCTTATTCTAAAGTTCTTTGGGAACCGCTTGCGTAGCCCCACACACCTGGGGGCTGCAGGCTTTCCTGCTGCCTTCCGCCTCAAAACCACCCTTCCCCTCTTCGTGCCGCGCCAGGTAAAAAAATGGCCATATGTCTGGAGATTGGTCCCACGCCCAAAGAGCCAGCAGGGAAAACTATGCCTTGTTCTAAAGCTCTTTGGCAACCGCTTGCGTGGCCCCACACACCTGGGGGCTGCAGGCTTTCCTGCTGCCTTCAACCTCAAAACCACCCTTTCCCACTTGGCGCATCGCCAGGCACAAAAATGGCCATATGTCTGGAGATTGGTCCCACGCCCAAAGAGCCAGCAGGGAAAATTATGCCTTATTCTAAATTTCTTTGGGAACCGCTTGCGTAGCCCCACACACCTGGGGGCTGCAGGCTTTCCTGCTGCCTTCCGCCTCAAAACCACCCTTCCCCTCTTGGTGCCGCGCCAGGTCAAAAAATGGCCATATGTCTGGAGATTGGTCCCACGCCCAAAGAGCCAGCAGGGAAAACTACGCCTTGTTCTAAAGCTCTTTGGGAACCGCTTGCGTAGCCCCACACACCTGGGGGCTGCAGGCTTTCCTGCTGCCTTCAGCCTCAAAACCACCCTTTCCCACTTGGCGCCGCACAATGCACAGAATTGGCCATATGTCTGGAGACTGGTCCCATGCCCAAAGAGCCAGCAGGGAAAACTATGCCTTCTTCTAAAGCTCTTTGGGAACCGCTTGCGTAGCCCCACACACCTGGGGGCTGCAGGCTTTCCTGCTGCCTTCAGCCTCAAAACCACCCTTTCCCACTTGGCGCCGCGCCAGGCACAAAAATGGCCATATGTCTGGAGATTGGTCCCACGCCCAAAGAGCCAGCAGGGAAAACTATGCCTTGTTCTAAAGCTCTTTGGGAACCGCTTGCGTAGCCCCACACACCTGCGGGCTGCAGGCTTTCCTGCTGCCTTCAGCCTCAAAAGCACCCTTTCCCACTTGGCGCCGCGCCAGGCACAAAAATGGCCATATGTCTGGAGATTGGTCCCACGCCCAAAGAGCCAGCAGGGAAAACTATGCCTTGTTGTAAAGCTCTTTGGGAACCGCTTGCGTAGCCCCACACAACTGCGGGCTGCAGGCTTTCCTGCTGCCTTCAGCCTCAAAACCACCCTTTCCCACTTGGCGCCGCGCCAGGCACAAAAATGGCCATATGTCTGGAGATTGGTCCCACGCCCAAAGAGCCAGCAGGGAAAACTATGCCTTGTTCTAAAGCTCTTTGGGAACCGCTTGCGTAGCCCCACACACCTGCGGGCTGCAGGCTTTCCTGCTGCCTTCAGCCTCAAAACCACCCTTTCCCACTTGGCGCCGCGCCAGGCACAAAAATGGCCATATGTCTGGAGATTGGTCCCACGCCCAAAGAGCCAGCAGGGAAAACTATGCCTTGTTCTAAAGCTCTTTGGGAACCGCTTGCGTAGCCCCACACACCTGGGGGCTGCAGGCTTTCCTGCTGCCTTCAGCCTCAAAACCACCCTTTCCCACTTGGTGCCGCGCCAGGCACAAAAATGGCCATATGTCTGGAGATTGGTCCCACGGCCAAAGAGCCAGCAGGGAAAACTATGCCTTGTTCTAAAGCTCTTTGGGAACCGCTTGCGTAGCCCCACACACCTGCGGGCTGCAGGCTTTCCTGGGGCCTTCAGCCTCAAAAGCACCCTTTCCCACTTGGCGCAGCGCCAGGCACAAAAATGGCCATATGTCTGGAGATTGGTCCCACGCCCAAAGAGCCAGCAGGGAAAACTATGCCTTGTTCTAAAGCTCTTTGGGAACCGCTTGCGTAGCCCCACACACCTGGGGGCTGCAGGCATTCCTGCTGCCTTCAGCCTCAAAACCACCCTTTCCCACTTGGCGCAGCGCCAGGCACAAAAATGGCCATATGTCTGGAGATTGGTCCCACGCCCAAAGAGCCAGCAGGGAAAACTATGCCTTGTTCTAAAGCTCTTTGGCAACCGCTTGCGTGGCCCCACACACCTGGGGGCTGCAGGCTTTCCTGCTGCCTTCAGCCTCAAAACCACCCTTTCCCACTTGGCGCCACGCCAGGCACAAAAATGGCCATATGTCTGGAGATTGGTCCCACGCCCAAAGAGCCAGCAGGGAAAATTATGCCTTATTCTAAAGTTCTTTGGGAACCGCTTGCGTAGCCCCACACACCTGGGGGCTGCAGGCTTTCCTGCTGCCTTCAGCCTCAAAACCACCCTTTCCCACTTGGCGCAGCGCCAGGCACAAAAATGGCCATATGTCTGGAGATTGGTCCCACGCCCAAAGAGCCAGCAGGGAAAACTATGCCTTGTTCTAAAGCTCTTTGGGAACCGCTTGCGTGGCCCCACACACCTGGGGGCTGCAGGCTTTCCTGCTGCCTTCAACCTCTAAACCACCCTTTCCCACTTGGCGCATCGCCAGGCACAAAAATGGCCATATGTCTGGAGATTGGTCCCACGCCCAAAGAGCCAGCAGGGAAAATTATGCCTTATTCTAAAGTTCTTTGGGAACCGCTTGCGTAGCCCCACACACCTGGGGGCTGCAGGCTTTCCTGCTGCCTTCCGCCTCAAAACCACCCTTCCCCTCTTGGTGCCGCGCCAGGCACAAAAATGGCCATATGTCTGGAGATTGGTCCCACGCCCAAAGAGCCAGCAGGGAAAACTACGCCTTGTTCTAAAGCTCTTTGGGAACCGCTTGCGTAGCCCCACAGACCTGGGGGCTGCAGGCTTTCCTGCTGCCTTCAGCCTCAAAACCACCCTTTCCCAATTGGTGCAGCGCCAGGCACAAAAATGGCCATATGTATGGAGACTGGTCCCACGCCCAAAGAGCCAGCAGGGAAAATTATGCCTTCTTCTAAAGCTCTTTGGGAACTGCTTGCGTAGCCCCACACACCTGCGGGCTGCAGGCTTTCCTGCTGCCTTCAGCCTAAAAACCACCCTTTCCCACTTGGCGCCGCACAAGGCACAGAATTGGCCTTATGTCTGGAGATTGGTCCCACGCCCAAAGAGCCAGCAGGGAAAACTATGCCTTGTTCTAAAGCTCTTTGGGAACCGCTTGCGTAGCCCCACACACCTGGGGGCTGCAGGCTTTCCTGCTGCCTTCAGCCTCAAAACCACCCTTTCCCACTTGGCGCCGCGCCAGGCACAAAAATGGCCATATGTCTGGAGATTGGTCCCACGGCCAAAGAGCCAGCAGGGAAAACTATGCCTTGTTCTAAAGCTCTTTGGGAACCGCTTGCGTAGCCCCACACACCTGGGGGCTGCAGGCATTCCTGCTGCCTTCAGCCTCAAAACCACCCTTTCCCACTTGGCACCACGCCAGGCACAAAAATGGCCATATGTCTGGAGATTAGTCCCACGCCCAAAGAGCCAGCAGGGAAAACTATGCCTTGTTCTAAAGCTCTTTGGCAACCGCTTGCGTAGCCCCAGAGACCTGGGGGCTGCAGGCTTTCCTGGGGCCTTCAGCCTCAAAACCACCCTTTCCCACTTGGCGCAGCGCCAGGCACAAAAATGGCCATATGTCTGGAGATTGGTCCCACGCCCAAAGAGCCAGCAGGGAAAACTATGCCTTCTTCTAAAGCTCTTTGGGAACCGCTTGCGTAGCCCCACACACCTGGGGGCTGCAGGCTTTCCTGCTGCCTTCAGCCTCAAAACCACCCTTTCCCACTTGGCGCCGCGCCAGGCACAAAAATGGCCATATGTCTGGAGATTGGTCCCACGCCCAAAGACCCAGCAGGGAAAACTATGCCTTGTTCTAAAGCTCTTTGGGAACCGCTTGCGTAGCCCCACATACCTGGGGGCTGCAGGCTTTCCTGCTGCCTTCAGCCTCAAAACCACCCTTTCCCACTTGGCGCAGCGCCAGGCACAGAAATGGCCATATCTCTGGAGATTGGTCCCACGCCCAAAGAGCCAGCAGGGAAAACTATGCCTTGTTCTAAAGCTCTTTGGGAACCGCTTGCGTAGCCCCACAGACCTGGGGGCTGCAGGCTTTCCTGCTGCCTTCAGCCTCAAAACCACCCTTTCCCACTTGGCGCCCCGCCAGGCACAAAAATGGCCATATGTTTGTAGATTGGTCCCACGCCCAAAGAGCCAGCAGGGAAAACTATGCCTTGTTCTAAAGCTCTTTGGGAACCGCTTGTGTAGCCCCACACACCTGGGGGCTGCAGGCTTTCCTGCTGCCTTCAGCCTCAAAACCACCCTTTCCCTCTTGGCGCCACGCCAGGCAAAAAATGGCCATATGTCTGGAGATTGGTCCCACGCCCGAAGAGGCAGCAGGGAAAACTATGCCTTGTTCTAAAGCTCTTTGGGAACCGCTTGCGTAGCCCGACACACCTGCGGGCTGCAGGCTTTCCTGCTGCCTTCAGCCTCAAAACCACCCTTTCCCACTTGGGGCCGCGCCAGGCACAAAAATGGCCATATGTCTGGAGATTGGTCCCACGCCCAAAGAGCCAGCAGGGAAAACTATGCCTTGTTCTAAAGCTCTTTGGGAACCGCTTGCGTAGCCCCACACACCTGGGGGCTGCAGGCATTCCTGCTGCCTTCAGCCTCAAAACCACCCTTTCCCACTTGGCGCAGCGCCAGGCACAAAAATGGCCATATGTCTGGAGATTGGTCCCACGCCCAAAGAGCCAGCAGGGAAAACTATGCCTTGTTCTAAAGCTCTTTGGCAACCGCTTGCGTGGCCCCACACACCTGGGGGCTGCAGGCTTTCCTGCTGCCTTCAGCCTCAAAACCACCCTTTCCCACTTGGCGCCACGCCAGGCACAAAAATGGCCATATGTCTGGAGATTGGTCCCACGCCCAAAGAGCCAGCAGGGAAAATTATGCCTTATTCTAAAGTTCTTTGGGAACCGCTTGCGTAGCCCCACACACCTGGGGGCTGCAGGCTTTCCTGCTGCCTTCAGCCTCAAAACCACCCTTTCCCACTTGGCGCAGCGCCAGGCACAAAAATGGCCATATGTCTGGAGATTGGTCCCACGCCCAAAGAGCCAGCAGGGAAAACTATGCCTTGTTCTAAAGCTCTTTGGGAACCGCTTGCGTGGCCCCACACACCTGGGGGCTGCAGGCTTTCCTGCTGCCTTCAACCTCAAAACCACCCTTTCCCACTTGGCGCATCGCCAGGCACAAAAATGGCCATATGTCTGGAGATTGGTCCCACGCCCAAAGAGCCAGCAGGGAAAATTATGCCTTATTCTAAAGTTCTTTGGGAACCGCTTGCGTAGCCCCACACACCTGGGGGCTGCAGGCTTTCCTGCTGCCTTCCGCCTCAAAACCACCCTTCCCCTCTTGGTGCCGCGCCAGGCACAAAAATGGCCATATGTCTGGAGATTGGTCCCACGCCCAAAGAGCCAGCAGGGAAAACTACGCCTTGTTCTAAAGCTCTTTGGGAACCGCTTGCGTAGCCCCACAGACCTGGGGGCTGCAGGCTTTCCTGCTGCCTTCAGCCTCAAAACCACCCTTTCCCAATTGGTGCAGCGCCAGGCACAAAAATGGCCATATGTATGGAGACTGGTCCCACGCCCAAAGAGCCAGCAGGGAAAATTATGCCTTCTTCTAAAGCTCTTTGGGAACTGCTTGCGTAGCCCCACACACCTGCGGGCTGCAGGCTTTCCTGCTGCCTTCAGCCTAAAAACCACCCTTTCCCACTTGGCGCCGCACAAGGCACAGAATTGGCCTTATGTCTGGAGATTGGTCCCACGCCCAAAGAGCCAGCAGGGAAAACTATGCCTTGTTCTAAAGCTCTTTGGGAACCGCTTGCGTAGCCCCACACACCTGGGGGCTGCAGGCTTTCCTGCTGCCTTCAGCCTCAAAACCACCCTTTCCCACTTGGCGCCGCGCCAGGCACAAAAATGGCCATATGTCTGGAGATTGGTCCCACGGCCAAAGAGCCAGCAGGGAAAACTATGCCTTGTTCTAAAGCTCTTTGGGAACCGCTTGTGTAGCCGCACAGACCTGGGGGCTGCAGGCATTCCTGCTGCCTTCAGCCTCAAAACCACCCTTTCCCACTTGGCACCACGCCAGGCACAAAAATGGCCATATGTCTGGAGATTAGTCCCACGCCCAAAGAGCCAGCAGGGAAAACTATGCCTTGTTCTAAAGCTCTTTGGCAACCGCTTGCGTAGCCCCAGAGACCTGGGGGCTGCAGGCTTTCCTGCTGCCTTCAGCCTCAAAACCACCCTTTCCCACTTGGCGCAGCGCCAGGCACAAAAATGGCCATATGTCTGGAGATTGGTCCCACGCCCAAAGAGCCAGCAGGGAAAACTATGCCTTCTTCTAAAGCTCTTTGGGAACCGCTTGCGTAGCCCCACACACCTGGGGGCTGCAGGCTTTCCTGCTGCCTTCAGCCTCAAAACCACCCTTTCCCACTTGGCGCCGCGCCAGGCACAAAAATGGCCATATGTCTGGAGATTGGTCCCACGCCCAAAGACCCAGCAGGGAAAACTATGCCTTGTTCTAAAGCTCTTTGGGAACCGCTTGCGTAGCCCCACATACCTGGGGGCTGCAGGCTTTCCTGCTGCCTTCAGCCTCAAAACCACCCTTTCCCACTTGGCGCAGCGCCAGGCACAGAAATGGCCATATCTCTGGAGATTGGTCCCACGCCCAAAGAGCCAGCAGGGAAAACTATGCCTTGTTCTAAAGCTCTTTGGGAACCGCTTGCGTAGCCCCACAGACCTGGGGGCTGCAGGCTTTCCTGCTGCCTTCAGCCTCAAAACCACCCTTTCCCACTTGGCGCCCCGCCAGGCACAAAAATGGCCATATGTTTGTAGATTGGTCCCACGCCCAAAGAGCCAGCAGGGAAAACTGTGCCTTCTTCTAAAGCTCTTTGGGAACCGCTTGTGTAGCCCCACACACCTGGGGGCTGCAGGCTTTCCTGCTGCCTTCAGCCTCAAAACCACCCTTTCCCTCTTGGCGCCACGCCAGGCAAAAAATGGCCATATGTCTGGAGATTGGTCCCACGCCCGAAGAGGCAGCAGGGAAAACTATGCCTTGTTCTAAAGCTCTTTGGGAACCGCTTGCGTAGCCCGACACACCTGCGGGCTGCAGGCTTTCCTGCTGCCTTCAGCCTCAAAACCACCCTTTCCCACTTGGGGCCGCGCCAGGCACAAAAATGGCCATATGTCTGGAGATTGGTCCCACGCCCAAAGAGCCAGCAGGGAAAACTATGCCTTGTTCTAAAGCTCTTTGGGAACCGCTTGCGTAGCCCCACACACCTGGGGGCTGCAGGCATTCCTGCTGCCTTCAGCCTCAAAACCACCCTTTCCCACTTGGCGCAGCGCCAGGCACAAAAATGGCCATATGTCTGGAGATTGGTCCCACGCCCAAAGAGCCAGCAGGGAAAACTATGCCTTGTTCTAAAGCTCTTTGGCAACCGCTTGCGTGGCCCCACACACCTGGGGGCTGCAGGCTTTCCTGCTGCCTTCAGCCTCAAAACCACCCTTTCCCACTTGGCGCCACGCCAGGCACAAAAATGGCCATATGTCTGGAGATTGGTCCCACGCCCAAAGAGCCAGCAGGGAAAATTATGCCTTATTCTAAAGTTCTTTGGGAACCGCTTGCGTAGCCCCACACACCTGGGGGCTGCAGGCTTTCCTGCTGCCTTCAGCCTCAAAACCACCCGTTCCCACTTGGCGCAGCGCCAGGCACAAAAATGGCCATATGTCTGGAGATTGGTCCCACGCCCAAAGAGCCAGCAGGGAAAACTATGCCTTGTTCTAAAGCTCTTTGGGAACCGCTTGCGTGGCCCCACACACCTGGGGGCTGCAGGCTTTCCTGCTGCCTTCAACCTCAAAACCACCCTTTCCCACTTGGCGCATCGCCAGGCACAAAAATGGCCATATGTCTGGAGATTGGTCCCACGCCCAAAGAGCCAGCAGGGAAAATTATGCCTTATTCTAAAGTTCTTTGGGAACCGCTTGCGTAGCCCCACACACCTGGGGGCTGCAGGCTTTCCTGCTGCCTTCCGCCTCAAAACCACCCTTCCCCTCTTGGTGCCGCGCCAGGCACAAAAATGGCCATATGTCTGGAGATTGGTCCCACGCCCAAAGAGCCAGCAGGGAAAACTACGCCTTGTTCTAAAGCTCTTTGGGAACCGCTTGCGTAGCCCCACACACCTGGGGGCTGCAGGCTTTCCTGCTGCCTTCAGCCTCAAAACCACCCTTTCCCAATTGGTGCAGCGCCAGGCACAAAAATGGCCATATGTATGGAGACTGGTCCCACGCCCAAAGAGCCAGCAGGGAAAATTATGCCTTCTTCTAAAGCTCTTTGGGAACTGCTTGCGTAGCCCCACACACCTGCGGGCTGCAGGCTTTCCTGCTGCCTTCAGCCTAAAAACCACCCTTTCCCACTTGGCGCCGCACAAGGCACAGAATTGGCCTTATGTCTGGAGATTGGTCCCACGCCCAAAGAGCCAGCAGGGAAAACTATGCCTTGTTCTAAAGCTCTTTGGGAACCGCTTGCGTAGCCCCACACACCTGGGGGCTGCAGGCTTTCCTGCTGCCTTCAGCCTCAAAACCACCCTTTCCCACTTGGCGCCGCGCCAGGCACAAAAATGGCCATATGTCTGGAGATTGGTCCCACGGCCAAAGAGCCAGCAGGGAAAACTATGCCTTGTTCTAAAGCTCTTTGGGAACCGCTTGTGTAGCCGCACAGACCTGGGGGCTGCAGGCATTCCTGCTGCCTTCAGCCTCAAAACCACCCTTTCCCACTTGGCGCAGCGCCAGGCACAAAAATGGCCATATGTCTGGAGATTGGTCCCACGCCCAAAGAGCCAGCAGGGAAAACTATGCCTTGTTCTAAAGCTCTTTGGCAACCGCTTGCGTGGCCCCACACACCTGGGGGCTGCAGGCTTTCCTGCTGCCTTCAGCCTCAAAACCACCCTTTCCCACTTGGCGCCACGCCAGGCACAAAAATGGCCATATGTCTGGAGATTGGTCCCACGCCCAAAGAGCCAGCAGGGAAAATTATGCCTTATTCTAAAGTTCTTTGGGAACCGCTTGCGTAGCCCCACACACCTGGGGGCTGCAGGCTTTCCTGCTGCCTTCAGCCTCAAAACCACCCGTTCCCACTTGGCGCAGCGCCAGGCACAAAAATGGCCATATGTCTGGAGATTGGTCCCACGCCCAAAGAGCCAGCAGGGAAAACTATGCCTTGTTCTAAAGCTCTTTGGGAACCGCTTGCGTGGCCCCACACACCTGGGGGCTGCAGGCTTTCCTGCTGCCTTCAACCTCAAAACCACCCTTTCCCACTTGGCGCATCGCCAGGCACAAAAATGGCCATATGTCTGGAGATTGGTCCCACGCCCAAAGAGCCAGCAGGGAAAATTATGCCTTATTCTAAAGTTCTTTGGGAACCGCTTGCGTAGCCCCACACACCTGGGGGCTGCAGGCTTTCCTGCTGCCTTCCGCCTCAAAACCACCCTTCCCCTCTTGGTGCCGCGCCAGGCACAAAAATGGCCATATGTCTGGAGATTGGTCCCACGCCCAAAGAGCCAGCAGGGAAAACTACGCCTTGTTCTAAAGCTCTTTGGGAACCGCTTGCGTAGCCCCACACACCTGGGGGCTGCAGGCTTTCCTGCTGCCTTCAGCCTCAAAACCACCCTTTCCCAATTGGTGCAGCGCCAGGCACAAAAATGGCCATATGTATGGAGACTGGTCCCACGCCCAAAGAGCCAGCAGGGAAAATTATGCCTTCTTCTAAAGCTCTTTGGGAACTGCTTGCGTAGCCCCACACACCTGCGGGCTGCAGGCTTTCCTGCTGCCTTCAGCCTAAAAACCACCCTTTCCCACTTGGCGCCGCACAAGGCACAGAATTGGCCTTATGTCTGGAGATTGGTCCCACGCCCAAAGAGCCAGCAGGGAAAACTATGCCTTGTTCTAAAGCTCTTTGGGAACCGCTTGCGTAGCCCCACACACCTGGGGGCTGCAGGCTTTCCTGCTGCCTTCAGCCTCAAAACCACCCTTTCCCACTTGGCGCCGCGCCAGGCACAAAAATGGCCATATGTCTGGAGATTGGTCCCACGGCCAAAGAGCCAGCAGGGAAAACTATGCCTTGTTCTAAAGCTCTTTGGGAACCGCTTGTGTAGCCGCACAGACCTGGGGGCTGCAGGCATTCCTGCTGCCTTCAGCCTCAAAACCACCCTTTCCCACTTGGCGCAGCGCCAGGCACAAAAATGGCCATATGTCTGGAGATTGGTCCCACGCCCAAAGAGCCAGCAGGGAAAACTATGCCTTGTTCTAAAGCTCTTTGGCAACCGCTTGCGTAGCCCCAGAGACCTGGGGGCTGCAGGCTTTCCTGGGGCCTTCAGCCTCAAAACCACCCTTTCCCACTTGGCGCAGCGCCAGGCACAAAAATGGCCATATGTCTGGAGATTGGTCCCACGCCCAAAGAGCCAGCAGGGAAAACTATGCCTTGTTCTAAAGCTCTTTGGCAACCGCTTGCGTAGCCCCACAGACCTGGGGGCTGCAGGCTTTCCTGCTGCCTTCAGCCTCAAAACCACCCTTTCCCACTTGGCGCAGCGCCAGGCACAAAAATGGCCATATGGCTGGAGATTGGTCCCACGCCCAAAGAGCCAGCAGGGAAAACTATGCCTTGTTCTAAAGCTCTTTGGCAACCGCTTGCGTGGCCCCACACACCTGGGGGCTGCAGGCTTTCCTGCTGCCTTCAGCCTCAAAACCACCCTTTCCCACTTGGCGCCACGCCAGGCACAAAAATGGCCATATGTCTGGAGATTGGTCCCACGCCCAAAGAGCCAGCAGGGAAAATTATGCCTTATTCTAAAGTTCTTTGGGAACCACTTGCGTAGCCCCACACACCTGGGGGCTGCAGGCTTTCCTGCTGCCTTCAGCCTCAAAACCACCCTTTCCCACTTGGCGCAGCGCCAGGCACAAAAATGGCCATATGTCTGGAGATTGGTCCCACGCCCAAAGAGCCAGCAGGGAAAACTATGCCTTGTTCTAAAGCTCTTTGGGAACCGCTTGCGTGGCCCCACACACCTGGGGGCTGCAGGCTTTCCTGCTGCCTTCAACCTCAAAACCACCCTTTCCCACTTGGCGCATCGCCAGGCACAAAAATGGCCATATGTCTGGAGATTGGTCCCACGCCCAAAGAGCCAGCAGGGAAAATTATGCCTTCTTCTAAAGCTCTTTGGGAACTGCTTGCGTAGCCCCACACACCTGCGGGCTGCAGGCTTTCCTGCTGCCTTCAGCCTCAAAACCACCCTTTCCCACTTGGCGCCGCACAAGGCACAGAATTGGCCTTATGTCTGGAGATTGGTCCCACGCCCAAAGAGCCAGCAGGGAAAACTATGCCTTGTTCTAAAGCTCTTTGGGAACCGCTTGCGTGGGCCCACACACCTGGGGGCTGCAGGCTTTCCTGCTGCCTTCAGCCTCAAAACCACCCTTTCCCACTTGGCGCCGCGCCAGGCACAAAAATGGCCATATGTCTGGAGATTGGTCCCACGGCCAAAGAGCCAGCAGGGAAAACTATGCCTTGTTCTAAAGCTCTTTGGGAACCGCTTGTGTAGCCGCACAGACCTGGGGGCTGCAGGCATTCCTGCTGCCTTCAGCCTCAAAACCACCCTTTCCCACTTGGCACCACGCCAGGCACAAAAATGGCCATATGTCTGGAGATTAGTCCCACGCCCAAAGAGCCAGCAGGGAAAACTATGCCTTGTTCTAAAGCTCTTTGGCAACCGCTTGCGTAGCCCCAGAGACCTGGGGGCTGCAGGCTTTCCTGGGGCCTTCAGCCTCAAAACCACCCTTTCCCACTTGGCGCAGCGCCAGGCACAAAAATGGCCATATGTCTGGAGATTGGTCCCACGCCCAAAGAGCCAGCAGGGAAAACTATGCCTTCTTCTAAAGCTCTTTGGGAACCGCTTGCGTAGCCCCACACACCTGGGGGCTGCAGGCTTTCCTGCTGCCTTCAGCCTCAAAACCACCCTTTCCCACTTGGCACAGCGCCAGGCACAAAAATGGCCATATGTCTGGAGATTGGTCCCACGCCCAAAGAGCCAGCAGGGAAAACTATGCCTTGTTCTAAAGCTCTTTGGGAACCGCTTGCATAGCCCCACACATCTGGGGGCTGCAGGCTTTCCTGGGGCCTTCAGCCTCAAAACCACCCTTTCCCACTTGGCGCCGCGCCAGGCACAAAAATGGCCATATGTCTGGAGATTGGTCCCACGCCCAAAGAGCCAGCAGGGAAAACTATGCCTTGTTCTAAAGCTCTTTGGGAACCGCTTGCGTAGCCCCACACCTGCGGGCTGCAGGCTTTCCTGCTGCCTTCAGCCTCAAAACCACCCTTTCCCACTTGGCGCCGCGCCAGGCACAAAAATGGCCATATGTCTGGAGATTGGTCCCACGCCCAAAGAGCCAGCAGGGAAAACTATGCCTTGTTCTAAAGCTCTTTGGGAACCGCTTGCGTGGCCCCACACACCTGGGGGCTGCAGGCTTTCCTGCTGCCTTCAGCCTCAAAACCACCCTTTCCCACTTGGTGCCGCGCCAGGCACAAAAATGGCCATATGTCTGGAGATTGGTCCCACGGCCAAAGAGCCAGCAGGGAAAACTATGCCTTGTTCTAAAGCTCTTTGGGAACCGTTTGCGTAGCCCCACACACCTGCGGGCTGCAGGCTTTCCTGGGGCCTTCAGCCTCAAAACCACCCTTTCCCACTTGGCGCCGCGCCAGGCACAAAAATGGCCATATGTCTGGAGATTGGTCCCACGCCCAAAGAGCCAGCAGGGAAAACTATGCCTTCTTCTAAAGCTCTTTGGGAACCGCTTGCGTAGCCCCACACACCTGGGGGCTGCAGGCTTTCCTGCTGCCTTCAGCCTCAAAACCACCCTTTCCCACTTGGTGCCGCGCCAGGCACAAAAATGGCCATATGTCTGGAGATGGGTCCCACGCCCAAAGAGCCAGCAGGGAAAACTATGCCTTGTTCTAAAGCTCTTTGGGAACCGCTTGCGTAGCCCCACACACCTGGGGGCTGCAGGCTTTCCTGCTGCCTTCAGCCTCAAAACCACCCTTTCCCACTTGGCGCAGCACCAGGCACAGAAATGGCGATATCTCTGGAGATTGGTCCCACGCCCAAAGAGCCAGCAGGGAAAACTATGCCTTGTTCTAAAGCTCTTTGGGAACCGCTTGCGTAGCCCCACACACCTGGGGGCTGCAGGCTTTCCTGCTGCCTTCAGCCTCAAAACCACCCTTTCCCACTTGGCGCCCCGCCAGGCACTGAAATGGCCATATGTTTGTAGATTGGTCCCATGCCCAAAGAGCCAGCAGGGAAAACTATGCCTTGTTCTAAAGCTCTTTGGGAACCGCTTGTGTAGCCCCACGCACCTGGGGGCTGCAGGCTTTCCTGCTGCCTTCAGCCTCAAAACCACCCTTTCCCTCTTGGCGCCACGCCAGGCTCAAAAATGGCCATATGTCTGGAGACTGGTTCCACACCCAAAGATGTCGTAGGTCTCTGGACAATGCAAGCGTCTTAGCGGAGATGTAGCCGGGGTCATGAGAACAATTCTGAGAGACCCTGGGAACAAGCCCTAGAATTCCCTCCTGGCACTTTCCATGTTGGAGACACAGCAAGATGATTTTTTGATTGTTTTGCACCTATCTCTTTGAAGAATGTAGCCAAGGAGATATCTAGGTGACTTGAAGCAGATCCTATTGAGTCTAAGAACAGTCCCCATTTTTCCCTGCTGGCACTTTCCATGTGGGAGATATGTCAAGATGTGTGTTGGTTTTGAGGGCAACTCCCTGGAGAGAATGTTAGCAAAGACTTAACCAGGAGAGTAGAAAGCAGTATTCAAAGATAGGCAGAGCAAGTCCTATATTTCCCTCCTGACACTTTCCATTTAGGACATATAGCGGGATGCTTATTGGTTTTGAGGAAATCTCCCTGGAGACTGTAGGCAGGAAAGTTTCTGGCACATTGAATGCCATTCTTGGAGCACTGCGATGAATTCCTGCAATTCTCTCCTGGCACTTTACATGTTGGAGATAGCGCAAGATTTTTGTGTATATAGGGCACAGCGCTCTGCAGGGTGAGAGACACTGAGAACAAGATCGACAATTCCCTCTTGGCACTTTCCTTGTAGGAGATACCGCAAGACGTTTCTGTATATTGGGCACTGCGCTCTGCAGGGTGTTAGCAGAGACTTTCCCGGGACAGTGAAACCCTATGTCAGAGACACTGAGAAGAAGCCCCAACGTTCCTTCCGTGGAGATTGGTCCCACGCCCAAAGAGCCAGCAGGGAAAACTATGCCTTGTTCTAAAGCTCTTTGGGAACCGCTTGCGTAGCCCCACACACCTGCGGGCTGCAGGCTTTCCTGCTGCCTTCAGCCTCAAAACCACCCTTTCCCACTTGGCGCCGCGCCAGGCACAAAAATGGCCATATGTCTGGAGATTGGTCCCACGGCCAAAGAGCCAGCAGGGAAAACTATGCCTTGTTCTAAAGCTCTTTGGCAACCGCTTGCGTGGCCCCACAGACCTGGGGGCTGCAGGCTTTCCTGCTGCCTTCAGCCTCAAAACCACCCTTTCCCACTTGGTGCCGCGCCAGGCACAAAAATGGCCATATGTCTGGAGACCGGTCCCACGCCCAAAGAGCCAGCAGGGAAAACTATGCCTTCTTCTAAAGCTCTTTGGGAACCGCTTGTGTAGCCCCACACACCTGGGGGCTGCAGGCATTCCTGCTGCCTTCAGCCTCAAAACCACCCTTTCCCACTTGGCGCAGCGCCAGGCACAAAAATGGCCATATGTCTGGAGATTAGTCCCACGCCCAAAGAGCCAGCAGGGAAAACTATGCCTTGTTCTAAAGCTCTTTGGGAACCGCTTGCGTAGCCCCACACACCTGCGGGCTGCAGGCTTTCCTGGGGCCTTCAGCCTCAAAACCACCCTTTCCCACTTGGCGCCGCGCCAGGCACAAAAATGGCCATATGTCTGGAGATTGGTCCCACGCCCAAAGAGCCAGCAGGGAAAACTATGCCTTCTTCTAAAGCTCTTTGGGAACCGCTTGCGTAGCCCCACAGACCTGGGGCCTGCAGGCATTCCTGCTGCCTTCAGCCTCAAAACCACCCTTTCCCACTTGGCACCACGCCAGGCACAAAAATGGCCATATGTCTGGAGATTAGTCCCACGCCCAAAGAGCCAGCAGGGAAAACTATGCCTTGTTCTAAAGCTCTTTGGGAACCGCTTGCGTAGCCCCACACACCTGCGGGCTGCAGGCTTTCCTGCTGCCTTCAGCCTCAAAACCACCCTTTCCCACTTGGCGCCGCGCCAGGCACAAAAATGGCCATATGTCTGGAGATTGGTCCCACGCCCAAAGAGCCAGCAGGGAAAACTATGCCTTGTTCTAAAGCTCTTTGGCAACCGCTTGCGTAGCCCCACAGACCGGGGGGCTGCAGGCTTTCCTGGGGCCTTCAGCCTCAAAACCACCCTTTCCCACTTGGCGCAGCGCCAGGCACAAAAATGGCCATATGTCTGGAGATTGGTCCCACGCCCAAAGAGCCAGCAGGGAAAACTATGCCTTGTTCTAAAGCTCTTTGGCAACCGCTTGCGTGGCCCCACAGACCTGGGGGCTGCAGGCTTTCCTGCTGCCTTCAGCCTCAAAACCACCCTTTCCCACTTGGTGCCGCGCCAGGCACAAAAATGGCCATATGTCTGGAGACCGGTCCCACGCCCAAAGAGCCAGCAGGGAAAACTATGCCTTCTTCTAAAGCTCTTTGGGAACCGCTTGTGTAGCCCCACACACCTGGGGGCTGCAGGCATTCCTGCTGCCTTCAGCCTCAAAACCACCCTTTCCCACTTGGCGCAGCGCCAGGCACAAAAATGGCCATATGTCTGGAGATTAGTCCCACGCCCAAAGACCCAGCAGGGAAAACTATGCCTTGTTCTAAAGCTCTTTGGGAACCGCTTGCGTAGCCCCACACACCTGGGGGCTGCAGGCTTTCCTGGGGCCTTCAGCCTCAAAACCACCCTTTCCCACTTGGCGCCGCGCCAGGCACAAAAATGGCCATATGTCTGGAGATTGGTCCCACGCCCAAAGAGCCAGCAGGGAAAACTATGCCTTCTTCTAAAGCTCTTTGGGAACCGCTTGCGTAGCCCCACAGACCTGGGGCCTGCAGGCATTCCTGCTGCCTTCAGCCTCAAAACCACCCTTTCCCACTTGGCACCGTGCCAGGCACAAAAATGGCCATATGTCTGGAGATTAGTCCCACGCCCAAAGAGCCAGCAGGGAAAACTATGCCTTGTTCTAAAGCTCTTTGGGAACCGCTTGCGTAGCCCCACAGACCGGGGGGCTGCAGGCTTTCCTGGGGCCTTCAGCCTCAAAACCACCCTTTCCCACTTGGCGCAGCGCCAGGCACAAAAATGGCCATATGTCTGGAGATTGGTCCCACGCCCAAAGAGCCAGCAGGGAAAACTATGCCTTCTTCTAAAGCTCTTTGGGAACCGCTTGCGTAGCCCCACACACCTGGGGGCTGCAGGCTTTCCTGCTGCCTTCAGCCTCAAAACCACCCTTTCCCACTTGGCGCCGCGCCAGGCACAAAAATGGCCATATCTCTGGAGATTGGTCCCACGCCCAAAGAGCCAGCAGGGAAAACTATGCCTTCTTCTAAAGCTCTTTGGGAACCGCTTGCGTAGCCCCACACACCTGCGGGCTGCAGGCTTTCCTGCTGCCTTCAGCCTCAAAACCACCCTTTCCCACTTGGCGCAGCGCCAGGCACAGAAATGGCCATATCTCTGGAGATTGGTCCCACGCCCAAAGAGCCAGCAGGGAAAACTATGCCTTCTTCTAAAGCTCTTTGGGAACCGCTTGCGTAGCCCCACACACCTGCGGGCTGCAGGCTTTCCTGCTGCCTTCAGCCTCAAAACCACCCTTTCCCTCTTGGCGCCACGCCAGGCTCAAAAATGGCCATATGTCTGGAGACTGGTTCCACACCCAAAGATGTCGTAGGTCTCTGGACAATGCAAGCGTCTTAGCGGAGATGTAGCCGGGGTCATGATAAGAATTCTGAGAGACCCTGGGAACAAGCCCTAGAATTCCCTCCTGGCACTTTCCATGTTGGAGACACAGCAAGATGATTTTTTGATTGTTTTGCACCTATCTCTTTGAAGAATGTAGCCAAGGAGATAACTAGGTGACTTGAAGCAGATCCTATTGAGTCTAAGAACAGTCCCCATTTTTCCCTGCTGGCACTTTCCATGTGGGAGATATGTCAAGATGTGTGTTGGTTTTGAGGGCAACTCCCTGGAGAGAATGTTAGCAAAGACTTAACCAGGAGAGTAGAAAGCAGTATTCAAAGATAGGCAGAGCAAGTCCTATATTTCCCTCCTGACACTTTCCATTTAGGACATATAGCGGGATGCTTATTGGTTTTGAGGAAATCTCCCTGGAGACTGTAGGCAGGAAAGTTTCTGGCACATTGAATGCCATTCTTGGAGCACTGCGATGAATTCCTGCAATTCTCTCCTGGCACTTTACATGTTGGAGATAGCGCAAGATTTTTGTGTATATAGGGCACAGCGCTCTGCAGGGTGAGAGACACTGAGAACAAGATCGACAATTCCCTCTTGGCACTTTCCTTGTAGGAGATACCGCAAGACGTTTCTGTATATTGGGCACTGCGCTCTGCAGGGTGTTAGCAGAGACTTTCCTGGGACAGTGAAACCCTATGTCAGAGACACTGAGAAGAAGCCCCAACGTTCCTTCCGTGGAGATTGGTCCCACGCCCAAAGAGCCAGCAGGGAAAACTATGCCTTGTTCTAAAGCTCTTTGGGAACCGCTTGCGTAGCCCCACACACCTGGGGGCTGCAGGCTTTCCTGCTGCCTTCAGCCTCAAAACCACCCTTTCCCACTTGGCGCCGCGCCAGGCACAGAAATGGCCATATCTCTGGAGATTGGTCCCACGCCCAAAGAGCCAGCAGGGAAAACTATGCCTTCTTCTAAAGCTCTTTGGGAACCGCTTGCGTAGCCCCACACACCTGGGGGCTGCAGGCTTTCCTGCTGCCTTCAGCCTCAAAACCACCCTTTCCCACTTGGCGCCGCGCCAGGCACAAAAATGGCCATATGGCTGGAGATTGGTCCCACGCCCAAAGAGCCAGCAGGGAAAACTATGCCTTCTTCTAAAGCTCTTTGGCAACCGCTTGCGTAGCCCCACACACCTGGGGGCTGCAGGCTTTCCTGCTGCCTTCAGCCTCAAAACCACCCTTTCCCTCTTGGTGCCGCACCAGGCACAAAAATGGCCATAAGTCTGGAGATTGGTCCCACGCCCAAAGAGCCAGCAGGGAAAACTATGCCTTGTTCTAAAGCTCTTTGGGAACCGTTTGCGTAGCCCCACAGACCTGGGGGCTGCAGGCTTTCCTGCTGCCTTCAGCCTCAAAACCACCCTTTCCCACTTGGCGCAGCGCCAGGCACAAAAATGGCCATATGTCTGGAGATTGGTCCCACGCCCAAAGAGCCAGCAGGGAAAACTATGCCTTGTTCTAAAGCTCTTTGGGAACCGCTTGCGTAGCCCCACACACCTGCGGGCTGCAGGCTTTCCTGCTGCCTTCAGCCTCAAAACCACCCTTTCCCACTTGGCGCCGCGCCAGGCACAAAAGTGGCCATATGTCTGGAGATTGGTCCCACGCCCAAAGAGCCAGCAGGGAAAACTATGCCTTGTTCTAAAGCTCTTTGGCAACCGCTTGCGTAGCCCCACACACCTGTGGGCTGCAGGCTTTCCTGCTGCCTTCAGCCTCAAAACCACCCTTTCCCACTTGGCGCCCCGCCAGGCACAAAAATGGCCATATGTTTGTAGATTGGTCCCACGCCCAAAGAGCCAGCAGGGAAAACTATGCCTTCTTCTAAAGCTCTTTGGGAACCGCTTGTGTAGCCCCACACACCTGGGGGCTGCAGGCTTTCCTGCTGCCTTCAGCCTCAAAACCACCCTTTCCCTCTTGGCGCCACGGCAGGCTCAAAAATGGCCATATGTCTGGAGACTGGTTCCACACCCAAAGATGTCGTAGGTCTCTGGACAATGCAAGCGTCTTAGCGGAGATGTAGCCGGGGTCATGAGAACAATTCTGAGAGACCCTGGGAACAAGCCCTAGAATTCCCTCCTGGCACTTTCCATGTTGGAGACACAGCAAGATGATTTTTTGATTGTTTTGCACCTATCTCTTTGAAGAATGTAGCCAAGGAGATAACTAGGTGACTTGAAGCAGATCCTATTGAGTCTAAGAACAGTCCCCATTTTTCCCTGCTGGCACTTTCCATGTGGGAGATATGTCAAGATGTGTGTTGGTTTTGAGGGCAACTCCCTGGAGAGAATGTTAGCAAAGACTTAACCAGGAGAGTAGAAAGCAGTATTCAAAGATAGGCAGAGCAAGTCCTATATTTCCCTCCTGACACTTTCCATTTAGGACATATAGCGGGATGCTTATTGGTTTTGAGGAAATCTCCCTGGAGACTGTAGGCAGGAAAGTTTCTGGCACATTGAATGCCATTCTTGGAGCACTGCGATGAATTCCTGCAATTCTCTCCTGGCACTTTACATGTTGGAGATAGCGCAAGATTTTTGTGTATATAGGGCACAGCGCTCTGCAGGGTGAGAGACACTGAGAACAAGATCGACAATTCCCTCTTGGCACTTTCCTTGTAGGAGATACCGCAAGACGTTTCTGTATATTGGGCACTGCGCTCTGCAGGGTGTTAGCAGAGACTTTCCCGGGACAGTGAAACCCTATGTCAGAGACACTGAGAAGAAGCCCCAACGTTCCTTCCGTGGAGATTGGTCCCACGCCCAAAGAGCCAGCAGGGAAAACTATGCCTTGTTCTAAAGCTCTTTGGGAACCGCTTGCGTAGCCCCACAGACCTGCGGACTGGAGGCATTCCTGCTGCCTTCTGCCTCAAAACCACCCTTTCCCTCTTGGCGCAGCGCCAGGCACAAAAATGTCCATATGTCTGGAGATTGGTCCCACGCCCAAAGAGCCAGCAGGGAAAACTATGCCTTGTTCTAAAGCTCTTTGGGAACCGCTTGCGTAGCCCCACAGACCTGGGGGCTGCAGGCTTTCCTGCTGCCTTCAGCCTCAAAACCACCCTTTCCCACTTGGTGCCGCGCCAGGCACAAAAATGGCCACATGTCTGCAGACTGGTCCCACGCCCAAAGAGCCAGCAGGGAAAACTATGCCTTGTTCTAAAGCTCTTTGGGAACCGCTTGCGTGGCCCCACAGACCTGGGGCCTGCAGGCTTTCCTGCTGCCTTCAGCCTCAAAACCGCCCTGTCCCACTTGACGTCGCTCCAGGCACAAAAATGGCCATATGTCTGGAGATTGGTCCCACGCCCAAAGAGCCAGCAGGCAAAACTATGCCTTGTTCTAAAGCTCTTTGGGAACCGCTTGCGTAGCCCCACACACCTGCGGGCTGCAGTCTTTCCTGCTGCCTTCAGCCTTGTTGCGTGAAACGGGGCCAAGTGGTTTTGTCAGAAGATAAACCCCCTTGCGTTCTAACACTCCTCACCGAGGTGGGAGGCTAGGTGCGGCTAGGTTTAAATTCTGAGTGATGCCCAATTCAGCACTATCAGTCCAATCGCCTTTAATATGTGTTAAACTATTATGATTTGGATACACTAATAGTGGACTGCACCTTCAGTCTAGTCATGCTCCTGAACTAGCACGGCCTCTCTGTAGTTTTGGTCGCGTTCAGTGAGAAACTGAAACGACTAGCTACTTAAACAGTGCAGTTTATTTAAACAACAGATATACAGGTTCTTTAGGATTGCCGGTGATAATTACACTGTCTGCAAAGCACATGCAAATAAAGCTATTGTTAAGTATACAAACGCGCGACAAAATTATAAACGATACAGCCTGGCTATAAATGTAGGGTAGAGATTCTCTAGAGAAATTTCTAAGTCCCCGAGAAAGCGCTTGGTGTAATCGAATTCTTACCCAAAGGCATCCCTATGGGGGGGAAGAGAGGCTCAGCCCGTCGACTGATCCCGGAAATCAGCGGTGGAATTCTTCGCGATGGTGTCTTCCCTGACATCCCCCCTCTCTTGGGCTATTTTTATATTATTTTTTTATCTTCAAAGTGGAGTTTGAGTGACTTTAGTCATATGTACTTTTATTATGATTAATGTACTCAAGGAGGAGTGTTCACACCTCGGGGGCGGATAGCCTCTGGGATGGAGGTGTGTTTTGGTGCATTGTGGTGAGCAAAGTTCGCACAAAAGGACAGCATTTCATCAACATTTGATGAAATGTTGGCTCGGGTAGCGTGTAGGCCGCTTATCAGTTCCGTAGTACCATCTCGTCCCCATATCTGCTATTCGTCACAAGGGAAGGCCACGGAACAAGCGTGTTCCGTTCCATCCCTCGTGTAGTTTCGCAAACAACCTTGTACAGGGAATGACAGATGTTGCATTCTTCGTGTGCTAGCTGCAGCTGTACTCTACCTCAGAAGCCTCTTGATTTTATGACTTTCCTTAATGTGTGAACAATGCTGTATTTTTGTATTCTTGGCTAATTTAGTAATTATTCCACAAGCCTCAAAACCACCCTTTCCCACTTGGCGCCGCGCCAGGCACAAAAATGGCCATATGTCTGGAGATTGGTCCCACGCCCAAAGAGCCAGCAGGGAAAACTATGCCTTCTTCTAAAGCTCTTTGGGAACCGCTTGCGTAGCCCCACGCACCTGGGGGCTGCAGGCTTTCCTGCTGCCTTCAGCCTCAAAACCACCCTTTCCCTCTTGGCGCCACGCCATGCTCAAAAATGGCCATATGTCTGGAGACTGGTTCCACACCCAAAGATGTTGTAGGTCTCTGGACAATGCAAGCGTCTTAGCGGAGATGTAGCCGGGGTCATGAGAACAATTCTGAGAGACACTGGGAACAAGCCCTAGAATTCCCTCCTGGCACTTTCCATGTTGGAGACACAGCAAGATGATTTTTTGATTGTTTTGAACCTATCTCTTTGAAGAATGTAGCCAAGGATATAACTAGGTGACTTGAAGCAGATCCTATTGAGTCTAAGAACAGTCCCCATTTTTCCCTGCTGGCACTTTCCATGTGGGAGATATGTCAAGATGTGTGTTGGTTTTGAGGGCAACTCCCTGGAGAGAATGTTAGCAAAGACTTAACCAGGAGAGTAGAAAGCAGTATTCAAAGATAGGCAGAGCAAGTCCTATATTTCCCTCCTGACACTTTCCATTTAGGACATATAGCGGGATGCTTATTGGTTTTGAGGAAATCTCCCTGGAGACTGTAGGCAGGAAAGTTTCTGGCACATTGAATGCCATTCTTGGAGCACTGCGATGAATTCCTGCAATTCTCTCCTGGCACTTTACATGTTGGAGATAGCGCAAGATTTTTGTGTATATAGGGCACAGCGCTCTGCAGGGTGAGAGACACTGAGAACAAGATCGACAATTCCCTCTTGGCACTTTCCTTGTAGGAGATACCGCAAGACGTTTCTGTATATTGGGCACTGCGCTCTGCAGGGTGTTAGCAGAGACTTCCCCGGGACAGTATAAACCCGACATCAGAGACACTGAGAAGAAGCCCCAATGTTCCCTCCAGGCACTTTCAGTGTGGGTGCCTTCTCCACGTGGTTCCTGGTTTCACTGCGGCTCTGAAGAGAATGTTAGCAAAGAGGTAACCGGGACAGTGAAAACAGTACTCAAAGACAGGGAGAGCAAGCTCTCTCTTGGCACTTTGGATGTGGGACATACAGCGAGATGTTTGCTGCTTTTGCGTTTGGCTGTTGGGAGATTTACAGCACAAAGATATCTAGTTGATTTGAAGCAGTTCCGAGAAAGTCTAAACATAATCCCCACTTCTCCCTCCTGGCACTTTCCATGTGGGAGATATAGCAGGATGTATATTGGTTTTGAGGACAACTCAATGGACAGTGTAGGGAGAAAAGGTCCTGGCTCCTTGAATGCCGTTTCTGGAGACACTGCGATCAATGTGGGAGATATGTCAAGATGTGTGTTTGTTTTGAGGACGTCTCTCTGGAGAGTCTTAGCAAAGAGGTCACACAGATAATCAGAGCAATTCTCAGAGACACTGAGAACAAGCTCGACAATTCCCTCCTGGCACTTTCCCTGTAGGAGATACCGCAAGACGTTTCTGTACATTGGGCACAGCGCTCTGCACGGTGTTAGCAGAGACTTTCCCGGGACAGTGAAACCCTATGTCAGAGACACTGAGAAGAAGCCCCAATGTTCCCTCCAGGCACTTTCAGTGTGGGTGCCTTCTCCACGTGGTTCCTGGTTTCACTGCGGCTCTGAAGAGAATGTTAGCAAAGAGGTAACCGGGACAGTGAAAACAGTACTCAAAGACAGGGAGAGCAAGCTCTCTCTTGGCACTTTGGATGTGGGACATACAGCGAGATGTTTGCTGCTTTTGCGTTTGGCTGTTGGGAGATTTACAGCACAAAGATATCTAGTTGATTTGAAGCAGTTCCGAGAAAGTCTAAACATAATCCCCACTTCTCCCTCCTGGCACTTTCCATGTGGGAGATATAGCAGGATGTATATTGGTTTTGAGGACAACTCAATGGACAGTGTAGGGAGAAAAGGTCCTGGCTCCTTGAATGCCGTTTCTGGAGACACTGCGATCAATGTGGGAGATATGTCAAGATGTGTGTTTGTTTTGAGGATGGCTCTCTGGAGAGTCTTAGCAAAGAGGTCACACAGATAATCAGAGCAATTCTCAGAGACACTGAGAACAAGCTCGACAATTCCCTCCTGGCACTTTCCCTGTAGGAGATACCGCAAGACGTTTCTGTATATTGGGCACAGCGCTCTGCAGGGTGTTAGCAGAGACTTTCCCGGGACAGTGAAACCCTATGTCAGAGACACTGAGAAGAAGCCCCAATGTTCCCTCCAGGCACTTTCAGTGTGGGTGCCTTCTCCACGTGGTTCCTGGTTTCACTGCAGCTCTGAAGAGAATGTTAGCCAAGAGGTAACCGGGACAGTGAAAACAGTACTCAAAGACAGGGAGAGCAAGCTCTCTCTTGGCACTTTGGATGTGGGACATACAGCGAGATGTTTGCTGCTTTTGCGTTTGGCTGTTGGGAGATTTACAGCACAAAGGTATCTAGTTGATTTGAAGCAGTTCCGAGAAAGTCTAAACATAATCCCCACTTCTCCCTCCTGGCACTTTCCATGTGGGAGATATAGCAGGATGTAGATTGGTTTTGAGGACAACTCAATGGACAGTGTAGGGAGAAAAGGTCCTGGCTCCTTGAATGCCGTTTCTGGAGACACTGCGATCAATGTGGGAGATATGTCAAGATGTGTGTTTGTTTTGAGGACGTCTCTCTGGAGAGTCTTAGCAAAGAGGTCACACAGATAATCAGAGCAATTCTCAGAGACACTGAGAACAAGATCGACAATTCCCTCTTGGCACTTTCCCTGTAGGAGATACCGCAAGACGTTTCTGTATATTGGGCACTGCGCTCTGCAGGGTGTTAGCAGAGACTTCCCCGGGACAGTGAAACCCTATGTCAGAGACACTGAGAAGAAGCCCCAATGTTCCCTCCAGGCACTTTCAGTGTGGGTGCCTTCTCCACGTGGTTCCTGGTTTCACTGCGGCTCTGAAGAGAATGTTAGCAAAGAGGTAACCGGGACAGTGAAAACAGTACTCAAAGACAGGGAGAGCAAGCTCTCTCTTGGCACTTTGGATGTGGGACATACAGCGAGATGTTTGCTGCTTTTGCGTTTGGCTGTTGGGAGATTTACAGCACAAAGATATCTAGTTGATTTGAAGCAGTTCCGAGAAAGTCTAAACATAATCCCCACTTCTCCCTCCTGGCACTTTCCATGTGGGAGATATAGCAGGATGTATATTGGTTTTGAGGACAACTCAATGGACAGTGTAGGGAGAAAAGGTCCTGGCTCCTTGAATGCCGTTTCTGGAGACACTGCGATCAATGTGGGAGATATGTCAAGATGTGTGTTTGTTTTGAGGACGTCTCTCTGGAGAGTCTTAGCAAAGAGGTCACACAGATAATCAGAGCAATTCTCAGAGACACTGAGAACAAGCTCGACAATTCCCTCCTGGCACTTTCCCTGTAGGAGATACCGCAAGACGTTTCTGTACATTGGGCACAGCGCTCTGCACGGTGTTAGCAGAGACTTTCCCGGGACAGTGAAACCCTATGTCAGAGACACTGAGAAGAAGCCCCAATGTTCCCTCCAGGCACTTTCAGTGTGGGTGCCTTCTCCACGTGGTTCCTGGTTTCACTGCGGCTCTGAAGAGAATGTTAGCAAAGAGGTAACCGGGACAGTGAAAACAGTACTCAAAGACAGGGAGAGCAAGCTCTCTCTTGGCACTTTGGATGTGGGACATACAGCGAGATGTTTGCTGCTTTTGCGTTTGGCTGTTGGGAGATTTACAGCACAAAGGTATCTAGTTGATTTGAAGCAGTTCCGAGAAAGTCTAAACATAATCCCCACTTCTCCCTCCTGGCACTTTCCATGTGGGAGATATAGCAGGATGTAGATTGGTTTTGAGGACAACTCAATGGACAGTGTAGGGAGAAAAGGTCCTGGCTCCTTGAATGCCGTTTCTGGAGACACTGCGATCAATGTGGGAGATATGTCAAGATGTGTGTTTGTTTTGAGGACGGCTCTCTGGAGAGTCTTAGCAAAGAGGTCACACAGATAATCAGAGCAATTCTCAGAGACACTGAGAACAAGCTCCACAATTCCCTCCTGGCACTTTCCCTGTAGGAGATACCGCAAGACGTTTCTGTATATTGGGCACAGCGCTCTGCACGGTGTTAGCAGAGACTTTCCCGGGACAGTGAAACCCTATGTCAGAGACACTGAGAAGAAGCCCCAATGTTCCCTCCAGGCACTTTCAGTGTGGGTGCCTTCTCCACGTGGTTCCTGGTTTCACTGCAGCTCTGAAGAGAATGTTAGCCAAGAGGTAACCGGGACAGTGAAAACAGTACTCAAAGACAGGGAGAGCAAGCTCTCTCTTGGCACTTTGGATGTGGGACATACAGCGAGATGTTTGCTGCTTTTGCGTTTGGCTGTTGGGAGATTTACAGCACAAAGATATCTAGTTGATTTGAAGCAGTTCCGAGAAAGTCTAAACATAATCCCCACTTCTCCCTCCTGGCACTTTCCATGTGGGAGATATAGCAGGATGTAGATTGGTTTTGAGGACAACTCAATGGACAGTGTAGGGAGAAAAGGTCCTGGCTCCTTGAATGCCGTTTCTGGAGACACTGCGATCAATGTGGGAGATATGTCAAGATGTGTGTTTGTTTTGAGGACGGCTCTCTGAAGAGTCTTAGCAAAGAGGTCACACAGATAAGCAGAGCAATTCTCAGAGACACTGAGAACAAGCTCGACAATTCCTCCTGGCACTTTCCCTGTAGGAGATACCGCAAGACGTTTCTGTATATTGGGCACAGCGCTCTGCAGGGTGTTAGCAGAGACTTTCCCGGGACAGTGAAACCCTATGTCAGAGACACTGAGAAGAAGCCCCAATGTTCCCTCCAGGCACTTTCAGTGTGGGTGCCTTCTCCACGTGGTTCCTGGTTTCACTGCAGCTCTGAAGAGAATGTTAGCCAAGAGGTAACCGGGACAGTGAAAACAGTACTCAAAGACAGGGAGAGCAAGCTCTCTCTTGGCACTTTGGAGGTGGGACATACAGCGAGATGTTTGCTGCTTTTGCGTTTGGCTGTTGGGAGATTTACAGCACAAAGATATCTAGTTGATTTGAAGCAGTTCCGAGAAAGTCTAAACATAATCCCCACTTCTCCCTCCTGGCACTTTCCATGTGGGAGATATAGCAGGATGTAGATTGGTTTTGAGGACAACTCAATGGACAGTGTAGGGAGAAAAGGTCCTGGCTCCTTGAATGCCGTTTCTGGAGACACTGCGATCAATGTGGGAGATATGTCAAGATGTGTGTTTGTTTTGAGGACGGCTCTCTGGAGAGTCTTAGCAAAGAGGTCACACAGATAATCAGAGCAATTCTCAGAGACACTGAGAACAAGCTCCACAATTCCCTCCTGGCACTTTCCCTGTAGGAGATACCGCAAGACGTTTCTGTACATTGGGCACAGCGCTCTGCAGGGTGTTAGCAGAGACTTTCCCGGGACAGTGAAACCCTATGTCAGAGACACTGAGAAGAAGCCCCAATGTTCCCTCCAGGCACTTTCAGTGTGGGTGCCTTCTCCACGTGGTTCCTGGTTTCACTGCAGCTCTGAAGAGAATGTTAGCAAAGAGGTAACCGGGACAGTGAAAACAGTACTCAAAGACAGGGAGAGCAAGGTCTCTCTTGGCACTTTGGATGTGGGACATACAGCGAGATGTTTGCTGCTTTTGCGTTTGGCTGTTGGGAGATTTACAGCACAAAGATATCTAGTTGATTTGAAGCAGTTCCGAGAAAGTCTAAACATAATCCCCACTTCTCCCTCCTGGCACTTTCCATGTGGGAGATATAGCAGGATGTAGATTGGTTTTGAGGACAACTCAATGGACAGTGTAGGGAGAAAAGGTCCTGGCTCCTTGAATGCCGTTTCTGGAGACACTGCGATCAATGTGGGAGATATGTCAAGATGTGTGTTTGTTTTGAGGACGGCTCTCTGGAGAGTCTTAGCAAAGAGGTCACACAGATAAGCAGAGCAATTCTCAGAGACACTGAGAACAAGCTCCACAATTCCCTCCTGGCACTTTCCCTGTAGGAGATACCGCAAGACGTTTCTGTACATTGGGCACAGCGCTCTGCACGGTGTTAGCAGAGACTTTCCCGGGACAGTGAAACCCTATGTCAGAGACACTGAGAAGAAGCCCCAATGTTCCCTCCAGGCACTTTCAGTGTGGGTGCCTTCTCCACGTGGTTCCTGGTTTCACTGCGGCTCTGAAGAGAATGTTAGCAAAGAGGTAACCGGGACAGTGAAAACAGTACTCAAAGACAGGGAGAGCAAGCTCTCTCTTGGCACTTTGGATGTGGGACATACAGCGAGATGTTTGCTGCTTTTGCGTTTGGCTGTTGGGAGATTTACAGCACAAAGGTATCTAGTTGATTTGAAGCAGTTCCGAGAAAGTCTAAACATAATCCCCACTTCTCCCTCCTGGCACTTTCCATGTGGGAGATATAGCAGGATGTAGATTGGTTTTGAGGACAACTCAATGGACAGTGTAGGGAGAAAAGGTCCTGGCTCCTTGAATGCCGTTTCTGGAGACACTGCGATCAATGTGGGAGATATGTCAAGATGTGTGTTTGTTTTGAGGACGGCTCTCTGGAGAGTCTTAGCAAAGAGGTCACACAGATAAGCAGAGCAATTCTCAGAGACACTGAGAACAAGCTCCACAATTCCCTCCTGGCACTTTCCCTGTAGGAGATACCGCAAGACGTTTCTGTACATTGGGCACAGCGCTCTGCACGGTGTTAGCAGAGACTTTCCCGGGACAGTGAAACCCTATGTCAGAGACACTGAGAAGAAGCCCCAATGTTCCCTCCAGGCACTTTCAGTGTGGGTGCCTTCTCCACGTGGTTCCTGGTTTCACTGCGGCTCTGAAGAGAACGTTAGCAAAGAGGTAACCGGGACAGTGAAAACAGTACTCAAAGACAGGGAGAGCAAGCTCTCTCTTGGCACTTTGGATGTGGGACATACAGCGAGATGTTTGCTGCTTTTGCGTTTGGCTGTTGGGAGATTTACAGCACAAAGATATCTAGTTGATTTGAAGCAGTTCCGAGAAAGTCTAAACATAATCCCCACTTCTCCCTCCTGGCACTTTCCATGTGGGAGATATAGCAGGATGTAGATTGGTTTTGAGGACAACTCAATGGACAGTGTAGGGAGAAAAGGTCCTGGCTCCTTGAATGCCGTTTCTGGAGACACTGCGATCAATGTGGGAGATATGTCAAGATGTGTGTTTGTTTTGAGGACGGCTCTCTGGAGAGTCTTAGCAAAGAGGTCACACAGATAATCAGAGCAATTCTCAGAGACACTGAGAACAAGCTCCACAATTCCCTCCTGGCACTTTCCCTGTAGGAGATACCGCAAGACGTTTCTGTATATTGGGCACAGCGCTCTGCACGGTGTTAGCAGAGACTTTCCCGGGACAGTGAAACCCTATGTCAGAGACACTGAGAAGAAGCCCCAATGTTCCCTCCAGGCACTTTCAGTGTGGGTGCCTTCTCCACGTGGTTCCTGGTTTCACTGCAGCTCTGAAGAGAATGTTAGCAAAGAGGTAACCGGGACAGTGAAAACAGTATTCAAAGACAGGGAGAGCAAGCTCTCTCTTGGCACTTTGGATGTGGGACATACAGCGAGATGTTTGCTGCTTTTGCGTTTGGCTGTTGGGAGATTTACAGCACAAAGATATCTAGTTGATTTGAAGCAGTTCCGAGAAAGTCTAAACATAATCCCCACTTCTCCCTCCTGGCACTTTCCATGTGGGAGATATAGCAGGATGTAGATTGGTTTTGAGGACAACTCAATGGACAGTGTAGGGAGAAAAGGTCCTGGCTCCTTGAATGCCGTTTCTGGAGACACTGCGATCAATGTGGGAGATATGTCAAGATGTGTGTTTGTTTTGAGGACGGCTCTCTGGAGAGTCTTAGCAAAGAGGTCACAGGGATAATCAGAGCAATTCTCAGAGACACTGAGAACAAGCTCCACAATTCCTCCTGCAACTTTCCCTGTAGGAGATACCGCAAGACGTTTCTGTATATTGGGCACAGCGCTCTGCAGGGTGTTAGCAGAGACTTTCCCGGGACAGTGAAACCCTATGTCAGAGACACTGAGAAGAAGCCCCAATGTTCCCTCCAGGCACTTTCAGTGTGGGTGCCTTCTCCACGTGGTTCCTGGTTTCACTGCGGCTCTGAAGAGAACGTTAGCAAAGAGGTAACCGGGACAGTGAAAACAGTACTCAAAGAGAGGGAGAGCAAGGTCTCTCTTGGCACTTTGGATGTGGGACATACAGCGAGATGTTTGCTGCTTTTGCGTTTGGCTGTTGGGAGATTTACAGCACAAAGATATCTAGTTGATTTGAAGCAGTTCCGAGAAAGTCTAAACATAATCCCCACTTCTCCCTCCTGGCACTTTCCATGTGGGAGATATAGCAGGATGTAGATTGGTTTTGAGGACAACTCAATGGACAGTGTAGGGAGAAAAGGTCCTGGCTCCTTGAATGCCGTTTCTGGAGACACTGCGATCAATGTGGGAGATATGTCAAGATGTGTGTTTGTTTTGAGGACGGCTCTCTGGAGAGTCTTAGCAAAGAGGTCACACAGATAATCAGAGCAATTCTCAGAGACACTGAGAACAAGCTCGACAATTCCCTCCTGGCACTTTCCCTGTAGGAGATACCGCAAGACGTTTCTGTACATTGGGCACAGCGCTCTGCACGGTGTTAGCAGAGACTTTCCCGGGACAGTGAAACCCTATGTCAGAGACACTGAGAAGAAGCCCCAATGTTCCCTCCAGGCACTTTCAGTGTGGGTGCCTTCTCCACGTGGTTCCTGGTTTCACTGCGGCTCTGAAGAGAACGTTAGCAAAGAGGTAACCGGGACAGTGAAAACAGTACTCAAAGACAGGGAGAGCAAGCTCTCTCTTGGCACTTTGGATGTGGGACATACAGCGAGATGTTTGCTGCTTTTGCGTTTGGCTGTTGGGAGATTTACAGCACAGAGGTATCTAGTTGATTTGAAGCAGTTCCGAGAAAGTCTAAACATAATCCCCACTTCTCCCTCCTGGCACTTTCCATGTGGGAGATATAGCAGGATGTAGATTGGTTTTGAGGACAACTCAATGGACAGTGTAGGGAGAAAAGGTCCTGGCTCCTTGAATGCCGTTTCTGGAGACACTGCGATCAATGTGGGAGATATGTCAAGATGTGTGTTTGTTTTGAGGACGTCTCTCTGGAGAGTCTTAGCAAAGAGGTCACAGGGATAATCAGAGCAATTCTCAGAGACACTGAGAACAAGCTCCACAATTCCCTCCTGGCACTTTCCCTGTAGGAGATACCGCAAGACGTTTCTGTACATTGGGCACAGCGCTCTGCAGGGTGTTAGCAGAGACTTTCCCGGGACAGTGAAACCCTATGTCAGAGACACTGAGAAGAAGCCCCAATGTTCCCTCCAGGCACTTTCAGTGTGGGTGCCTTCTCCACGTGGTTCCTGGTTTCACTGCAGCTCTGAAGAGAATGTTAGCAAAGAGGTAACCGGGACAGTGAAAACAGTACTCAAAGACAGGGAGAGCAAGCTCTCTCTTGGCACTTTGGATGTGGGACATACAGCGAGATGTTTGCTGCTTTTGCGTTTGGCTGTTGGGAGATTTACAGCACAGAGGTATCTAGTTGATTTGAAGCAGTTCCGAGAAAGTCTAAACATAATCCCCACTTCTCCCTCCTGGCACTTTCCATGTGGGAGATATAGCAGGATGTAGATTGGTTTTGAGGACAACTCAATGGACAGTGTAGGGAGAAAAGGTCCTGGCTCCTTGAATGCCGTTCCTGGAGACACTGTGATCAATGTGGGAGATATGTCAAGATGTGTGTTTGTTTTGAGGACGGCTCTCTGGAGAGTCTTAGCAAAGAGGTCACACAGATAATCAGAGCAATTCTCAGAGACACTGAGAACAAGCTCCACAATTCCTCCTGGCACTTTCCCTGTAGGAGATACCGCAAGACGTTTCTGTATATTGGGCACAGCGCTCTGCACGGTGTTAGCAGAGACTTTCCCGGGACAGTGAAACCCTATGTCAGAGACACTGAGAAGAAGCCCCAATGTTCCCTCCAGGCACTTTCAGTGTGGGTGCCTTCTCCACGTGGTTCCTGGTTTCACTGCAGCTCTGAAGAGAATGTTAGCAAAGAGGTAACCGGGACAGTGAAAACAGTACTCAAAGACAGGGAGAGCAAGCTCTCTCTTGGCACTTTGGATGTGGGACATACAGCGAGATGTTTGCTGCTTTTGCGTTTGGCTGTTGGGAGATTTACAGCACAGAGGTATCTAGTTGATTTGAAGCAGTTCCGAGAAAGTCTAAACATAATCCCCACTTCTCCCTCCTGGCACTTTCCATGTGGGAGATATAGCAGGATGTAGATTGGTTTTGAGGACAACTCAATGGACAGTGTAGGGAGAAAAGGTCCTGGCTCCTTGAATGCCGTTTCTGGAGACACTGCGATCAATGTGGGAGATATGTCAAGATGTGTGTTTGTTTTGAGGACGGCTCTCTGGAGAGTCTTAGCAAAGAGGTCACACAGATAAGCAGAGCAATTCTCAGAGACACTGAGAACAAGCTCCACAATTCCCTCCTGGCACTTTCCCTGTAGGAGATACCGTAAGACGTTTCTGTATATTGGGCACAGCGCTCTGCACAGTGTTAGCAGAGACTTTCCCGGGACAGTGAAACCCTATGTCAGAGACACTGAGAAGAAGCCCCAATGTTCCCTCCAGGCACTTTCAGTGTGGGTGCCTTCTCCACGTGGTTCCTGGTTTCACTGCGGCTCTGAAGAGAATGTTAGCAAAGAGGTAACCGGGACAGTGAAAACAGTACTCAAAGACAGGGAGAGCAAGCTCTCTCTTGGCACTTTGGATGTGGGACATACAGCGAGATGTTTGCTGCTTTTGCGTTTGGCTGTTGGGAGATTTACAGCACAAAGGTATCTAGTTGATTTGAAGCAGTTCCGAGAAAGTCTAAACATAATCCCCACTTCTCCCTCCTGGCACTTTCCATGTGGGAGATATAGCAGGATGTAGATTGGTTTTGAGGACAACTCAATGGACAGTGTAGGGAGAAAAGGTCCTGGCTCCTTGAATGCCGTTTCTGGAGACACTGCGATCAATGTGGGAGATATGTCAAGATGTGTGTTTGTTTTGAGGACGGCTCTCTGGAGAGTCTTAGCAAAGAGGTCACACAGATAATCAGAGCAATTCTCAGAGACACTGAGAACAAGCTCCACAATTCCCTCCTGGCACTTTCCCTGTAGGAGATACCGCAAGACGTTTCTGTATATTGGGCACAGCGCTCTGCACGGTGTTAGCAGAGACTTTCCCGGGACAGTGAAACCCTATGTCAGAGACACTGAGAAGAAGCCCCAATGTTCCCTCCAGGCACTTTCAGTGTGGGTGCCTTCTCCACGTGGTTCCTGGTTTCACTGCAGCTCTGAAGAGAATGTTAGCCAAGAGGTAACCGGGACAGTGAAAACAGTACTCAAAGACAGGGAGAGCAAGCTCTCTCTTGGCACTTTGGATGCGGGACATACAGCGAGATGTTTGCTGCTTTTGCGTTTGGCTGTTGGGAGATTTACAGCACAAAGATATCTAGTTGATTTGAAGCAGTTCCGAGAAAGTCTAAACATAATCCCCACTTCTCCCTCCTGGCACTTTCCATGTGGGAGATATAGCAGGATGTAGATTGGTTTTGAGGACAACTCAATGGACAGTGTAGGGAGAAAAGGTCCTGGCTCCTTGAATGCCGTTTCTGGAGACACTGCGATCAATGTGGGAGATATGTCAAGATGTGTGTTTGTTTTGAGGACGGCTCTCTGGAGAGTCTTAGCAAAGGGGTCACACAGATGAGCAGAGCAATTCTCAGAGACACTGAGAACAAGCTCCACAATTCCTCCTGGCACTTTCCCTGTAGGAGATACCGCAAGACGTTTCTGTATATTGGGCACAGCGCTCTGCACGGTGTTAGCAGAGACTTTCCCGGGACAGTGAAACCCTATGTCAGAGACACTGAGAAGAAGCCCCAATGTTCCCTCCAGGCACTTTCAGTGTGGGTGCCTTCTCCACGTGGTTCCTGGTTTCACTGCAGCTCTGAAGAGAATGTTAGCAAAGAGGTAACCGGGACAGTGAAAACAGTACTCAAAGACAGGGAGAGCAAGGTCTCTCTTGGCACTTTGGATGTGGGACATACAGCGAGATGTTTGCTGCTTTTGCGTTTGGCTGTTGGGAGATTTACAGCACAGAGGTATCTAGTTGATTTGAAGCAGTTCCGAGAAAGTCTAAACATAATCCCCACTTCTCCCTCCTGGCACTTTCCATGTGGGAGATATAGCAGGATGTAGATTGGTTTTGAGGACAACTCAATGGACAGTGTAGGGAGAAAAGGTCCTGGCTCCTTGAATGCCGTTTCTGGAGACACTGCGATCAATGTGGGAGATATGTCAAGATGTGTGTTTGTTTTGAGGACGTCTCTCTGGAGAGTCTTAGCAAAGAGGTCACACAGATAATCAGAGCAATTCTCAGAGACACTGAGAACAAGCTCGACAATTCCCTCCTGGCACTTTCCCTGTAGGAGATACCGTAAGACGTTTCTGTATATTGGGCACAGCGCTCTGCAGGGTGTTAGCAGAGACTTTCCTGGGACAGTGAAACCCTATGTCAGAGACACTGAGAAGAAGCCCCAATGTTCCCTCCAGGCACTTTCAGTGTGGGTGCCTTCTCCACGTGGTTCCTGGTTTCACTGCGGCTCTGAAGAGAATGTTAGCAAAGAGGTAACCGGGACAGTGAAAACAGTACTCAAAGACAGGGAGAGCAAGCTCTCTCTTGGCACTTTGGATGTGGGACATACAGCGAGATGTTTGCTGCTTTTGCGTTTGGCTGTTGGGAGATTTACAGCACAAAGGTATCTAGTTGATTTGAAGCAGTTCCGAGAAAGTCTAAACATAATCCCCACTTCTCCCTCCTGGCACTTTCCATGTGGGAGATATAGCAGGATGTAGATTGGTTTTGAGGACAACTCAATGGACAGTGTAGGGAGAAAAGGTCCTGGCTCCTTGAATGCCGTTCCTGGAGACACTGTGATCAATGTGGGAGATATGTCAAGATGTGTGTTTGTTTTGAGGACGGCTCTCTGGAGAGTCTTAGCAAAGAGGTCACACAGATAATCAGAGCAATTCTCAGAGACACTGAGAACAAGCTCCACAATTCCTCCTGGCACTTTCCCTGTAGGAGATACCGCAAGACGTTTCTGTATATTGGGCACAGCGCTCTGCACGGTGTTAGCAGAGACTTTCCCGGGACAGTGAAACCCTATGTCAGAGACACTGAGAAGAAGCCCCAATGTTCCCTCCAGGCACTTTCAGTGTGGGTGCCTTCTCCACGTGGTTCCTGGTTTCACTGCAGCTCTGAAGAGAATGTTAGCAAAGAGGTAACCGGGACAGTGAAAACAGTACTCAAAGACAGGGAGAGCAAGCTCTCTCTTGGCACTTTGGATGTGGGACATACAGCGAGATGTTTGCTGCTTTTGCGTTTGGCTGTTGGGAGATTTACAGCACAGAGGTATCTAGTTGATTTGAAGCAGTTCCGAGAAAGTCTAAACATAATCCCCACTTCTCCCTCCTGGCACTTTCCATGTGGGAGATATAGCAGGATGTAGATTGGTTTTGAGGACAACTCAATGGACAGTGTAGGGAGAAAAGGTCCTGGCTCCTTGAATGCCGTTTCTGGAGACACTGCGATCAATGTGGGAGATATGTCAAGATGTGTGTTTGTTTTGAGGACGGCTCTCTGGAGAGTCTTAGCAAAGAGGTCACACAGATAAGCAGAGCAATTCTCAGAGACACTGAGAACAAGCTCCACAATTCCCTCCTGGCACTTTCCCTGTAGGAGATACCGTAAGACGTTTCTGTATATTGGGCACAGCGCTCTGCACAGTGTTAGCAGAGACTTTCCCGGGACAGTGAAACCCTATGTCAGAGACACTGAGAAGAAGCCCCAATGTTCCCTCCAGGCACTTTCAGTGTGGGTGCCTTCTCCACGTGGTTCCTGGTTTCACTGCGGCTCTGAAGAGAATGTTAGCAAAGAGGTAACCGGGACAGTGAAAACAGTACTCAAAGACAGGGAGAGCAAGCTCTCTCTTGGCACTTTGGATGTGGGACATACAGCGAGATGTTTGCTGCTTTTGCGTTTGGCTGTTGGGAGATTTACAGCACAAAGGTATCTAGTTGATTTGAAGCAGTTCCGAGAAAGTCTAAACATAATCCCCACTTCTCCCTCCTGGCACTTTCCATGTGGGAGATATAGCAGGATGTAGATTGGTTTTGAGGACAACTCAATGGACAGTGTAGGGAGAAAAGGTCCTGGCTCCTTGAATGCCGTTTCTGGAGACACTGCGATCAATGTGGGAGATATGTCAAGATGTGTGTTTGTTTTGAGGACGGCTCTCTGGAGAGTCTTAGCAAAGAGGTCACACAGATAATCAGAGCAATTCTCAGAGACACTGAGAACAAGCTCCACAATTCCCTCCTGGCACTTTCCCTGTAGGAGATACCGCAAGACGTTTCTGTATATTGGGCACAGCGCTCTGCACGGTGTTAGCAGAGACTTTCCCGGGACAGTGAAACCCTATGTCAGAGACACTGAGAAGAAGCCCCAATGTTCCCTCCAGGCACTTTCAGTGTGGGTGCCTTCTCCACGTGGTTCCTGGTTTCACTGCAGCTCTGAAGAGAATGTTAGCCAAGAGGTAACCGGGACAGTGAAAACAGTACTCAAAGACAGGGAGAGCAAGCTCTCTCTTGGCACTTTGGATGCGGGACATACAGCGAGATGTTTGCTGCTTTTGCGTTTGGCTGTTGGGAGATTTACAGCACAAAGATATCTAGTTGATTTGAAGCAGTTCCGAGAAAGTCTAAACATAATCCCCACTTCTCCCTCCTGGCACTTTCCATGTGGGAGATATAGCAGGATGTAGATTGGTTTTGAGGACAACTCAATGGACAGTGTAGGGAGAAAAGGTCCTGGCTCCTTGAATGCCGTTTCTGGAGACACTGCGATCAATGTGGGAGATATGTCAAGATGTGTGTTTGTTTTGAGGACGGCTCTCTGGAGAGTCTTAGCAAAGGGGTCACACAGATGAGCAGAGCAATTCTCAGAGACACTGAGAACAAGCTCCACAATTCCTCCTGGCACTTTCCCTGTAGGAGATACCGCAAGACGTTTCTGTATATTGGGCACAGCGCTCTGCACGGTGTTAGCAGAGACTTTCCCGGGACAGTGAAACCCTATGTCAGAGACACTGAGAAGAAGCCCCAATGTTCCCTCCAGGCACTTTCAGTGTGGGTGCCTTCTCCACGTGGTTCCTGGTTTCACTGCAGCTCTGAAGAGAATGTTAGCAAAGAGGTAACCGGGACAGTGAAAACAGTACTCAAAGACAGGGAGAGCAAGGTCTCTCTTGGCACTTTGGATGTGGGACATACAGCGAGATGTTTGCTGCTTTTGCGTTTGGCTGTTGGGAGATTTACAGCACAGAGGTATCTAGTTGATTTGAAGCAGTTCCGAGAAAGTCTAAACATAATCCCCACTTCTCCCTCCTGGCACTTTCCATGTGGGAGATATAGCAGGATGTAGATTGGTTTTGAGGACAACTCAATGGACAGTGTAGGGAGAAAAGGTCCTGGCTCCTTGAATGCCGTTTCTGGAGACACTGCGATCAATGTGGGAGATATGTCAAGATGTGTGTTTGTTTTGAGGACGTCTCTCTGGAGAGTCTTAGCAAAGAGGTCACACAGATAATCAGAGCAATTCTCAGAGACACTGAGAACAAGCTCGACAATTCCCTCCTGGCACTTTCCCTGTAGGAGATACCGTAAGACGTTTCTGTATATTGGGCACAGCGCTCTGCAGGGTGTTAGCAGAGACTTTCCTGGGACAGTGAAACCCTATGTCAGAGACACTGAGAAGAAGCCCCAATGTTCCCTCCAGGCACTTTCAGTGTGGGTGCCTTCTCCACGTGGTTCCTGGTTTCACTGCGGCTCTGAAGAGAATGTTAGCAAAGAGGTAACCGGGACAGTGAAAACAGTACTCAAAGACAGGGAGAGCAAGCTCTCTCTTGGCACTTTGGATGTGGGACATACAGCGAGATGTTTGCTGCTTTTGCGTTTGGCTGTTGGGAGATTTACAGCACAAAGGTATCTAGTTGATTTGAAGCAGTTCCGAGAAAGTCTAAACATAATCCCCACTTCTCCCTCCTGGCACTTTCCATGTGGGAGATATAGCAGGATGTAGATTGGTTTTGAGGACAACTCAATGGACAGTGTAGGGAGAAAAGGTCCTGGCTCCTTGAATGCCGTTTCTGGAGACACTGCGATCAATGTGGGAGATATGTCAAGATGTGTGTTGGTTTTGAGGACGGCTCTCTGGAGAGTCTTAGCAAAGAGGTCACACAGATAATCAGAGCAATTCTCAGAGACACTGAGAACAAGCTCCACAATTCCCTCCTGGCACTTTCCCTGTAGGAGATACCGTAAGACGTTTCTGTATATTGGGCACAGCGCTCTGCAGGGTGTTAGCAGAGACTTTCCCGGGACAGTGAAACCCTATGTCAGAGACACTGAGAAGGAGCCCCAATGTTCCCTCCAGGCACTTTCAGTGTGGGTGCCTTCTCCACGTGGTTCCTGGTTTCACTGCGGCTCTGAAGAGAATGTTAGCCAAGAGGTAACCGGGACAGTGAAAACAGTACTCAAAGACAGGGAGAGCAAGGTCTCTCTTGGCACTTTGGATGTGGGACATACAGCGAGATGTTTGCTGCTTTTGCGTTTGGCTGTTGGGAGATTTACAGCACAAAGGTATCTAGTTGATTTGAAGCAGTTCCGAGAAAGTCTAAACATAATCCCCACTTCTCCCTCCTGGCACTTTCCACGTGGGAGATATAGCAGGATGTAGATTGGTTTTGAGGACAACTCAATGGACAGTGTAGGGAGAAAAGGTCCTGGCTCCTTGAATGCCGTTTCTGGAGACACTGCGATCAATGTGGGAGATATGTCAAGATGTGTGTTTGTTTTGAGGACGGCTCTCTGGAGAGTCTTAGCAAAGAGGTCACACAGATAATCAGAGCAATTCTCAGAGACACTGAGAACAAGCTCCACAATTCCCTCCTGGCACTTTCCCTGTAGGAGATACCGCAAGACGTTTCTGTATATTGGGCACAGCGCTCTGCACGGTGTTAGCAGAGACTTTCCCGGGACAGTGAAACCCTATGTCAGAGACACTGAGAAGAAGCCCCAATGTTCCCTCCAGGCACTTTCAGTGTGGGTGCCTTCTCCACGTGGTTCCTGGTTTCACTGCAGCTCTGAAGAGAATGTTAGCAAAGAGGTAACCGGGACAGTGAAAACAGTACTCAAAGACAGGGAGAGCAAGCTCTCTCTTGGCACTTTGGAGGTGGGACATACAGCGAGATGTTTGCTGCTTTTGCGTTTGGCTGTTGGGAGATTTACAGCACAAAGATATCTAGTTGATTTGAAGCAGTTCCGAGAAAGTCTAAACATAATCCCCACTTCTCCCTCCTGGCACTTTCCATGTGGGAGATATAGCAGGATGTAGATTGGTTTTGAGGACAACTCAATGGACAGTGTAGGGAGAAAAGGTCCTGGCTCCTTGAATGCCGTTTCTGGAGACACTGCGATCAATGTGGGAGATATGTCAAGATGTGTGTTTGTTTTGAGGACGGCTCTCTGGAGAGTCTTAGCAAAGAGGTCACAGGGATAATCAGAGCAATTCTCAGAGACACTGAGAACAAGTTCCACAATTCCTCCTGCAACTTTCCCTGTAGGAGATACCGCAAGACGTTTCTGTATATTGGGCACAGCGCTCTGCAGGGTGTTAGCAGAGACTTTCCCGGGACAGTGAAACCCTATGTCAGAGACACTGAGAAGAAGCCCCAATGTTCCCTCCAGGCACTTTCAGTGTGGGTGCCTTCTCCACGTGGTTCCTGGTTTCACTGCGGCTCTGAAGAGAACGTTAGCAAAGAGGTAACCGGGACAGTGAAAACAGTACTCAAAGACAGGGAGAGCAAGCTCTCTCTTGGCACTTTGGATGTGGGACATACAGCGAGATGTTTGCTGCTTTTGCGTTTGGCTGTTGGGAGATTTACAGCACAAAGGTATCTAGTTGATTTGAAGCAGTTCCGAGAAAGTCTAAACATAATCCCCACTTCTCCCTCCTGGCACTTTCCATGTGGGAGATATAGCAGGATGTAGATTGGTTTTGAGGACAACTCAATGGACAGTGTAGGGAGAAAAGGTCCTGGCTCCTTGAATGCCGTTTCTGGAGACACTGCGATCAATGTGGGAGATATGTCAAGATGTGTGTTTGTTTTGAGGACGTCTCTCTGGAGAGTCTTAGCAAAGAGGTCACACAGATAATCAGAGCAATTCTCAGAGACACTGAGAACAAGCTCGACAATTCCCTCCTGGCACTTTCCCTGTAGGAGATACCGCAAGACGTTTCTGTACATTGGGCACAGCGCTCTGCACGGTGTTAGCAGAGACTTTCCCGGGACAGTGAAACCCTATGTCAGAGACACTGAGAAGAAGCCCCAATGTTCCCTCCAGGCACTTTCAGTGTGGGTGCCTTCTCCACGTGGTTCCTGGTTTCACTGCGGCTCTGAAGAGAACGTTAGCAAAGAGGTAACCGGGACAGTGAAAACAGTACTCAAAGACAGGGAGAGCAAGCTCTCTCTTGGCACTTTGGATGTGGGACATACAGCGAGATGTTTGCTGCTTTTGCGTTTGGCTGTTGGGAGATTTACAGCACAAAGGTATCTAGTTGATTTGAAGCAGTTCCGAGAAAGTCTAAACATAATCCCCACTTCTCCCTCCTGGCACTTTCCATGTGGGAGATATAGCAGGATGTAGATTGGTTTTGAGGACAACTCAATGGACAGTGTAGGGAGAAAAGGTCCTGGCTCCTTGAATGCCGTTTCTGGAGACACTGCGATCAATGTGGGAGATATGTCAAGATGTGTGTTTGTTTTGAGGACGGCTCTCTGGAGAGTCTTAGCAAAGAGGTCACACAGATAATCAGAGCAATTCTCAGAGACACTGAGAACAAGCTCGACAATTCCCTCCTGGCACTTTCCCTGTAGGAGATACCGCAAGACGTTTCTGTACATTGGGCACAGCGCTCTGCAGGGTGTTAGCAGAGACTTTCCCGGGACAGTGAAACCCTATGTCAGAGACACTGAGAAGAAGCCCCAATGTTCCCTCCAGGCACTTTCAGTGTGGGTGCCTTCTCCACGTGGTTCCTGGTTTCACTGCAGCTCTGAAGAGAATGTTAGCAAAGAGGTAACCGGGACAGTGAAAACAGTACTCAAAGACAGGGAGAGCAAGGTCTCTCTTGGCACTTTGGATGTGGGACATACAGCGAGATGTTTGCTGCTTTTGCGTTTGGCTGTTGGGAGATTTACAGCACAGAGGTATCTAGTTGATTTGAAGCAGTTCCGAGAAAGTCTAAACATAATCCCCACTTCTCCCTCCTGGCACTTTCCATGTGGGAGATATAGCAGGATGTAGATTGGTTTTGAGGACAACTCAATGGACAGTGTAGGGAGAAAAGGTCCTGGCTCCTTGAATGCCGTTCCTGGAGACACTGTGATCAATGTGGGAGATATGTCAAGATGTGTGTTTGTTTTGAGGACGTCTCTCTGGAGAGTCTTAGCAAAGAGGTCACACAGATAATCAGAGCAATTCTCAGAGACACTGAGAACAAGCTCCACAATTCCTCCTGGCACTTTCCCTGTAGGAGATACCGCAAGACGTTTCTGTATATTGGGCACAGCGCTCTGCAGGGTGTTAGCAGAGACTTTCCCGGGACAGTGAAACCCTATGTCAGAGACACTGAGAAGAAGCCCCAATGTTCCCTCCAGGCACTTTCAGTGTGGGTGCCTTCTCCACGTGGTTCCTGGTTTCACTGCAGCTCTGAAGAGAATGTTAGCAAAGAGGTAACCGGGACAGTGAAAACAGTACTCAAAGACAGGGAGAGCAAGCTCTCTCTTGGCACTTTGGATGTGGGACATACAGCGAGATGTTTGCTGCTTTTGCGTTTGGCTGTTGGGAGATTTACAGCACAGAGGTATCTAGTTGATTTGAAGCAGTTCCGAGAAAGTCTAAACATAATCCCCACTTCTCCCTCCTGGCACTTTCCATGTGGGAGATATAGCAGGATGTAGATTGGTTTTGAGGACAACTCAATGGACAGTGTAGGGAGAAAAGGTCCTGGCTCCTTGAATGCCGTTTCTGGAGACACTGCGATCAATGTGGGAGATATGTCAAGATGTGTGTTTGTTTTGAGGACGGCTCTCTGGAGAGTCTTAGCAAAGAGGTCACACAGATAATCAGAGCAATTCTCAGAGACACTGAGAACAAGCTCCACAATTCCCTCCTGGCACTTTCCCTGTAGGAGATACCGTAAGACGTTTCTGTATATTGGGCACAGCGCTCTGCACGGTGTTAGCAGAGACTTTCCCGGGACAGTGAAACCCTATGTCAGAGACACTGAGAAGAAGCCCCAATGTTCCCTCCAGGCACTTTCAGTGTGGGTGCCTTCTCCACGTGGTTCCTGGTTTCACTGCGGCTCTGAAGAGAATGTTAGCAAAGAGGTAACCGGGACAGTGAAAACAGTACTCAAAGACAGGGAGAGCAAGCTCTCTCTTGGCACTTTGGATGTGGGACATACAGCGAGATGTTTGCTGCTTTTGCGTTTGGCTGTTGGGAGATTTACAGCACAAAGGTATCTAGTTGATTTGAAGCAGTTCCGAGAAAGTCTAAACATAATCCCCACTTCTCCCTCCTGGCACTTTCCATGTGGGAGATATAGCAGGATGTAGATTGGTTTTGAGGACAACTCAATGGACAGTGTAGGGAGAAAAGGTCCTGGCTCCTTGAATGCCGTTTCTGGAGACACTGCGATCAATGTGGGAGATATGTCAAGATGTGTGTTTGTTTTGAGGACGGCTCTCTGGAGAGTCTTAGCAAAGAGGTCACAGGGATAATCAGAGCAATTCTCAGAGACACTGAGAACAAGTTCCACAATTCCTCCTGCAACTTTCCCTGTAGGAGATACCGCAAGACGTTTCTGTATATTGGGCACAGCGCTCTGCAGGGTGTTAGCAGAGACTTTCCCGGGACAGTGAAACCCTATGTCAGAGACACTGAGAAGAAGCCCCAATGTTCCCTCCAGGCACTTTCAGTGTGGGTGCCTTCTCCACGTGGTTCCTGGTTTCACTGCGGCTCTGAAGAGAACGTTAGCAAAGAGGTAACCGGGACAGTGAAAACAGTACTCAAAGACAGGGAGAGCAAGCTCTCTCTTGGCACTTTGGATGTGGGACATACAGCGAGATGTTTGCTGCTTTTGCGTTTGGCTGTTGGGAGATTTACAGCACAAAGGTATCTAGTTGATTTGAAGCAGTTCCGAGAAAGTCTAAACATAATCCCCACTTCTCCCTCCTGGCACTTTCCATGTGGGAGATATAGCAGGATGTAGATTGGTTTTGAGGACAACTCAATGGACAGTGTAGGGAGAAAAGGTCCTGGCTCCTTGAATGCCGTTTCTGGAGACACTGCGATCAATGTGGGAGATATGTCAAGATGTGTGTTTGTTTTGAGGACGTCTCTCTGGAGAGTCTTAGCAAAGAGGTCACACAGATAATCAGAGCAATTCTCAGAGACACTGAGAACAAGCTCGACAATTCCCTCCTGGCACTTTCCCTGTAGGAGATACCGCAAGACGTTTCTGTACATTGGGCACAGCGCTCTGCACGGTGTTAGCAGAGACTTTCCCGGGACAGTGAAACCCTATGTCAGAGACACTGAGAAGAAGCCCCAATGTTCCCTCCAGGCACTTTCAGTGTGGGTGCCTTCTCCACGTGGTTCCTGGTTTCACTGCGGCTCTGAAGAGAACGTTAGCAAAGAGGTAACCGGGACAGTGAAAACAGTACTCAAAGACAGGGAGAGCAAGCTCTCTCTTGGCACTTTGGATGTGGGACATACAGCGAGATGTTTGCTGCTTTTGCGTTTGGCTGTTGGGAGATTTACAGCACAAAGGTATCTAGTTGATTTGAAGCAGTTCCGAGAAAGTCTAAACATAATCCCCACTTCTCCCTCCTGGCACTTTCCATGTGGGAGATATAGCAGGATGTAGATTGGTTTTGAGGACAACTCAATGGACAGTGTAGGGAGAAAAGGTCCTGGCTCCTTGAATGCCGTTTCTGGAGACACTGCGATCAATGTGGGAGATATGTCAAGATGTGTGTTTGTTTTGAGGACGTCTCTCTGGAGAGTCTTAGCAAAGAGGTCACACAGATAATCAGAGCAATTCTCAGAGACACTGAGAACAAGCTCGACAATTCCCTCCTGGCACTTTCCCTGTAGGAGATACCGCAAGACGTTTCTGTACATTGGGCACAGCGCTCTGCAGGGTGTTAGCAGAGACTTTCCCGGGACAGTGAAACCCTATGTCAGAGACACTGAGAAGAAGCCCCAATGTTCCCTCCAGGCACTTTCAGTGTGGGTGCCTTCTCCACGTGGTTCCTGGTTTCACTGCAGCTCTGAAGAGAATGTTAGCAAAGAGGTAACCGGGACAGTGAAAACAGTACTCAAAGACAGGGAGAGCAAGGTCTCTCTTGGCACTTTGGATGTGGGACATACAGCGAGATGTTTGCTGCTTTTGCGTTTGGCTGTTGGGAGATTTACAGCACAGAGGTATCTAGTTGATTTGAAGCAGTTCCGAGAAAGTCTAAACATAATCCCCACTTCTCCCTCCTGGCACTTTCCATGTGGGAGATATAGCAGGATGTAGATTGGTTTTGAGGACAACTCAATGGACAGTGTAGGGAGAAAAGGTCCTGGCTCCTTGAATGCCGTTCCTGGAGACACTGTGATCAATGTGGGAGATATGTCAAGATGTGTGTTTGTTTTGAGGACGGCTCTCTGGAGAGTCTTAGCAAAGAGGTCACACAGATAATCAGAGCAATTCTCAGAGACACTGAGAACAAGCTCCACAATTCCTCCTGGCACTTTCCCTGTAGGAGATACCGCAAGACGTTTCTGTATATTGGGCACAGCGCTCTGCAGGGTGTTAGCAGAGACTTTCCCGGGACAGTGAAACCCTATGTCAGAGACACTGAGAAGAAGCCCCAATGTTCCCTCCAGGCACTTTCAGTGTGGGTGCCTTCTCCACGTGGTTCCTGGTTTCACTGCAGCTCTGAAGAGAATGTTAGCAAAGAGGTAACCGGGACAGTGAAAACAGTACTCAAAGACAGGGAGAGCAAGCTCTCTCTTGGCACTTTGGATGTGGGACATACAGCGAGATGTTTGCTGCTTTTGCGTTTGGCTGTTGGGAGATTTACAGCACAGAGGTATCTAGTTGATTTGAAGCAGTTCCGAGAAAGTCTAAACATAATCCCCACTTCTCCCTCCTGGCACTTTCCATGTGGGAGATATAGCAGGATGTAGATTGGTTTTGAGGACAACTCAATGGACAGTGTAGGGAGAAAAGGTCCTGGCTCCTTGAATGCCGTTTCTGGAGACACTGCGATCAATGTGGGAGATATGTCAAGATGTGTGTTTGTTTTGAGGACGGCTCTCTGGAGAGTCTTAGCAAAGAGGTCACACAGATAATCAGAGCAATTCTCAGAGACACTGAGAACAAGCTCCACAATTCCCTCCTGGCACTTTCCCTGTAGGAGATACCGTAAGACGTTTCTGTATATTGGGCACAGCGCTCTGCACGGTGTTAGCAGAGACTTTCCCGGGACAGTGAAACCCTATGTCAGAGACACTGAGAAGAAGCCCCAATGTTCCCTCCAGGCACTTTCAGTGTGGGTGCCTTCTCCACGTGGTTCCTGGTTTCACTGCGGCTCTGAAGAGAATGTTAGCAAAGAGGTAACCGGGACAGTGAAAACAGTACTCAAAGACAGGGAGAGCAAGCTCTCTCTTGGCACTTTGGATGTGGGACATACAGCGAGATGTTTGCTGCTTTTGCGTTTGGCTGTTGGGAGATTTACAGCACAAAGGTATCTAGTTGATTTGAAGCAGTTCCGAGAAAGTCTAAACATAATCCCCACTTCTCCCTCCTGGCACTTTCCATGTGGGAGATATAGCAGGATGTAGATTGGTTTTGAGGACAACTCAATGGACAGTGTAGGGAGAAAAGGTCCTGGCTCCTTGAATGCCGTTTCTGGAGACACTGCGATCAATGTGGGAGATATGTCAAGATGTGTGTTTGTTTTGAGGACGGCTCTCTGGAGAGTCTTAGCAAAGAGGTCACACAGATAATCAGAGCAATTCTCAGAGACACTGAGAACAAGCTCCACAATTCCCTCCTGGCACTTTCCCTGTAGGAGATACCGCAAGACGTTTCTGTATATTGGGCACAGCGCTCTGCACGGTGTTAGCAGAGACTTTCCCGGGACAGTGAAACCCTATGTCAGAGACACTGAGAAGAAGCCCCAATGTTCCCTCCAGGCACTTTCAGTGTGGGTGCCTTCTCCACGTGGTTCCTGGTTTCACTGCAGCTCTGAAGAGAATGTTAGCCAAGAGGTAACCGGGACAGTGAAAACAGTACTCAAAGACAGGGAGAGCAAGCTCTCTCTTGGCACTTTGGATGCGGGACATACAGCGAGATGTTTGCTGCTTTTGCGTTTGGCTGTTGGGAGATTTACAGCACAAAGATATCTAGTTGATTTGAAGCAGTTCCGAGAAAGTCTAAACATAATCCCCACTTCTCCCTCCTGGCACTTTCCATGTGGGAGATATAGCAGGATGTAGATTGGTTTTGAGGACAACTCAATGGACAGTGTAGGGAGAAAAGGTCCTGGCTCCTTGAATGCCGTTTCTGGAGACACTGCGATCAATGTGGGAGATATGTCAAGATGTGTGTTTGTTTTGAGGACGGCTCTCTGGAGAGTCTTAGCAAAGAGGTCACACAGATAATCAGAGCAATTCTCAGAGACACTGAGAACAAGCTCCACAATTCCCTCCTGGCACTTTCCCTGTAGGAGATACCGTAAGACGTTTCTGTATATTGGGCACAGCGCTCTGCAGGGTGTTAGCAGAGACTTTCCCGGGACAGTGAAACCCTATGTCAGAGACACTGAGAAGAAGCCCCAATGTTCCCTCCAGGCACTTTCAGTGTGGGTGCCTTCTCCACGTGGTTCCTGGTTTCACTGCGGCTCTGAAGAGAATGTTAGCAAAGAGGTAACCGGGACAGTGAAAACAGTACTCAAAGACAGGGAGAGCAAGCTCTCTCTTGGCACTTTGGATGTGGGACATACAGCGAGATGTTTGCTGCTTTTGCGTTTGGCTGTTGGGAGATTTACAGCACAAAGATATCTAGTTGATTTGAAGCAGTTCCGAGAAAGTCTAAACATAATCCCCACTTCTCCCTCCTGGCACTTTCCATGTGGGAGATATAGCAGGATGTAGATTGGTTTTGAGGACAACTCAATGGACAGTGTAGGGAGAAAAGGTCCTGGCTCCTTGAATGCCGTTTCTGGAGACACTGCGATCAATGTGGGAGATATGTCAAGATGTGTGTTTGTTTTGAGGACGGCTCTCTGGAGAGTCTTAGCAAAGAGGTCACACAGATAAGCAGAGCAATTCTCAGAGACACTGAGAACAAGCTCCACAATTCCCTCCTGGCACTTTCCCTGTAGGAGATACCGCAAGACGTTTCTGTATATTGGGCACAGCGCTCTGCACGGTGTTAGCAGAGACTTTCCCGGGACAGTGAAACCCTATGTCAGAGACACTGAGAAGAAGCCCCAATGTTCCCTCCAGGCACTTTCAGTGTGGGTGCCTTCTCCACGTGGTTCCTGGTTTCACTGCAGCTCTGAAGAGAATGTTAGCCAAGAGGTAACCGGGACAGTGAAAACAGTACTCAAAGACAGGGAGAGCAAGCTCTCTCTTGGCACTTTGGAGGTGGGACATACAGCGAGATGTTTGCTGCTTTTGCGTTTGGCTGTTGGGAGATTTACAGCACAGAGGTATCTAGTTGATTTGAAGCAGTTCCGAGAAAGTCTAAACATAATCCCCACTTCTCCCTCCTGGCACTTTCCATGTGGGAGATATAGCAGGATGTAGATTGGTTTTGAGGACAACTCAATGGACAGTGTAGGGAGAAAAGGTCCTGGCTCCTTGAATGCCGTTTCTGGAGACACTGCGATCAATGTGGGAGATATGTCAAGATGTGTGTTTGTTTTGAGGACGTCTCTCTGGAGAGTCTTAGCAAAGGGGTCACACAGATGAGCAGAGCAATTCTCAGAGACACTGAGAACAAGCTCGACAATTCCTCCTGGCACTTTCCCTGTAGGAGATACCGCAAGACGTTTCTGTATATTGGGCACAGCGCTCTGCATGGTGTTAGCAGAGACTTTCCCGGGACAGTGAAACCCTATGTCAGAGACACTGAGAAGAAGCCCCAATGTTCCCTCCAGGCACTTTCAGTGTGGGTGCCTTCTCCACGTGGTTCCTGGTTTCACTGCAGCTCTGAAGAGAATGTTAGCCAAGAGGTAACCGGGACAGTGAAAACAGTACTCAAAGACAGGGAGAGCAAGCTCTCTCTTGGCACTTTGGATGTGGGACATACAGCGAGATGTTTGCTGCTTTTGCGTTTGGCTGTTGGGAGATTTACAGCACAGAGGTATCTAGTTGATTTGAAGCAGTTCCGAGAAAGTCTAAACATAATCCCCACTTCTCCCTCCTGGCACTTTCCACGTGGGAGATATAGCAGGATGTAGATTGGTTTTGAGGACAACTCAATGGACAGTGTAGGGAGAAAAGGTCCTGGCTCCTTGAATGCCGTTTCTGGAGACACTGCGATCAATGTGGGAGATATGTCAAGATGTGTGTTTGTTTTGAGGACGGCTCTCTGGAGAGTCTTAGCAAAGAGGTCACAGGGATAATCAGAGCAATTCTCAGAGACACTGAGAACAAGCTCCACAATTCCCTCCTGGCGCTTTCCCTGTAGGAGATACCGCAAGACGTTTCTGTATATTGGGCACAGCGCTCTGCACGGTGTTAGCAGAGACTTTCCCGGGACAGTGAAACCCTATGTCAGGGACACTGAGAAGAAGCCCCAATGTTCCCTCCAGGCACTTTCAGTGTGGGTGCCTTCTCCACGTGGTTCCTGGTTTCACTGCAGCTCTGAAGAGAATGTTAGCCAAGAGGTAACCGGGACAGTGAAAACAGTACTCAAAGACAGGGAGAGCAAGCTCTCTCTTGGCACTTTGGATGTGGGACATACAGCGAGATGTTTGCTGCTTTTGCGTTTGGCTGTTGGGAGATTTACAGCACAAAGATATCTAGTTGATTTGAAGCAGTTCCGAGAAAGTCTAAACATAATCCCCACTTCTCCCTCCTGGCACTTTCCATGTGGGAGATATAGCAGGATGTAGATTGGTTTTGAGGACAACTCAATGGACAGTGTAGGGAGAAAAGGTCCTGGCTCCTTGAATGCCGTTTCTGGAGACACTGCGATCAATGTGGGAGATATGTCAAGATGTGTGTTTGTTTTGAGGACGGCTCTCTGGAGAGTCTTAGCAAAGAGGTCACAGGGATAATCAGAGCAATTCTCAGAGACACTGAGAACAAGCTCCACAATTCCCTCCTGGCACTTTCCCTGTAGGAGATACCGCAAGACGTTTCTGTATATTGGGCACAGCGCTCTGCAGGGTGTTAGCAGAGACTTTCCCGGGACAGTGAAACCCTATGTCAGAGACACTGAGAAGAAGCCCCAATGTTCCCTCCAGGCACTTTCAGTGTGGGTGCCTTCTCCACGTGGTTCCTGGTTTCACTGCAGCTCTGAAGAGAACGTTAGCAAAGAGGTAACCGGGACAGTGAAAACAGTACTCAAAGACAGGGAGAGCAAGCTCTCTCTTGGCACTTTGGATGTGGGACATACAGCGAGATGTTTGCTGCTTTTGCGTTTGGCTGTTGGGAGATTTACAGCACAAAGATATCTAGTTGATTTGAAGCAGTTCCGAGAAAGTCTAAACATAATCCCCACTTCTCCCTCCTGGCACTTTCCATGTGGGAGATATAGCAGGATGTAGATTGGTTTTGAGGACAACTCAATGGACAGTGTAGGGAGAAAAGGTCCTGGCTCCTTGAATGCCGTTTCTGGAGACACTGCGATCAATGTGGGAGATATGTCAAGATGTGTGTTTGTTTTGAGGACGTCTCTCTGGAGAGTCTTAGCAAAGAGGTCACACAGATAATCAGAGCAATTCTCAGAGACACTGAGAACAAGCTCGACAATTCCCTCCTGGCACTTTCCCTGTAGGAGATACCGCAAGACGTTTCTGTACATTGGGCACAGCGCTCTGCAGGGTGTTAGCAGAGACTTTCCCGGGACAGTGAAACCCTATGTCAGAGACACTGAGAAGAAGCCCCAATGTTCCCTCCAGGCACTTTCAGTGTGGGTGCCTTCTCCACGTGGTTCCTGGTTTCACTGCAGCTCTGAAGAGAATGTTAGCAAAGAGGTAACCGGGACAGTGAAAACAGTACTCAAAGACAGGGAGAGCAAGGTCTCTCTTGGCACTTTGGATGTGGGACATACAGCGAGATGTTTGCTGCTTTTGCGTTTGGCTGTTGGGAGATTTACAGCACAGAGGTATCTAGTTGATTTGAAGCAGTTCCGAGAAAGTCTAAACATAATCCCCACTTCTCCCTCCTGGCACTTTCCATGTGGGAGATATAGCAGGATGTAGATTGGTTTTGAGGACAACTCAATGGACAGTGTAGGGAGAAAAGGTCCTGGCTCCTTGAATGCCGTTTCTGGAGACACTGCGATCAATGTGGGAGATATGTCAAGATGTGTGTTTGTTTTGAGGACGGCTCTCTGGAGAGTCTTAGCAAAGAGGTCACACAGATAATCAGAGCAATTCTCAGAGACACTGAGAACAAGCTCCACAATTCCCTCCTGGCACTTTCCCTGTAGGAGATACCGTAAGACGTTTCTGTATATTGGGCACAGCGCTCTGCACGGTGTTAGCAGAGACTTTCCCGGGACAGTGAAACCCTATGTCAGAGACACTGAGAAGAAGCCCCAATGTTCCCTCCAGGCACTTTCAGTGTGGGTGCCTTCTCCACGTGGTTCCTGGTTTCACTGCGGCTCTGAAGAGAATGTTAGCAAAGAGGTAACCGGGACAGTGAAAACAGTACTCAAAGACAGGGAGAGCAAGCTCTCTCTTGGCACTTTGGATGTGGGACATACAGCGAGATGTTTGCTGCTTTTGCGTTTGGCTGTTGGGAGATTTACAGCACAAAGGTATCTAGTTGATTTGAAGCAGTTCCGAGAAAGTCTAAACATAATCCCCACTTCTCCCTCCTGGCACTTTCCATGTGGGAGATATAGCAGGATGTAGATTGGTTTTGAGGACAACTCAATGGACAGTGTAGGGAGAAAAGGTCCTGGCTCCTTGAATGCCGTTTCTGGAGACACTGCGATCAATGTGGGAGATATGTCAAGATGTGTGTTTGTTTTGAGGACGGCTCTCTGGAGAGTCTTAGCAAAGAGGTCACAGGGATAATCAGAGCAATTCTCAGAGACACTGAGAACAAGTTCCACAATTCCTCCTGCAACTTTCCCTGTAGGAGATACCGCAAGACGTTTCTGTATATTGGGCACAGCGCTCTGCAGGGTGTTAGCAGAGACTTTCCCGGGACAGTGAAACCCTATGTCAGAGACACTGAGAAGAAGCCCCAATGTTCCCTCCAGGCACTTTCAGTGTGGGTGCCTTCTCCACGTGGTTCCTGGTTTCACTGCGGCTCTGAAGAGAACGTTAGCAAAGAGGTAACCGGGACAGTGAAAACAGTACTCAAAGACAGGGAGAGCAAGCTCTCTCTTGGCACTTTGGATGTGGGACATACAGCGAGATGTTTGCTGCTTTTGCGTTTGGCTGTTGGGAGATTTACAGCACAAAGGTATCTAGTTGATTTGAAGCAGTTCCGAGAAAGTCTAAACATAATCCCCACTTCTCCCTCCTGGCACTTTCCATGTGGGAGATATAGCAGGATGTAGATTGGTTTTGAGGACAACTCAATGGACAGTGTAGGGAGAAAAGGTCCTGGCTCCTTGAATGCCGTTTCTGGAGACACTGCGATCAATGTGGGAGATATGTCAAGATGTGTGTTTGTTTTGAGGACGTCTCTCTGGAGAGTCTTAGCAAAGAGGTCACACAGATAATCAGAGCAATTCTCAGAGACACTGAGAACAAGCTCGACAATTCCCTCCTGGCACTTTCCCTGTAGGAGATACCGCAAGACGTTTCTGTACATTGGGCACAGCGCTCTGCAGGGTGTTAGCAGAGACTTTCCCGGGACAGTGAAACCCTATGTCAGAGACACTGAGAAGAAGCCCCAATGTTCCCTCCAGGCACTTTCAGTGTGGGTGCCTTCTCCACGTGGTTCCTGGTTTCACTGCAGCTCTGAAGAGAATGTTAGCAAAGAGGTAACCGGGACAGTGAAAACAGTACTCAAAGACAGGGAGAGCAAGGTCTCTCTTGGCACTTTGGATGTGGGACATACAGCGAGATGTTTGCTGCTTTTGCGTTTGGCTGTTGGGAGATTTACAGCACAGAGGTATCTAGTTGATTTGAAGCAGTTCCGAGAAAGTCTAAACATAATCCCCACTTCTCCCTCCTGGCACTTTCCATGTGGGAGATATAGCAGGATGTAGATTGGTTTTGAGGACAACTCAATGGACAGTGTAGGGAGAAAAGGTCCTGGCTCCTTGAATGCCGTTCCTGGAGACACTGTGATCAATGTGGGAGATATGTCAAGATGTGTGTTTGTTTTGAGGACGGCTCTCTGGAGAGTCTTAGCAAAGAGGTCACACAGATAATCAGAGCAATTCTCAGAGACACTGAGAACAAGCTCCACAATTCCTCCTGGCACTTTCCCTGTAGGAGATACCGCAAGACGTTTCTGTATATTGGGCACAGCGCTCTGCAGGGTGTTAGCAGAGACTTTCCCGGGACAGTGAAACCCTATGTCAGAGACACTGAGAAGAAGCCCCAATGTTCCCTCCAGGCACTTTCAGTGTGGGTGCCTTCTCCACGTGGTTCCTGGTTTCACTGCAGCTCTGAAGAGAATGTTAGCAAAGAGGTAACCGGGACAGTGAAAACAGTACTCAAAGACAGGGAGAGCAAGCTCTCTCTTGGCACTTTGGATGTGGGACATACAGCGAGATGTTTGCTGCTTTTGCGTTTGGCTGTTGGGAGATTTACAGCACAGAGGTATCTAGTTGATTTGAAGCAGTTCCGAGAAAGTCTAAACATAATCCCCACTTCTCCCTCCTGGCACTTTCCATGTGGGAGATATAGCAGGATGTAGATTGGTTTTGAGGACAACTCAATGGACAGTGTAGGGAGAAAAGGTCCTGGCTCCTTGAATGCCGTTTCTGGAGACACTGCGATCAATGTGGGAGATATGTCAAGATGTGTGTTTGTTTTGAGGACGGCTCTCTGGAGAGTCTTAGCAAAGAGGTCACACAGATAATCAGAGCAATTCTCAGAGACACTGAGAACAAGCTCCACAATTCCCTCCTGGCACTTTCCCTGTAGGAGATACCGTAAGACGTTTCTGTATATTGGGCACAGCGCTCTGCACGGTGTTAGCAGAGACTTTCCCGGGACAGTGAAACCCTATGTCAGAGACACTGAGAAGAAGCCCCAATGTTCCCTCCAGGCACTTTCAGTGTGGGTGCCTTCTCCACGTGGTTCCTGGTTTCACTGCGGCTCTGAAGAGAATGTTAGCAAAGAGGTAACCGGGACAGTGAAAACAGTACTCAAAGACAGGGAGAGCAAGCTCTCTCTTGGCACTTTGGATGTGGGACATACAGCGAGATGTTTGCTGCTTTTGCGTTTGGCTGTTGGGAGATTTACAGCACAAAGGTATCTAGTTGATTTGAAGCAGTTCCGAGAAAGTCTAAACATAATCCCCACTTCTCCCTCCTGGCACTTTCCATGTGGGAGATATAGCAGGATGTAGATTGGTTTTGAGGACAACTCAATGGACAGTGTAGGGAGAAAAGGTCCTGGCTCCTTGAATGCCGTTTCTGGAGACACTGCGATCAATGTGGGAGATATGTCAAGATGTGTGTTTGTTTTGAGGACGGCTCTCTGGAGAGTCTTAGCAAAGAGGTCACACAGATAATCAGAGCAATTCTCAGAGACACTGAGAACAAGCTCCACAATTCCCTCCTGGCACTTTCCCTGTAGGAGATACCGCAAGACGTTTCTGTATATTGGGCACAGCGCTCTGCACGGTGTTAGCAGAGACTTTCCCGGGACAGTGAAACCCTATGTCAGAGACACTGAGAAGAAGCCCCAATGTTCCCTCCAGGCACTTTCAGTGTGGGTGCCTTCTCCACGTGGTTCCTGGTTTCACTGCAGCTCTGAAGAGAATGTTAGCCAAGAGGTAACCGGGACAGTGAAAACAGTACTCAAAGACAGGGAGAGCAAGCTCTCTCTTGGCACTTTGGATGCGGGACATACAGCGAGATGTTTGCTGCTTTTGCGTTTGGCTGTTGGGAGATTTACAGCACAAAGATATCTAGTTGATTTGAAGCAGTTCCGAGAAAGTCTAAACATAATCCCCACTTCTCCCTCCTGGCACTTTCCATGTGGGAGATATAGCAGGATGTAGATTGGTTTTGAGGACAACTCAATGGACAGTGTAGGGAGAAAAGGTCCTGGCTCCTTGAATGCCGTTTCTGGAGACACTGCGATCAATGTGGGAGATATGTCAAGATGTGTGTTTGTTTTGAGGACGGCTCTCTGGAGAGTCTTAGCAAAGAGGTCACACAGATAATCAGAGCAATTCTCAGAGACACTGAGAACAAGCTCCACAATTCCCTCCTGGCACTTTCCCTGTAGGAGATACCGTAAGACGTTTCTGTATATTGGGCACAGCGCTCTGCAGGGTGTTAGCAGAGACTTTCCCGGGACAGTGAAACCCTATGTCAGAGACACTGAGAAGAAGCCCCAATGTTCCCTCCAGGCACTTTCAGTGTGGGTGCCTTCTCCACGTGGTTCCTGGTTTCACTGCGGCTCTGAAGAGAATGTTAGCAAAGAGGTAACCGGGACAGTGAAAACAGTACTCAAAGACAGGGAGAGCAAGCTCTCTCTTGGCACTTTGGATGTGGGACATACAGCGAGATGTTTGCTGCTTTTGCGTTTGGCTGTTGGGAGATTTACAGCACAAAGATATCTAGTTGATTTGAAGCAGTTCCGAGAAAGTCTAAACATAATCCCCACTTCTCCCTCCTGGCACTTTCCATGTGGGAGATATAGCAGGATGTAGATTGGTTTTGAGGACAACTCAATGGACAGTGTAGGGAGAAAAGGTCCTGGCTCCTTGAATGCCGTTTCTGGAGACACTGCGATCAATGTGGGAGATATGTCAAGATGTGTGTTTGTTTTGAGGACGGCTCTCTGGAGAGTCTTAGCAAAGAGGTCACACAGATAAGCAGAGCAATTCTCAGAGACACTGAGAACAAGCTCCACAATTCCCTCCTGGCACTTTCCCTGTAGGAGATACCGCAAGACGTTTCTGTATATTGGGCACAGCGCTCTGCACGGTGTTAGCAGAGACTTTCCCGGGACAGTGAAACCCTATGTCAGAGACACTGAGAAGAAGCCCCAATGTTCCCTCCAGGCACTTTCAGTGTGGGTGCCTTCTCCACGTGGTTCCTGGTTTCACTGCAGCTCTGAAGAGAATGTTAGCCAAGAGGTAACCGGGACAGTGAAAACAGTACTCAAAGACAGGGAGAGCAAGCTCTCTCTTGGCACTTTGGAGGTGGGACATACAGCGAGATGTTTGCTGCTTTTGCGTTTGGCTGTTGGGAGATTTACAGCACAGAGGTATCTAGTTGATTTGAAGCAGTTCCGAGAAAGTCTAAACATAATCCCCACTTCTCCCTCCTGGCACTTTCCATGTGGGAGATATAGCAGGATGTAGATTGGTTTTGAGGACAACTCAATGGACAGTGTAGGGAGAAAAGGTCCTGGCTCCTTGAATGCCGTTTCTGGAGACACTGCGATCAATGTGGGAGATATGTCAAGATGTGTGTTTGTTTTGAGGACGTCTCTCTGGAGAGTCTTAGCAAAGGGGTCACACAGATGAGCAGAGCAATTCTCAGAGACACTGAGAACAAGCTCGACAATTCCTCCTGGCACTTTCCCTGTAGGAGATACCGCAAGACGTTTCTGTATATTGGGCACAGCGCTCTGCATGGTGTTAGCAGAGACTTTCCCGGGACAGTGAAACCCTATGTCAGAGACACTGAGAAGAAGCCCCAATGTTCCCTCCAGGCACTTTCAGTGTGGGTGCCTTCTCCACGTGGTTCCTGGTTTCACTGCAGCTCTGAAGAGAATGTTAGCCAAGAGGTAACCGGGACAGTGAAAACAGTACTCAAAGACAGGGAGAGCAAGCTCTCTCTTGGCACTTTGGATGTGGGACATACAGCGAGATGTTTGCTGCTTTTGCGTTTGGCTGTTGGGAGATTTACAGCACAGAGGTATCTAGTTGATTTGAAGCAGTTCCGAGAAAGTCTAAACATAATCCCCACTTCTCCCTCCTGGCACTTTCCACGTGGGAGATATAGCAGGATGTAGATTGGTTTTGAGGACAACTCAATGGACAGTGTAGGGAGAAAAGGTCCTGGCTCCTTGAATGCCGTTTCTGGAGACACTGCGATCAATGTGGGAGATATGTCAAGATGTGTGTTTGTTTTGAGGACGGCTCTCTGGAGAGTCTTAGCAAAGAGGTCACAGGGATAATCAGAGCAATTCTCAGAGACACTGAGAACAAGCTCCACAATTCCCTCCTGGCGCTTTCCCTGTAGGAGATACCGCAAGACGTTTCTGTATATTGGGCACAGCGCTCTGCACGGTGTTAGCAGAGACTTTCCCGGGACAGTGAAACCCTATGTCAGGGACACTGAGAAGAAGCCCCAATGTTCCCTCCAGGCACTTTCAGTGTGGGTGCCTTCTCCACGTGGTTCCTGGTTTCACTGCAGCTCTGAAGAGAATGTTAGCCAAGAGGTAACCGGGACAGTGAAAACAGTACTCAAAGACAGGGAGAGCAAGCTCTCTCTTGGCACTTTGGATGTGGGACATACAGCGAGATGTTTGCTGCTTTTGCGTTTGGCTGTTGGGAGATTTACAGCACAAAGATATCTAGTTGATTTGAAGCAGTTCCGAGAAAGTCTAAACATAATCCCCACTTCTCCCTCCTGGCACTTTCCATGTGGGAGATATAGCAGGATGTAGATTGGTTTTGAGGACAACTCAATGGACAGTGTAGGGAGAAAAGGTCCTGGCTCCTTGAATGCCGTTTCTGGAGACACTGCGATCAATGTGGGAGATATGTCAAGATGTGTGTTTGTTTTGAGGACGGCTCTCTGGAGAGTCTTAGCAAAGAGGTCACAGGGATAATCAGAGCAATTCTCAGAGACACTGAGAACAAGCTCCACAATTCCCTCCTGGCACTTTCCCTGTAGGAGATACCGCAAGACGTTTCTGTATATTGGGCACAGCGCTCTGCACGGTGTTAGCAGAGACTTTCCCGGGACAGTGAAACCCTATGTCAGAGACACTGAGAAGAAGCCCCAATGTTCCCTCCAGGCACTTTCAGTGTGGGTGCCTTCTCCACGTGGTTCCTGGTTTCACTGCAGCTCTGAAGAGAACGTTAGCAAAGAGGTAACCGGGACAGTGAAAACAGTACTCAAAGACAGGGAGAGCAAGCTCTCTCTTGGCACTTTGGATGTGGGACATACAGCGAGATGTTTGCTGCTTTTGCGTTTGGCTGTTGGGAGATTTACAGCACAAAGATATCTAGTTGATTTGAAGCAGTTCCGAGAAAGTCTAAACATAATCCCCACTTCTCCCTCCTGGCACTTTCCATGTGGGAGATATAGCAGGATGTAGATTGGTTTTGAGGACAACTCAATGGACAGTGTAGGGAGAAAAGGTCCTGGCTCCTTGAATGCCGTTTCTGGAGACACTGCGATCAATGTGGGAGATATGTCAAGATGTGTGTTTGTTTTGAGGACGGCTCTCTGGAGAGTCTTAGCAAAGAGGTCACACAGATAATCAGAGCAATTCTCAGAGACACTGAGAACAAGCTCCACAATTCCCTCCTGGCACTTTCCCTGTAGGAGATACCGCAAGACGTTTCTGTATATTGGGCACAGCGCTCTGCAGGGTGTTAGCAGAGACTTTCCCGGGACAGTGAAACCCTATGTCAGAGACACTGAGAAGAAGCCCCAATGTTCCCTCCAGGCACTTTCAGTGTGGGTGCCTTCTCCACGTGGTTCCTGGTTTCACTGCAGCTCTGAAGAGAACGTTAGCAAAGAGGTAACCGGGACAGTGAAAACAGTACTCAAAGACAGGGAGAGCAAGGTCTCTCTTGGCACTTTGGATGTGGGACATACAGCGAGATGTTTGCTGCTTTTGCGTTTGGCTGTTGGGAGATTTACAGCACAAAGATATCTAGTTGATTTGAAGCAGTTCCGAGAAAGTCTAAACATAATCCCCACTTCTCCCTCCTGGCACTTTCCATGTGGGAGATATAGCAGGATGTAGATTGGTTTTGAGGACAACTCAATGGACAGTGTAGGGAGAAAAGGTCCTGGCTCCTTGAATGCCGTTTCTGGAGACACTGCGATCAATGTGGGAGATATGTCAAGATGTGTGTTTGTTTTGAGGACGTCTTTCTGGAGAGTCTTAGCAAAGAGGTCACACAGATAATCAGAGCAATTCTCAGAGACACTGAGAACAAGCTCCACAATTCCCTCCTGGCACTTTCCCTGTAGGAGATACCGCAAGACGTTTCTGTACATTGGGCACAGCGCTCTGCACGGTGTTAGCAGAGACTTTCCCGGGACAGTGAAACCCTATGTCAGAGACACTGAGAAGAAGCCCCAATGCTCCCTCCAGGCACTTTCAGTGTGGGTGCCTTCTCCACGTGGTTCCTGGTTTCACTGCGGCTCTGAAGAGAACGTTAGCAAAGAGGTAACCGGGACAGTGAAAACAGTACTCAAAGACAGGGAGAGCAAGGTCTCTCTTGGCACTTTGGATGTGGGACATACAGCGAGATGTTTGCTGCTTTTGCGTTTGGCTGTTGGGAGATTTACAGCACAGAGGTATCTAGTTGATTTGAAGCAGTTCCGAGAAAGTCTAAACATAATCCCCACTTCTCCCTCCTGGCACTTTCCATGTGGGAGATATAGCAGGATGTAGATTGGTTTTGAGGACAACTCAATGGACAGTGTAGGGAGAAAAGGTCCTGGCTCCTTGAATGCCGTTTCTGGAGACACTGCGATCAATGTGGGAGATATGTCAAGATGTGTGTTTGTTTTGAGGACGTCTCTCTGGAGAGTCTTAGCAAAGAGGTCACACAGATAATCAGAGCAATTCTCAGAGACACTGAGAACAAGCTCGACAATTCCCTCCTGGCACTTTCCCTGTAGGAGATACCGCAAGACGTTTCTGTATATTGGGCACAGCGCTCTGCAGGGTGTTAGCAGAGACTTTCCCGGGACAGTGAAACCCTATGTCAGAGACACTGAGAAGAAGCCCCAATGTTCCCTCCAGGCACTTTCAGTGTGGGTGCCTTCTCCACGTGGTTCCTGGTTTCACTGCAGCTCTGAGGAGAACGTTAGCAAAGAGGTAACCGGGACAGTGAAAACAGTACTCAAAGACAGGGAGAGCAAGCTCTCTCTTGGCTCTTTGGATGTGGGACATACAGCGAGATGTTTGCTGCTTTTGCGTTTGGCTGTTGGGAGATTTACAGCACAAAGATATCTAGTTGATTTGAAGCAGTTCCGAGAAAGTCTAAACATAATCCCCACTTCTCCCTCCTGGCACTTTCCATGTGGGAGATATAGCAGGATGTAGATTGGTTTTGAGGACAACTCAATGGACAGTGTAGGGAGAAAAGGTCCTGGCTCCTTGAATGCCGTTTCTGGAGACACTGCGATCAATGTGGGAGATATGTCAAGATGTGTGTTTGTTTTGAGGACGGCTCTCTGGAGAGTCTTAGCAAAGAGGTCACACAGATAATCAGAGCAATTCTCAGAGACACTGAGAACAAGCTCCACAATTCCCTCCTGGCACTTTCCCTGTAGGAGATACCGCAAGACGTTTCTGTATATTGGGCACAGCGCTCTGCAGGGTGTTAGCAGAGACTTTCCCGGGACAGTGAAACCCTATGTCAGAGACACTGAGAAGAAGCCCCAATGTTCCCTCCAGGCACTTTCAGTGTGGGTGCCTTCTCCACGTGGTTCCTGGTTTCACTGCAGCTCTGAAGAGAATGTTAGCAAAGAGGTAACCGGGACAGTGAAAACAGTACTCAAAGACAGGGAGAGCAAGCTCTCTCTTGGCACTTTGGAGGTGGGACATACAGCGAGATGTTTGCTGCTTTTGCGTTTGGCTGTTGGGAGATTTACAGCACAAAGGTATCTAGTTGATTTGAAGCAGTTCCGAGAAAGTCTAAACATAATCCCCACTTCTCCCTCCTGGCACTTTCCATGTGGGAGATATAGCAGGATGTAGATTGGTTTTGAGGACAACTCAATGGACAGTGTAGGGAGAAAAGGTCCTGGCTCCTTGAATGCCGTTTCTGGAGACACTGCGATCAATGTGGGAGATATGTCAAGATGTGTGTTTGTTTTGAGGACGGCTCTCTGGAGAGTCTTAGCAAAGAGGTCACACAGATAATCAGAGCAATTCTCAGAGACACTGAGAACAAGCTCGACAATTCCCTCCTGGCACTTTCCCTGTAGGAGATACCGCAAGACGTTTCTGTATATTGGGCACAGCGCTCTGCACGGTGTTAGCAGAGACTTTCCCGGGACAGTGAAACCCTATGTCAGAGACACTGAGAAGAAGCCCCAATGTTCCCTCCAGGCACTTTCAGTGTGGGTGCCTTCTCCACGTGGTTCCTGGTTTCACTGCAGCTCTGAAGAGAATGTTAGCCAAGAGGTAACCGGGACAGTGAAAACAGTACTCAAAGACAGGGAGAGCAAGCTCTCTCTTGGCACTTTGGATGTGGGACATACAGCGAGATGTTTGCTGCTTTTGCGTTTGGCTGTTGGGAGATTTACAGCACAAAGGTATCTAGTTGATTTGAAGCAGTTCCGAGAAAGTCTAAACATAATCCCCACTTCTCCCTCCTGGCACTTTCCATGTGGGAGATATAGCAGGATGTAGATTGGTTTTGAGGACAACTCAATGGACAGTGTAGGGAGAAAAGGTCCTGGCTCCTTGAATGCCGTTTCTGGAGACACTGCGATCAATGTGGGAGATATGTCAAGATGTGTGTTTGTTTTGAGGACGGCTCTCTGGAGAGTCTTAGCAAAGAGGTCACACAGATAATCAGAGCAATTCTCAGAGACACTGAGAACAAGCTCGACAATTCCCTCCTGGCACTTTCCCTGTAGGAGATACCGCAAGACGTTTCTGTATATTGGGCACAGCGCTCTGCAGGGTGTTAGCAGAGACTTTCCCGGGACAGTGAAACCCTATGTCAGAGACACTGAGAAGAAGCCCCAATGTTCCCTCCAGGCACTTTCAGTGTGGGTGCCTTCTGCACGTGGTTCCTGGTTTCACTGCAGCTCTGAAGAGAATGTTAGCCAAGAGGTAACCGGGACAGTGAAAACAGTCCTCAAAGACAGGGAGAGCAAGCTCTCTCTTGGCACTTTGGATGTGGGACATACAGCGAGATGTTTGCTGCTTTTGCGTTTGGCTGTTGGGAGATTTACAGCACAAAGATATCTAGTTGATTTGAAGCAGTTCCGAGAAAGTCTAAACATAATCCCCACTTCTCCCTCCTGGCACTTTCCATGTGGGAGATATAGCAGGATGTAGATTGGTTTTGAGGACAACTCAATGGACAGTGTAGGGAGAAAAGGTCCTGGCTCCTTGAATGCCGTTTCTGGAGACACTGCGATCAATGTGGGAGATATGTCAAGATGTGTGTTTGTTTTGAGGACGGCTCTCTGGAGAGTCTTAGCAAAGAGGTCACACAGATAATCAGAGCAATTCTCAGAGACACTGAGAACAAGCTCCACAATTCCCTCCTGGCACTTTCCCTGTAGGAGATACCGCAAGACGTTTCTGTATATTGGGCACATCGCTCTGCACGCTGTTAGCAGAGACTTTCCCGGGACAGTGAAACCCTATGTCAGAGACACTGAGAAGAAGCCCCAATGTTCCCTCCAGGCACTTTCAGTGTGGGTGCCTTCTCCACGTGGTTCCTGGTTTCACTGCAGCTCTGAAGAGAATGTTAGCCAAGAGGTAACCGGGACAGTGAAAACAGTACTCAAAGACAGGGAGAGCAAGGTCTCTCTTGGCACTTTGGATGTGGGACATACAGCGAGATGTTTGCTGCTTTTGCGTTTGGCTGTTGGGAGATTTACAGCACAAAGATATCTAGTTGATTTGAAGCAGTTCCGAGAAAGTCTAAACATAATCCCCACTTCTCCCTCCTGGCACTTTCCATGTGGGAGATATAGCAGGATGTAGATTGGTTTTGAGGACAACTCAATGGACAGTGTAGGGAGAAAAGGTCCTGGCTCCTTGAATGCCGTTTCTGGAGACACTGCGATCAATGTGGGAGATATGTCAAGATGTGTGTTTGTTTTGAGGACGTCTCTCTGGAGAGTCTTAGCAAAGAGGTCACACAGATAATCAGAGCAATTCTCAGAGACACTGAGAACAAGCTCGACAATTCCCTCCTGGCACTTTCCCTGTAGGAGATACCGCAAGACGTTTCTGTATATTGGGCACAGCGCTCTGCAGGGTGTTAGCAGAGACTTTCCCGGGACAGTGAAACCCTATGTCAGAGACACTGAGAAGAAGCCCCAATGTTCCCTCCAGGCACTTTCAGTGTGGGTGCCTTCTCCACGTGGTTCCTGGTTTCACTGCAGCTCTGAAGAGAATGTTAGCCAAGAGGTAACCGGGACAGTGAAAACAGTACTCAAAGACAGGGAGAGCAAGCTCTCTCTTGGCACTTTGGATGTGGGACATACAGCGAGATGTTTGCTGCTTTTGCGTTTGGCTGTTGGGAGATTTACAGCACAAAGGTATCTAGTTGATTTGAAGCAGTTCTGAGAAAGTCTAAACATAATCCCCACTTCTCCCTCCTGGCACTTTCCATGTGGGAGATATAGCAGGATGTAGATTGGTTTTGAGGACAACTCAATGGACAGTGTAGGGAGAAAAGGTCCTGGCTCCTTGAATGCCGTTTCTGGAGACACTGCGATCAATGTGGGAGATATGTCAAGATGTGTGTTTGTTTTGAGGACGTCTCTCTGGAGAGTCTTAGCAAAGAGGTCACACAGATAATCAGAGCAATTCTCAGAGACACTGAGAACAAGCTCGACAATTCCCTCCTGGCACTTTCCCTGTAGGAGATACCGCAAGACGTTTCTGTATATTGGGCACAGCGCTCTGCAGGGTGTTAGCAGAGACTTTCCCGGGACAGTGAAACCCTATGTCAGAGACACTGAGAAGAAGCCCCAATGTTCCCTCCAGGCACTTTCAGTGTGGGTGCCTTCTCCACGTGGTTCCTGGTTTCACTGCAGCTCTGAAGAGAATGTTAGCCAAGAGGTAACCGGGACAGTGAAAACAGTCCTCAAAGACAGGGAGAGCAAGCTCTCTCTTGGCACTTTGGATGTGGGACATACAGCGAGATGTTTGCTGCTTTTGCGTTTGGCTGTTGGGAGATTTACAGCACAAAGATATCTAGTTGATTTGAAGCAGTTCCGAGAAAGTCTAAACATAATCCCCACTTCTCCCTCCTGGCACTTTCCATGTGGGAGATATAGCAGGATGTAGATTGGTTTTGAGGACAACTCAATGGACAGTGTAGGGAGAAAAGGTCCTGGCTCCTTGAATGCCGTTTCTGGAGACACTGCGATCAATGTGGGAGATATGTCAAGATGTGTGTTTGTTTTGAGGACGGCTCTCTGGAGAGTCTTAGCAAAGAGGTCACACAGATAATCAGAGCAATTCTCAGAGACACTGAGAACAAGCTCCACAATTCCCTCCTGGCACTTTCCCTGTAGGAGATACCGCAAGACGTTTCTGTATATTGGGCACATCGCTCTGCACGCTGTTAGCAGAGACTTTCCCGGGACAGTGAAACCCTATGTCAGAGACACTGAGAAGAAGCCCCAATGTTCCCTCCAGGCACTTTCAGTGTGGGTGCCTTCTCCACGTGGTTCCTGGTTTCACTGCAGCTCTGAAGAGAATGTTAGCCAAGAGGTAACCGGGACAGTGAAAACAGTACTCAAAGACAGGGAGAGCAAGCTCTCTCTTGGCACTTTGGAGGTGGGACATACAGCGAGATGTTTGCTGCTTTTGCGTTTGGCTGTTGGGAGATTTACAGCACAAAGATATCTAGTTGATTTGAAGCAGTTCCGAGAAAGTCTAAACATAATCCCCACTTCTCCCTCCTGGCACTTTCCATGTGGGAGATATAGCAGGATGTAGATTGGTTTTGAGGACAACTCAATGGACAGTGTAGGGAGAAAAGGTCCTGGCTCCTTGAATGCCGTTTCTGGAGACACTGCGATCAATGTGGGAGATATGTCAAGATGTGTGTTTGTTTTGAGGATGTCTCTCTGGAGAGTCTTAGCAAAGGGGTCACACAGATGAGCAGAGCAATTCTCAGAGACACTGAGAACAAGCTCCACAATTCCCTCCTGGCACTTTCCCTGTAGGAGATACCGCAAGACGTTTCTGTATATTGGGCACAGCGCTCTGCAGGGTGTTAGCAGAGACTTTCCCGGGACAGTGAAACCCTATGTCAGAGACACTGAGAAGAAGCCCCAATGTTCCCTCCAGGCACTTTCAGTGTGGGTGCCTTCTCCACGTGGTTCCTGGTTTCACTGCGGCTCTGAAGAGAATGTTAGCCAAGAGGTAACCGGGACAGTGAAAACAGTACTCAAAGACAGGGAGAGCAAGCTCTCTCTTGGCACTTTGGATGTGGGACATACAGCGAGATGTTTGCTGCTTTTGCGTTTGGCTGTTGGGAGATTTACAGCACAAAGATATCTAGTTGATTTGAAGCAGTTCCGAGAAAGTCTAAACATAATCCCCACTTCTCCCTCCTGGCACTTTCCATGTGGGAGATATAGCAGGATGTAGATTGGTTTTGAGGACAACTCAATGTACAGTGTAGGGAGAAAAGGTCCTGGCTCCTTGAATGCCGTTTCTGGAGACACTGCGATCAATGTGGGAGATATGTCAAGATGTGTGTTGGTTTTGAGGACGGCTCTCTGGAGAGTCTTAGCAAAGAGGTCACACAGATAATCAGAGCAATTCTCAGAGACACTGAGAACAAGCTCCACAATTCCCTCCTGGCACTTTCCCTGTAGGAGATACCGCAAGACGTTTCTGTATATTGGGCACAGCGCTCTGCAGGGTGTTAGCAGAGACTTTCCCGGGACAGTGAAACCCTATGTCAGAGACACTGAGAAGGAGCCCCAATGTTCCCTCCAGGCACTTTCAGTGTGGGTGCCTTCTCCACGTGGTTCCTGGTTTCACTGCGGCTCTGAAGAGAATGTTAGCCAAGAGGTAACCGGGACAGTGAAAACAGTACTCAAAGACAGGGAGAGCAAGGTCTCTCTTGGCACTTTGGATGTGGGACATACAGCGAGATGTTTGCTGCTTTTGCGTTTGGCTGTTGGGAGATTTACAGCACAAAGATATCTAGTTGATTTGAAGCAGTTCCGAGAAAGTCTAAACATAATCCCCACTTCTCCCTCCTGGCACTTTCCACGTGGGAGATATAGCAGGATGTAGATTGGTTTTGAGGACAACTCAATGGACAGTGTAGGAAGAAAAGGTCCTGGCTCCTTGAATGCCGTTTCTGGAGACACTGCGATCAATGTGGGAGATATGTCAAGATGTGTGTTTGTTTTGAGGACGGCTCTCTGGAGAGTCTTAGCAAAGAGGTCACACAGATAATCAGAGCAATTCTCAGAGACACTGAGAACAAGCTCGACAATTCCCTCCTGGCACTTTCCCTGTAGGAGATACCGTAAGACGTTTCTGTATATTGGGCACAGCGCTCTGCAGGGTGTTAGCAGAGACTTTCCCGGGACAGTGAAACCCTATGTCAGAGACACTGAGAAGGAGCCCCAATGTTCCCTCCAGGCACTTTCAGTGTGGGTGCCTTCTCCACGTGGTTCCTGGTTTCACTGCGGCTCTGAAGAGAATGTTAGCCAAGAGGTAACCGGGACAGTGAAAACAGTACTCAAAGACAGGGAGAGCAAGGTCTCTCTTGGCACTTTGGATGTGGGACATACAGCGAGATGTTTGCTGCTTTTGCGTTTGGCTGTTGGGAGATTTACAGCACAAAGATATCTAGTTGATTTGAAGCAGTTCCGAGAAAGTCTAAACATAATCCCCACTTCTCCCTCCTGGCACTTTCCACGTGGGAGATATAGCAGGATGTAGATTGGTTTTGAGGACAACTCAATGGACAGTGTAGGAAGAAAAGGTCCTGGCTCCTTGAATGCCGTTTCTGGAGACACTGCGATCAATGTGGGAGATATGTCAAGATGTGTGTTTGTTTTGAGGACGGCTCTCTGGAGAGTCTTAGCAAAGAGGTCACACAGATAATCAGAGCAATTCTCAGAGACACTGAGAACAAGCTCGACAATTCCCTCCTGGCACTTTCCCTGTAGGAGATACCGCAAGACGTTTCTGTATATTGGGCACAGCGCTCTGCACGGTGTTAGCAGAGACTTTCCCGGGACAGTGAAACCCTATGTCAGGGACACTGAGAAGAAGCCCCAATGTTCCCTCCAGGCACTTTCAGTGTGGGTGCCTTCTCCACGTGGTTCCTGGTTTCACTGCAGCTCTGAAGAGAATGTTAGCCAAGAGGTAACCGGGACAGTGAAAACAGTACTCAAAGACAGGGAGAGCAAGCTCTCTCTTGGCACTTTGGATGTGGGACATACAGCGAGATGTTTGCTGCTTTTGCGTTTGGCTGTTGGGAGATTTACAGCACAAAGGTATCTAGTTGATTTGAAGCAGTTCCGAGAAAGTCTAAACATAATCCCCACTTCTCCCTCCTGGCACTTTCCATGTGGGAGATATAGCAGGATGTAGATTGGTTTTGAGGACAACTCAATGGACAGTGTAGGGAGAAAAGGTCCTGGCTCCTTGAATGCCGTTTCTGGAGACACTGCGATCAATGTGGGAGATATGTCAAGATGTGTGTTTGTTTTGAGGACGGCTCTCTGGAGAGTCTTAGCAAAGAGGTCACAGGGATAATCAGAGCAATTCTCAGAGACACTGAGAACAAGCTCCACAATTCCCTCCTGGCACTTTCCCTGTAGGAGATACCGCAAGACGTTTCTGTATATTGGGCACAGCGCTCTGCACGGTGTTAGCAGAGACTTTCCCGGGACAGTGAAACCCTATGTCAGGGACACTGAGAAGAAGCCCCAATGTTCCCTCCAGGCACTTTCAGTGTGGGTGCCTTCTCCACGTGGTTCCTGGTTTCACTGCAGCTCTGAAGAGAATGTTAGCCAAGAGGTAACCGGGACAGTGAAAACAGTACTCAAAGACAGGGAGAGCAAGCTCTCTCTTGGCACTTTGGATGTGGGACATACAGCGAGATGTTTGCTGCTTTTGCGTTTGGCTGTTGGGAGATTTACAGCACAAAGATATCTAGTTGATTTGAAGCAGTTCCGAGAAAGTCTAAACATAATCCCCACTTCTCCCTCCTGGCACTTTCCATGTGGGAGATATAGCAGGATGTAGATTGGTTTTGAGGACAACTCAATGGACAGTGTAGGGAGAAAAGGTCCTGGCTCCTTGAATGCCGTTTCTGGAGACACTGCGATCAATGTGGGAGATATGTCAAGATGTGTGTTTGTTTTGAGGACGGCTCTCTGGAGAGTCTTAGCAAAGAGGTCACACAGATAATCAGAGCAATTCTCAGAGACACTGAGAACAAGCTCCACAATTCCCTCCTGGCACTTTCCCTGTAGGAGATACCGCAAGACGTTTCTGTACATTGGGCACAGCGCTCTGCACGGTGTTAGCAGAGACTTTCCCGGGACAGTGAAACCCTATGTCAGAGACACTGAGAAGAAGCCCCAATGTTCCCTCCAGGCACTTTCAGTGTGGGTGCCTTCTCCACGTGGTTCCTGGTTTCACTGCGGCTCTGAAGAGAACGTTAGCAAAGAGGTAACCGGGACAGTGAAAACAGTACTCAAAGACAGGGAGAGCAAGCTCTCTCTTGGCACTTTGGATGTGGGACATACAGCGAGATGTTTGCTGCTTTTGCGTTTGGCTGTTGGGAGATTTACAGCACAAAGATATCTAGTTGATTTGAAGCAGTTCCGAGAAAGTCTAAACATAATCCCCACTTCTCCCTCCTGGCACTTTCCATGTGGGAGATATAGCAGGATGTAGATTGGTTTTGAGGACAACTCAATGGACAGTGTAGGGAGAAAAGGTCCTGGCTCCTTGAATGCCGTTTCTGGAGACACTGCGATCAATGTGGGAGATATGTCAAGATGTGTGTTTGTTTTGAGGACGTCTCTCTGGAGAGTCTTAGCAAAGAGGTCACACAGATAATCAGAGCAATTCTCAGAGACACTGAGAACAAGCTCCACAATTCCCTCCTGGCACTTTCCCTGTAGGAGATACCGCAAGACGTTTCTGTATATTGGGCACAGCGCTCTGCAGGGTGTTAGCAGAGACTTTCCCGGGACAGTGAAACCGTATGTCAGAGACACTGAGAAGAAGCCCCAATGTTCCCTCCAGGCACTTTCAGTGTGGGTGGCTTCTCCACGTGGTTCCTGGTTTCACTGCGGCTCTGAAGAGAACGTTAGCCAAGAGGTAACCGGGACAGTGAAAACAGTACTCAAAGACAGGGAGAGCAAGCTCTCTCTTGGCACTTTGGAGGTGGGACATACAGCGAGATGTTTGCTGCTTTTGCGTTTGGCTGTTGGGAGATTTACAGCACAAAGATATCTAGTTGATTTGAAGCAGTTCCGAGAAAGTCTAAACATAATCCCCACTTCTCCCTCCTGGCACTTTCCATGTGGGAGATATAGCAGGATGTAGATTGGTTTTGAGGACAACTCAATGGACAGTGTAGGGAGAAAAGGTCCTGGCTCCTTGAATGCCGTTTCTGGAGACACTGCGATCAATGTGGGAGATATGTCAAGATGTGTGTTTGTTTTGAGGACGTCTCTCTGGAGAGTCTTAGCAAAGAGGTCACACAGATAATCAGAGCAATTCTCAGAGACACTGAGAACAAGCTCCACAATTCCCTCCTGGCACTTTCCCTGTAGGAGATACCGCAAGACGTTTCTGTATATTGGGCACAGCGCTCTGCAGGGTGTTAGCAGAGACTTTCCCGGGACAGTGAAACCCTATGTCAGAGACACTGAGAAGAAGCCCCAATGTTCCCTCCAGGCACTTTCAGTGTGGGTGCCTTCTCCACGTGGTTCCTGGTTTCACTGCAGCTCTGAAGAGAATGTTAGGAAAGAGGTAACCGGGACAGTGAAAACAGTACTCAAAGACAGGGAGAGCAAGCTCTCTCTTGGCACTTTGGAGGTGGGACATACAGCGAGATGTTTGCTGCTTTTGCGTTTGGCTGTTGGGAGATTTACAGCACAAAGGTATCTAGTTGATTTGAAGCAGTTCCGAGAAAGTCTAAACATAATCCCCACTTCTCCCTCCTGGCACTTTCCATGTGGGAGATATAGCAGGATGTAGATTGGTTTTGAGGACAACTCAATGGACAGTGTAGGGAGAAAAGGTCCTGGCTCCTTGAATGCCGTTTCTGGAGACACTGCGATCAATGTGGGAGATATGTCAAGATGTGTGTTTGTTTTGAGGACGGCTCTCTGGAGAGTCTTAGCAAAGAGGTCACAGGGATAATCAGAGCAATTCTCAGAGACACTGAGAACAAGCTCCACAATTCCCTCCTGGCACTTTCCCTGTAGGAGATACCGCAAGACGTTTCTGTATATTGGGCACAGCGCTCTGCACGGTGTTAGCAGAGACTTTCCCGGGACAGTGAAACCCTATGTCAGAGACACTGAGAAGAAGCCCCAATGTTCCCTCCAGGCACTTTCAGTGTGGGTGCCTTCTCCACGTGGTTCCTGGTTTCACTGCAGCTCTGAAGAGAATGTTAGCCAAGAGGTAACCGGGACAGTGAAAACAGTACTCAAAGACAGGGAGAGCAAGCTCTCTCTTGGCACTTTGGATGTGGGACATACAGCGAGATGTTTGCTGCTTTTGCGTTTGGCTGTTGGGAGATTTACAGCACAAAGGTATCTAGTTGATTTGAAGCAGTTCCGAGAAAGTCTAAACATAATCCCCACTTCTCCCTCCTGGCACTTTCCATGTGGGAGATATAGCAGGATGTAGATTGGTTTTGAGGACAACTCAATGGACAGTGTAGGGAGAAAAGGTCCTGGCTCCTTGAATGCCGTTTCTGGAGACACTGCGATCAATGTGGGAGATATGTCAAGATGTGTGTTTGTTTTGAGGACGTCTCTCTGGAGAGTCTTAGCAAAGAGGTCACACAGATAATCAGAGCAATTCTCAGAGACACTGAGAACAAGCTCGACAATTCCCTCCTGGCACTTTCCCTGTAGGAGATACCGCAAGACGTTTCTGTATATTGGGCACAGCGCTCTGCAGGGTGTTAGCAGAGACTTTCCCGGGACAGTGAAACCCTATGTCAGAGACACTGAGAAGAAGCCCCAATGTTCCCTCCAGGCACTTTCAGTGTGGGTGCCTTCTCCACGTGGTTCCTGGTTTCACTGCAGCTCTGAAGAGAATGTTAGCAAAGAGGTAACCAGAACAGTGAAAACAGTACTCAAAGACAGGGAGAGCAAGCTCTCTCTTGGCACTTTGGAGGTGGGACATACAGCGAGATGTTTGCTGCTTTTGCGTTTGGCTGTTGGGAGATTTACAGCACAAAGATATCTAGTTGATTTGAAGCAGTTCCGAGAAAGTCTAAACATAATCCCCACTTCTCCCTCCTGGCACTTTCCATGTGGGAGATATAGCAGGATGTAGATTGGTTTTGAGGACAACTCAATGGACAGTGTAGGGAGAAAAGGTCCTGGCTCCTTGAATGCCGTTTCTGGAGACACTGCGATCAATGTGGGAGATATGTCAAGATGTGTGTTTGTTTTGAGGACGGCTCTCTGGAGAGTCTTAGCAAAGAGGTCACACAGATAATCAGAGCAATTCTCAGAGACACTGAGAACAAGCTCCACAATTCCCTCCTGGCACTTTCCCTGTAGGAGATACCGCAAGACGTTTCTGTATATTGGGCACAGCGCTCTGCAGGGTGTTAGCAGAGACTTTCCCGGGACAGTGAAACCCTATGTCAGAGACACTGAGAAGAAGCCCCAATGTTCCCTCCAGGCACTTTCAGTGTGGGTGCCTTCTCCACGTGGTTCCTGGTTTCACTGCAGCTCTGAAGAGAATGTTAGCAAAGAGGTAACCAGAACAGTGAAAACAGTACTCAAAGACAGGGAGAGCAAGCTCTCTCTTGGCACTTTGGAGGTGGGACATACAGCGAGATGTTTGCTGCTTTTGCGTTTGGCTGTTGGGAGATTTACAGCACAAAGATATCTAGTTGATTTGAAGCAGTTCCGAGAAAGTCTAAACATAATCCCCACTTCTCCCTCCTGGCACTTTCCATGTGGGAGATATAGCAGGATGTAGATTGGTTTTGAGGACAACTCAATGGACAGTGTAGGGAGAAAAGGTCCTGGCTCCTTGAATGCCGTTTCTGGAGACACTGCGATCAATGTGGGAGATATGTCAAGATGTGTGTTTGTTTTGAGGACGGCTCTCTGGAGAGTCTTAGCAAAGAGGTCACACAGATAATCAGAGCAATTCTCAGAGACACTGAGAACAAGCTCCACAATTCCCTCCTGGCACTTTCCCTGTAGGAGATACCGCAAGACGTTTCTGTATATTGGGCACAGCGCTCTGCACGGTGTTAGCAGAGACTTTCCCGGGACAGTGAAACCCTATGTCAGAGACACTGAGAAGAAGCCCCAATGTTCCCTCCAGGCACTTTCAGTGTGGGTGCCTTCTCCACGTGGTTCCTGGTTTCACTGCAGCTCTGAAGAGAATGTTAGCAAAGAGGTAACCGGGACAGTGAAAACAGTACTCAAAGACAGGGAGAGCAAGGTCTCTCTTGGCACTTTGGATGTGGGACATACAGCGAGATGTTTGCTGCTTTTGCGTTTGGCTGTTGGGAGATTTACAGCACAAAGATATCTAGTTGATTTGAAGCAGTTCCGAGAAAGTCTAAACATAATCCCCACTTCTCCCTCCTGGCACTTTCCATGTGGGAGATATAGCAGGATGTAGATTGGTTTTGAGGACAACTCAATGGACAGTGTAGGGAGAAAAGGTCCTGGCTCCTTGAATGCCGTTTCTGGAGATACTGCGATCAATGTGGGAGATATGTCAAGATGTGTGTTTGTTTTGAGGACGGCTCTCTGGAGAGTCTTAGCAAAGAGGTCACACAGATAATCAGAGCAATTCTCAGAGACACTGAGAACAAGCTCGACAATTCCCTCCTGGCACTTTCCCTGTAGGAGATACCGCAAGACGTTTCTGTATATTGGGCACAGCGCTCTGCAGGGTGTTAGCAGAGACTTTCCCGGGACAGTGAAACCCTATGTCAGAGACACTGAGAAGAAGCCCCAATGTTCCCTCCAGGCACTTTCAGTGTGGGTGCCTTCTCCACGTGGTTCCTGGTTTCACTGCAGCTCTGAAGAGAATGTTAGCCAAGAGGTAACCGGGACAGTGAAAACAGTACTGAAAGACAGGGAGAGCAAGCTCTCTCTTGGCACTTTGGATGTGGGACATACAGCGAGATGTTTGCTGCTTTTGCGTTTGGCTGTTGGGAGATTTACAGCACAAAGATATCTAGTTGATTTGAAGCAGTTCCGAGAAAGTCTAAACATAATCCCCACTTCTCCCTCCTGGCACTTTCCATGTGGGAGATATAGCAGGATGTAGATTGGTTTTGAGGACAACTCAATGGACAGTGTAGGGAGAAAAGGTCCTGGCTCCTTGAATGCCGTTTCTGGAGACACTGCGATCAATGTGGGAGATATGTCAAGATGTGTGTTTGTTTTGAGGACGTCTCTCTGGAGAGTCTTAGCAAAGAGGTCACACAGATAATCAGAGCAATTCTCAGAGACACTGAGAACAAGCTCGACAATTCCCTCCTGGCACTTTCCCTGTAGGAGATACCGCAAGACGTTTCTGTATATTGGGCACAGCGCTCTGCACGGTGTTAGCAGAGACTTTCCCGGGACAGTGAAACCCTATGTCAGAGACACTGAGAAGAAGCCCCAATGTTCCCTCCAGGCACTTTCAGTGTGGGTGCCTTCTCCACGTGGTTCCTGGTTTCACTGCAGCTCTGAAGAGAATGTTAGCAAAGAGGTAACCGGGACAGTGAAAACAGTACTCAAAGACAGGGAGAGCAAGCTCTCTCTTGGCACTTTGGATGTGGGACATACAGCGAGATGTTTGCTGCTTTTGCGTTTGGCTGTTGGGAGATTTACAGCACAAAGATATCTAGTTGATTTGAAGCAGTTCCGAGAAAGTCTAAACATAATCCCCACTTCTCCCTCCTGGCACTTTCCATGTGGGAGATATAGCAGGATGTAGATTGGTTTTGAGGACAACTCAATGGACAGTGTAGGGAGAAAAGGTCCTGGCTCCTTGAATGCCGTTTCTGGAGACACTGCGATCAATGTGGGAGATATGTCAAGATGTGTGTTTGTTTTGAGGACGGCTCTCTGGAGAGTCTTAGCAAAGAGGTCACACAGATAATCAGAGCAATTCTCAGAGACACTGAGAACAAGCTCCACAATTCCCTCCTGGCACTTTCCCTGTAGGAGATACCGCAAGACATTTCTGTACATTGGGCACAGCGCTCTGCACGGTGTTAGCAGAGACTTTCCCGGGACAGTGAAACCCTATGTCAGAGACACTGAGAAGAAGCCCCAATGTTCCCTCCAGGCACTTTCAGTGTGGGTGCCTTCTCCACGTGGTTCCTGGTTTCACTGCAGCTCTGAAGAGAATGTTAGCAAAGAGGTAACCGGGACAGTGAAAACAGTACTCAAAGACAGGGAGAGCAAGCTCTCTCTTGGCACTTTGGAGGTGGGACATACAGCGAGATGTTTGCTGCTTTTGCGTTTGGCTGTTGGGAGATTTACAGCACAAAGATATCTAGTTGATTTGAAGCAGTTCCGAGAAAGTCTAAACATAATCCCCACTTCTCCCTCCTGGCACTTTCCATGTGGGAGATATAGCAGGATGTAGATTGGTTTTGAGGACAACTCAATGGACAGTGTAGGGAGAAAAGGTCCTGGCTCCTTGAATGCCGTTTCTGGAGATACTGCGATCAATGTGGGAGATATGTCAAGATGTGTGTTTGTTTTGAGGACGGCTCTCTGGAGAGTCTTAGCAAAGAGGTCACACAGATAATCAGAGCAATTCTCAGAGACACTGAGAACAAGCTCGACAATTCCCTCCTGGCACTTTCCCTGTAGGAGATACCGCAAGACGTTTCTGTATATTGGGCACAGCGCTCTGCAGGGTGTTAGCAGAGACTTTCCCGGGACAGTGAAACCCTATGTCAGAGACACTGAGAAGAAGCCCCAATGTTCCCTCCAGGCACTTTCAGTGTGGGTGCCTTCTCCACGTGGTTCCTGGTTTCACTGCAGCTCTGAAGAGAATGTTAGCCAAGAGGTAACCGGGACAGTGAAAACAGTACTCAAAGACAGGGAGAGCAAGCTCTCTCTTGGCACTTTGGATGTGGGACATACAGCGAGATGTTTGCTGCTTTTGCGTTTGGCTGTTGGGAGATTTACAGCACAAAGATATCTAGTTGATTTGAAGCAGTTCCGAGAAAGTCTAAACATAATCCCCACTTCTCCCTCCTGGCACTTTCCATGTGGGAAATATAGCAGGATGTAGATTGGTTTTGAGGACAACTCAATGGACAGTGTAGGGAGAAAAGGTCCTGGCTCCTTGAATGCCGTTTCTGGAGACACTGCGATCAATGTGGGAGATATGTCAAGATGTGTGTTTGTTTTGAGGACGGCTCTCTGGAGAGTCTTAGCAAAGAGGTCACACAGATAATCAGAGCAATTCTCAGAGACACTGAGAACAAGCTCGACAATTCCCTCCTGGCACTTTCCCTGTAGGAGATACCGCAAGACGTTTCTGTATATTGGGCACAGCGCTCTGCACGGTGTTAGCAGAGACTTTCCCGGGACAGTGAAACCCTATGTCAGAGACACTGAGAAGAAGCCCCAATGTTCCCTCCAGGCACTTTCAGTGTGGGTGCCTTCTCCACGTGGTTCCTGGTTTCACTGCGGCTCTGAAGAGAATGTTAGCAAAGAGGTAACCGGGACAGTGAAAACAGTACTCAAAGACAGGGAGAGCAAGCTCTCTCTTGGCACTTTGGAGGTGGGACATACAGCGAGATGTTTGCTGCTTTTGCGTTTGGCTGTTGGGAGATTTACAGCACAAAGATATCTAGTTGATTTGAAGCAGTTCCGAGAAAGTCTAAACATAATCCCCACTTCTCCCTCCTGGCACTTTCCATGTGGGAGATATAGCAGGATGTAGATTGGTTTTGAGGACAACTCAATGGACAGTGTAGGGAGAAAAGGTCCTGGCTCCTTGAATGCCGTTTCTGGAGACACTGCGATCAATGTGGGAGATATGTCAAGATGTGTGTTTGTTTTGAGGACGTCTCTCTGGAGAGTCTTAGCAAAGAGGTCACACAGATAATCAGAGCAATTCTCAGAGACACTGAGAACAAGCTCGACAATTCCCTCCTGGCACTTTCCCTGTAGGAGATACCGCAAGACGTTTCTGTATATTGGGCACAGCGCTCTGCACGGTGTTAGCAGAGACTTTCCCGGGACAGTGAAACCCTATGTCAGAGACACTGAGAAGAAGCCCCAATGTTCCCTCCAGGCACTTTCAGTGTGGGTGCCTTCTCCACGTGGTTCCTGGTTTCACTGCAGCTCTGAAGAGAATGTTAGCAAAGAGGTAACCGGGACAGTGAAAACAGTACTCAAAGACAGGGAGAGCAAGCTCTCTCTTGGCACTTTGGAGGTGGGACATACAGCGAGATGTTTGCTGCTTTTGCGTTTGGCTGTTGGGAGATTTACAGCACAAAGGTATCTAGTTGATTTGAAGCAGTTCCGAGAAAGTCTAAACATAATCCCCACTTCTCCCTCCTGGCACTTTCCATGTGGGAGATATAGCAGGATGTAGATTGGTTTTGAGGACAACTCAATGGACAGTGTAGGGAGAAAAGGTCCTGGCTCCTTGAATGCCGTTTCTGGAGACACTGCGATCAATGTGGGAGATATGTCAAGATGTGTGTTTGTTTTGAGGACGTCTCTCTGGAGAGTCTTAGCAAAGAGGTCACACAGATAATCAGAGCAATTCTCAGAGACACTGAGAACAAGCTCCGCAATTCCCTCCTGGCTCTTTCCCTGTAGGAGATACCGCAAGACGTTTCTGTATATTGGGCACAGCGCTCTGCACGGTGTTAGCAGAGACTTTCCCGGGACAGTGAAACCCTATGTCAGAGACACTGAGAAGAAGCCCCAATGTTCCCTCCAGGCACTTTCAGTGTGGGTGCCTTCTCCACGTGGTTCCTGGTTTCACTGCAGCTCTGAAGAGAATGTTAGCCAAGAGGTAACCGGGACAGTGAAAACAGTCCTCAAAGACAGGGAGAGCAAGGTCTCTCTTGGCACTTTGGATGTGGGACATACAGCGAGATGTTTGCTGCTTTTGCGTTTGGCTGTTGGGAGATTTACAGCACAAAGATATCTAGTTGATTTGAAGCAGTTCCGAGAAAGTCTAAACATAATCCCCACTTCTCCCTCCTGGCACTTTCCATGTGGGAGATATAGCAGGATGTAGATTGGTTTTGAGGACAACTCAATGGACAGTGTAGGGAGAAAAGGTCCTGGCTCCTTGAATGCCGTTTCTGGAGATACTGCGATCAATGTGGGAGATATGTCAAGATGTGTGTTTGTTTTGAGGACGGCTCTCTGGAGAGTCTTAGCAAAGAGGTCACACAGATAATCAGAGCAATTCTCAGAGACACTGAGAACAAGCTCCACAATTCCCTCCTGGCACTTTCCCTGTAGGAGATACCGCAAGACGTTTCTGTACATTGGGCACAGCGCTCTGCACGGTGTTAGCAGAGACTTTCCCGGGACAGTGAAACCCTATGTCAGAGACACTGAGAAGAAGCCCCAATGTTCCCTCCAGGCACTTTCAGTGTGGGTGCCTTCTCCACGTGGTTCCTGGTTTCACTGCAGCTCTGAAGAGAATGTTAGCCAAGAGGTAACCGGGACAGTGAAAACAGTACTCAAAGACAGGGAGAGCAAGCTCTCTCTTGGCACTTTGGATGTGGGACATACAGCGAGATGTTTGCTGCTTTTGCGTTTGGCTGTTGGGAGATTTACAGCACAAAGATATCTAGTTGATTTGAAGCAGTTCCGAGAAAGTCTAAACATAATCCCCACTTCTCCCTCCTGGCACTTTCCATGTGGGAGATATAGCAGGATGTATATTGGTTTTGAGGACAACTCAATGGACAGTGTAGGGAGAAAAGGTCCTGGCTCCTTGAATGCCGTTTCTGGAGACACTGCGATCAATGTGGGAGATATGTCAAGATGTGTGTTTGTTTTGAGGACGGCTCTCTGGAGAGTCTTAGCAAAGAGGTCACACAGATAATCAGAGCAATTCTCAGAGACACTGAGAACAAGCTCGACAATTCCCTCCTGGCACTTTCCCTGTAGGAGATACCGCAAGACGTTTCTGTATATTGGGCACAGCGCTCTGCACGGTGTTAGCAGAGACTTTCCCGGGACAGTGAAACCCTATGTCAGAGACACTGAGAAGAAGCCCCAATGTTCCCTCCAGGCACTTTCAGTGTGGGTGCCTTCTCCACGTGGTTCCTGGTTTCACTGCAGCTCTGAAGAGAATGTTAGCAAAGAGGTAACCGGGACAGTGAAAACAGTACTCAAAGACAGGGAGAGCAAGCTCTCTCTTGGCACTTTGGAGGTGGGACATACAGCGAGATGTTTGCTGCTTTTGCGTTTGGCTGTTGGGAGATTTACAGCACAAAGGTATCTAGTTGATTTGAAGCAGTTCCGAGAAAGTCTAAACATAATCCCCACTTCTCCCTCCTGGCACTTTCCATGTGGGAGATATAGCAGGATGTAGATTGGTTTTGAGGACAACTCAATGGACAGTGTAGGGAGAAAAGGTCCTGGCTCCTTGAATGCCGTTTCTGGAGACACTGCGATCAATGTGGGAGATATGTCAAGATGTGTGTTTGTTTTGAGGACGGCTCTCTGGAGAGTCTTAGCAAAGGGGTCACACAGATAATCAGAGCAATTCTCAGAGACACTGAGAACAAGCTCGACAATTCCCTCCTGGCACTTTCCCTGTAGGAGATACCGCAAGACGTTTCTGTATATTGGGCACAGCGCTCTGCACGGTGTTAGCAGAGACTTTCCCGGGACAGTGAAACCCTATGTCAGAGACACTGAGAAGAAGCCCCAATGTTCCCTCCAGGCACTTTCAGTGTGGGTGCCTTCTCCACGTGGTTCCTGGTTTCACTGCAGCTCTGAAGAGAATGTTAGCAAAGAGGTAACCGGGACAGTGAAAACAGTACTCAAAGACAGGGAGAGCAACCTCTCTCTTGGCACTTTGGAGGTGGGACATACAGCGAGATGTTTGCTGCTTTTGCGTTTGGCTGTTGGGAGATTTACAGCACAAAGGTATCTAGTTGATTTGAAGCAGTTCCGAGAAAGTCTAAACATAATCCCCACTTCTCCCTCCTGGCACTTTCCACGTGGGAGATATAGCAGGATGTAGATTGGTTTTGAGGACAACTCAATGGACAGTGTAGGGAGAAAAGGTCCTGGCTCCTTGAATGCCGTTTCTGGAGACACTGCGATCAATGTGGGAGATATGTCAAGATGTGTGTTTGTTTTGAGGACGGCTCTCTGGAGAGTCTTAGCAAAGAGGTCACACAGATAATCAGAGCAATTCTCAGAGACACTGAGAACAAGCTCGACAATTCCCTCCTGGCACTTTCCCTGTAGGAGATACCGCAAGACGTTTCTGTATATTGGGCACAGCGCTCTGCACGGTGTTAGCAGAGACTTTCCCGGGACAGTGAAACCCTATGTCAGAGACACTGAGAAGAAGCCCCAATGTTCCCTCCAGGCACTTTCAGTGTGGGTGCCTTCTCCACGTGGTTCCTGGTTTCACTGCGGCTCTGAAGAGAATGTTAGCAAAGAGGTAACCGGGACAGTGAAAACAGTACTCAAAGACAGGGAGAGCAAGCTCTCTCTTGGCACTTTGGAGGTGGGACATACAGCGAGATGTTTGCTGCTTTTGCGTTTGGCTGTTGGGAGATTTACAGCACAAAGATATCTAGTTGATTTGAAGCAGTTCCGAGAAAGTCTAAACATAATCCCCACTTCTCCCTCCTGGCACTTTCCATGTGGGAGATATAGCAGGATGTAAATTGGTTTTGAGGACAACTCAATGGACAGTGTAGGGAGAAAAGGTCCTGGCTCCTTGAATGCCGTTTCTGGAGATACTGCGATCAATGTGGGAGATATGTCCAGATGTGTGTTTGTTTTGAGGACGGCTCTCTGGAGAGTCTTAGCAAAGAGGTCACACAGATAAGCAGAGCAATTCTCAGAGACACTGAGAACAAGCTCCACAATTCCCTCCTGGCACTTTCCCTGTAGGAGATACCGCAAGACGTTTCTGTATATTGGGCACAGCGCTCTGCACGGTGTTAGCAGAGACTTTCCCGGGACAGTGAAACCCTATGTCAGAGACACTGAGAAGAAGCCCCAATGTTCCCTCCAGGCACTTTCAGTGTGGGTGCCTTCTCCACGTGGTTCCTGGTTTCACTGCAGCTCTGAAGAGAATGTTAGCAAAGAGGTAACCGGGACAGTGAAAACAGTACTCAAAGACAGGGAGAGCAAGCTCTCTCTTGGCACTTTGGAGGTGGGACATACAGCGAGATGTTTGCTGCTTTTGCGTTTGGCTGTTGGGAGATTTACAGCACAAAGATATCTAGTTGATTTGAAGCAGTTCCGAGAAAGTCTAAACATAATCCCCACTTCTCCCTCCTGGCACTTTCCATGTGGGAGATATAGCAGGATGTAGATTGGTTTTGAGGACAACTCAATGGACAGTGTAGGGAGAAAAGGTCCTGGCTCCTTGAATGCCGTTTCTGGAGATACTGCGATCAATGTGGGAGATATGTCAAGATGTGTGTTGGTTTTGAGGACGGCTCTCTGGAGAGTCTTAGCAAAGAGGTCACACAGATAATCAGAGCAATTCTCAGAGACACTGAGAACAAGCTCCACAATTCCCTCCTGGCACTTTCCCTGTAGGAGATACCGCAAGACGTTTCTGTATATTGGGCACAGCGCTCTGCAGGGTGTTAGCAGAGACTTTCCCGGGACAGTGAAACCCTATGTCAGAGACACTGAGAAGAAGCCCCAATGTTCCCTCCAGGCACTTTCAGTGTGGCTGCCTTCTCCACGTGGTTCCTGGTTTCACTGCAGCTCTGAAGAGAATGTTAGCCAAGAGGTAACCGGGACAGTGAAAACAGTACTCAAAGACAGGGAGAGCAAGCTCTCTCTTGGCACTTTGGATGTGGGACATACAGCGAGATGTTTGCTGCTTTTGCGTTTGGCTGTTGGGAGATTTACAGCACAAAGATATCTAGTTGATTTGAAGCAGTTCCGAGAAAGTCTAAACATAATCCCCACTTCTCCCTCCTGGCACTTTCCATGTGGGAGATATAGCAGGATGTAGATTGGTTTTGAGGACAACTCAATGGACAGTGTAGGGAGAAAAGGTCCTGGCTCCTTGAATGCCGTTTCTGGAGATACTGCGATCAATGTGGGAGATATGTCAAAATGTGTGTTTGTTTTGAGGACGGCTCTCTGGAGAGTCTTAGCAAAGAGGTCACACAGATAATCAGAGCAATTCTCAGAGACACTGAGAACAAGCTCGACAATTCCCTCCTGGCACTTTCCCTGTAGGAGATACCGCAAGACGTTTCTGTATATTGGGCACAGCGCTCTGCAGGGTGTTAGCAGAGACTTTCCCGGGACAGTGAAACCCTATGTCAGAGACACTGAGAAGAAGCCCCAATGTTCCCTCCAGGCACTTTCAGTGTGGGTGCCTTCTGCACGTGGTTCCTGGTTTCACTGCAGCTCTGAAGAGAATGTTAGCCAAGAGGTAACCGGGACAGTGAAAACAGTACTCAAAGACAGGGAGAGCAAGCTCTCTCTTGGCACTTTGGATGTGGGACATACAGCGAGATGTTTGCTGCTTTTGCGTTTGGCTGTTGGGAGATTTACAGCACAAAGGTATCTAGTTGATTTGAAGCAGTTCCGAGAAAGTCTAAACATAATCCCCACTTCTCCCTCCTGGCACTTTCCATGTGGGAGATATAGCAGGATGTAGATTGGTTTTGAGGACAACTCAATGGACAGTGTAGGGAGAAAAGGTCCTGGCTCCTTGAATGCCGTTTCTGGAGATACTGCGATCAATGTGGGAGATATGTCAAGATGTGTGTTTGTTTTGAGGACGGCTCTCTGGAGAGTCTTAGCAAAGAGGTCACACAGATAATCAGAGCAATTCTCAGAGACACTGAGAACAAGCTCGACAATTCCCTCCTGGCACTTTCCCTGTAGGAGATACCGCAAGACGTTTCTGTATATTGGGCACAGCGCTCTGCAGGGTGTTAGCAGAGACTTTCCCGGGACAGTGAAACCCTATGTCAGAGACACTGAGAAGAAGCCCCAATGTTCCCTCCAGGCACTTTCAGTGTGGCTGCCTTCTCCACGTGGTTCCTGGTTTCACTGCAGCTCTGAAGAGAATGTTAGCAAAGAGGTAACCGGGACAGTGAAAACAGTATTCAAAGACAGGGAGAGCAAGCTCTCTCTTGGCACTTTGGATGTGGGACATACAGCGAGATGTTTGCTGCTTTTGCGTTTGGCTGTTGGGAGATTTACAGCACAAAGATATCTAGTTGATTTGAAGCAGTTCCGAGAAAGTCTAAACATAATCCCCACTTCTCCCTCCTGGCACTTTCCATGTGGGAGATATAGCAGGATGTAGATTGGTTTTGAGGACAACTCAATGGACAGTGTAGGGAGAAAAGGTCCTGGCTCCTTGAATGCCGTTTCTGGAGACACTGCGATCAATGTGGGAGATATGTCAAGATGTGTGTTTGTTTTGAGGACGGCTCTCTGGAGAGTCTTAGCAAAGAGGTCACACAGATAAGCAGAGCAATTCTCAGAGACACTGAGAACAAGCTCGACAATTCCTCCTGGCACTTTCCCTGTAGGAGATACCGCAAGACGTTTCTGTATATTGGGCACAGCGCTCTGCACGGTGTTAGCAGAGACTTTCCCGGGACAGTGAAACCCTATGTCAGAGACACTGAGAAGAAGCCCCAATGTTCCCTCCAGGCACTTTCAGTGTGGGTGCCTTCTCCACGTGGTTCCTGGTTTCACTGCGGCTCTGAAGAGAATGTTAGCAAAGAGGTAACCGGGACAGTGAAAACAGTACTCAAAGACAGGGAGAGCAAGCTCTCTCTTGGCACTTTGGATGTGGGACATACAGCGAGATGTTTGCTGCTTTTGCGTTTGGCTGTTGGGAGATTTACAGCACAAAGGTATCTAGTTGATTTGAAGCAGTTCCGAGAAAGTCTAAACATAATCCCCACTTCTCCCTCCTGGCACTTTCCATGTGGGAGATATAGCAGGATGTAGATTGGTTTTGAGGACAACTCAATGGACAGTGTAGGGAGAAAAGGTCCTGGCTCCTTGAATGCCGTTTCTGGAGATACTGCGATCAATGTGGGAGATATGTCAAGATGTGTGTTTGTTTTGAGGACGGCTCTCTGGAGAGTCTTAGCAAAGAGGTCACACAGATAATCAGAGCAATTCTCAGAGACACTGAGAACAAGCTCGACAATTCCCTCCTGGCACTTTCCCTGTAGGAGATACCGCAAGACGTTTCTGTATATTGGGCACAGCGCTCTGCAGGGTGTTAGCAGAGACTTTCCCGGGACAGTGAAACCCTATGTCAGAGACACTGAGAAGAAGCCCCAATGTTCCCTCCAGGCACTTTCAGTGTGGGTGCCTTCTGCACGTGGTTCCTGGTTTCACTGCAGCTCTGAAGAGAATGTTAGCCAAGAGGTAACCGGGACAGTGAAAACAGTACTCAAAGACAGGGAGAGCAAGCTCTCTCTTGGCACTTTGGATGTGGGACATACAGCGAGATGTTTGCTGCTTTTGCGTTTGGCTGTTGGGAGATTTACAGCACAAAGATATCTAGTTGATTTGAAGCAGTTCCGAGAAAGTCTAAACATAATCCCCACTTCTCCCTCCTGGCACTTTCCATGTGGGAGATATAGCAGGATGTAGATTGGTTTTGAGGACAACTCAATGGACAGTGTAGGGAGAAAAGGTCCTGGCTCCTTGAATGCCGTTTCTGGAGATACTGCGATCAATGTGGGAGATATGTCAAAATGTGTGTTTGTTTTGAGGACGGCTCTCTGGAGAGTCTTAGCAAAGAGGTCACACAGATAATCAGAGCAATTCTCAGAGACACTGAGAACAAGCTCGACAATTCCCTCCTGGCACTTTCCCTGTAGGAGATACCGCAAGACGTTTCTGTATATTGGGCACAGCGCTCTGCAGGGTGTTAGCAGAGACTTTCCCGGGACAGTGAAACCCTATGTCAGAGACACTGAGAAGAAGCCCCAATGTTCCCTCCAGGCACTTTCAGTGTGGGTGCCTTCTGCACGTGGTTCCTGGTTTCACTGCAGCTCTGAAGAGAATGTTAGCCAAGAGGTAACCGGGACAGTGAAAACAGTACTCAAAGACAGGGAGAGCAAGCTCTCTCTTGGCACTTTGGATGTGGGACATACAGCGAGATGTTTGCTGCTTTTGCGTTTGGCTGTTGGGAGATTTACAGCACAAAGGTATCTAGTTGATTTGAAGCAGTTCCGAGAAAGTCTAAACATAATCCCCACTTCTCCCTCCTGGCACTTTCCATGTGGGAGATATAGCAGGATGTAGATTGGTTTTGAGGACAACTCAATGGACAGTGTAGGGAGAAAAGGTCCTGGCTCCTTGAATGCCGTTTCTGGAGATACTGCGATCAATGTGGGAGATATGTCAAGATGTGTGTTTGTTTTGAGGACGGCTCTCTGGAGAGTCTTAGCAAAGAGGTCACACAGATAATCAGAGCAATTCTCAGAGACACTGAGAACAAGCTCGACAATTCCCTCCTGGCACTTTCCCTGTAGGAGATACCGCAAGACGTTTCTGTATATTGGGCACAGCGCTCTGCAGGGTGTTAGCAGAGACTTTCCCGGGACAGTGAAACCCTATGTCAGAGACACTGAGAAGAAGCCCCAATGTTCCCTCCAGGCACTTTCAGTGTGGGTGCCTTCTCCACGTGGTTCCTGGTTTCACTGCAGCTCTGAAGAGAATGTTAGCCAAGAGGTAACCGGGACAGTGAAAACAGTACTCAAAGACAGGGAGAGCAAGCTCTCTCTTGGCACTTTGGAGGTGGGACATACAGCGAGATGTTTGCTGCTTTTGCGTTTGGCTGTTGGGAGATTTACAGCACAAAGATATCTAGTTGATTTGAAGCAGTTCCGAGAAAGTCTAAACATAATCCCCACTTCTCCCTCCTGGCACTTTCCATGTGGGAGATATAGCAGGATGTAGATTGGTTTTGAGGACAACTCAATGGACAGTGTAGGGAGAAAAGGTCCTGGCTCCTTGAATGCCGTTTCTGGAGATACTGCGATCAATGTGGGAGATATGTCAAAATGTGTGTTTGTTTTGAGGACGGCTCTCTGGAGAGTCTTAGCAAAGAGGTCACACAGATAATCAGAGCAATTCTCAGAGACACTGAGAACAAGCTCGACAATTCCCTCCTGGCACTTTCCCTGTAGGAGATACCGCAAGACGTTTCTGTATATTGGGCACAGCGCTCTGCAGGGTGTTAGCAGAGACTTTCCCGGGACAGTGAAACCCTATGTCAGAGACACTGAGAAGAAGCCCCAATGTTCCCTCCAGGCACTTTCAGTGTGGGTGCCTTCTGCACGTGGTTCCTGGTTTCACTGCAGCTCTGAAGAGAATGTTAGCCAAGAGGTAACCGGGACAGTGAAAACAGTACTCAAAGACAGGGAGAGCAAGCTCTCTCTTGGCACTTTGGATGTGGGACATACAGCGAGATGTTTGCTGATTTGCGTTTGGCTGTTGGGAGATTTACAGCACAAAGGTATCTAGTTGATTTGAAGCAGTTCCGAGAAAGTCTAAACATAATCCCCACTTCTCCCTCCTGGCACTTTCCATGTGGGAGATATAGCAGGATGTAGATTGGTTTTGAGGACAACTCAATGGACAGTGTAGGGAGAAAAGGTCCTGGCTCCTTGAATGCCGTTTCTGGAGATACTGCGATCAATGTGGGAGATATGTCAAGATGTGTGTTTGTTTTGAGGACGGCTCTCTGGAGAGTCTTAGCAAAGAGGTCACAGGGATAATCAGAGCAATTCTCAGAGACACTGAGAACAAGCTCGACAATTCCCTCCTGGCACTTTCCCTGTAGGAGATACCGCAAGACGTTTCTGTATATTGGGCACAGCGCTCTGCAGGGTGTTAGCAGAGACTTTCCCGGGACAGTGAAACCCTATGTCAGAGACACTGAGAAGAAGCCCCAATGTTCCCTCCAGGCACTTTCAGTGTGGGTGCCTTCTCCACGTGGTTCCTGGTTTCACTGCAGCTCTGAAGAGAATGTTAGCCAAGAGGTAACCGGGACAGTGAAAACAGTACTCAAAGACAGGGAGAGCAAGCTCTCTCTTGGCACTTTGGAGGTGGGACATACAGCGAGATGTTTGCTGCTTTTGCGTTTGGCTGTTGGGAGATTTACAGCACAAAGATATCTAGTTGATTTGAAGCAGTTCCGAGAAAGTCTAAACATAATCCCCACTTCTCCCTCCTGGCACTTTCCATGTGGGAGATATAGCAGGATGTAGATTGGTTTTGAGGACAACTCAATGGACAGTGTAGGGAGAAAAGGTCCTGGCTCCTTGAATGCCGTTTCTGGAGACACTGCGATCAATGTGGGAGATATGTCAAGATGTGTGTTTGTTTTGAGGACGGCTCTCTGGAGAGTCTTAGCAAAGAGGTCACACAGATAAGCAGAGCAATTCTCAGAGACACTGAGAACAAGCTCGACAATTCCTCCTGGCACTTTCCCTGTAGGAGATACCGCAAGACGTTTCTGTATATTGGGCACAGCGCTCTGCACGGTGTTAGCAGAGACTTTCCCGGGACAGTGAAACCCTATGTCAGAGACACTGAGAAGAAGCCCCAATGTTCCCTCCAGGCACTTTCAGTGTGGGTGCCTTCTCCACGTGGTTCCTGGTTTCACTGCGGCTCTGAAGAGAATGTTAGCAAAGAGGTAACCGGGACAGTGAAAACAGTACTCAAAGACAGGGAGAGCAAGCTCTCTCTTGGCACTTTGGATGTGGGACATACAGCGAGATGTTTGCTGCTTTTGCGTTTGGCTGTTGGGAGATTTACAGCACAAAGATATCTAGTTGATTTGAAGCAGTTCCGAGAAAGTCTAAACATAATCCCCACTTCTCCCTCCTGGCACTTTCCATGTGGGAGATATAGCAGGATGTAGATTGGTTTTGAGGACAACTCAATGGACAGTGTAGGGAGAAAAGGTCCTGGCTCCTTGAATGCCGTTTCTGGAGACACTGCGATCAATGTGGGAGATATGTCAAGATGTGTGTTTGTTTTGAGGACGGCTCTCTGGAGAGTCTTAGCAAAGAGGTCACACAGATAATCAGAGCAATTCTCAGAGACACTGAGAACAAGCTCGACAATTCCCTCCTGGCACTTTCCCTGTAGGAGATACCGCAAGACGTTTCTGTATATTGGGCACAGCGCTCTGCAGGGTGTTAGCAGAGACTTTCCCGGGACAGTGAAACCCTATGTCAGAGACACTGAGAAGAAGCCCCAATGTTCCCTCCAGGCACTTTCAGTGTGGGTGCCTTCTCCACGTGGTTCCTGGTTTCACTGCAGCTCTGAAGAGAATGTTAGCCAAGAGGTAACCGGGACAGTGAAAACAGTACTCAAAGACAGGGAGAGCAAGCTCTCTCTTGGCACTTTGGAGGTGGGACATACAGCGAGATGTTTGCTGCTTTTGCGTTTGGCTGTTGGGAGATTTACAGCACAAAGATATCTAGTTGATTTGAAGCAGTTCCGAGAAAGTCTAAACATAATCCCCACTTCTCCCTCCTGGCACTTTCCATGTGGGAGATATAGCAGGATGTAGATTGGTTTTGAGGACAACTCAATGGACAGTGTAGGGAGAAAAGGTCCTGGCTCCTTGAATGCCGTTTCTGGAGACACTGCGATCAATGTGGGAGATATGTCAAGATGTGTGTTTCTTTTGAGGACGTCTCTCTGGAGAGTCTTAGCAAAGAGGTCACACAGATAATCAGAGCAATTCTCAGAGACACTGAGAACAAGCTCCACAATTCCCTCCTGGCACTTTCCCTGTAGGAGATACCGCAAGACATTTCTGTACATTGGGCACAGCGCTCTGCACGGTGTTAGCAGAGACTTTCCCGGGACAGTGAAACCCTATGTCAGAGACACTGAGAAGAAGCCCCAATGTTCCCTCCAGGCACTTTCAGTGTGGGTGCCTTCTCCACGTGGTTCCTGGTTTCACTGCGGCTCTGAAGAGAATGTTAGCAAAGAGGTAACCGGGACAGTGAAAACAGTACTCAAAGACAGGGAGAGCAAGGTCTCTCTTGGCACTTTGGATGTGGGACATACAGCGAGATGTTTGCTGCTTTTGCGTTTGGCTGTTGGGAGATTTACAGCACAAAGGTATCTAGTTGATTTGAAGCAGTTCCGAGAAAGTCTAAACATAATCCCCACTTCTCCCTCCTGGCACTTTCCATGTGGGAGATATAGCAGGATGTAGATTGGTTTTGAGGACAACTCAATGGACAGTGTAGGGAGAAAAGGTCCTGGCTCCTTGAATGCCGTTTCTGGAGATACTGTGATCAATGTGGGAGATATGTCAAGATGTGTGTTTGTTTTGAGGACGGCTCTCTGGAGAGTCTTAGCAAAGAGGTCACACAGATAATCAGAGCAATTCTCAGAGACACTGAGAACAAGCTCCACAATTCCCTCCTGGCACTTTCCCTGTAGGAGATACCGCAAGACGTTTCTGTACATTGGGCACAGCGCTCTGCAGGGTGTTAGCAGAGACTTTCCCGGGACAGTGAAACCCTATGTCAGAGACACTGAGAAGAAGCCCCAATGTTCCCTCCAGGCACTTTCAGTGTGGGTGCCTTCTCCACGTGGTTCCTGGTTTCACTGCTGCTCTGAAGAGAATGTTAGCCAAGAGGTAACCGGGACAGTGAAAACAGTACTCAAATACAGGGAGAGCAAGCTCTACATTACTCTCTTGGCACTTTGGATGTGGGACATACAGCGAGATGTTTGCTGCTTTTGCGTTTCGCTGTTGGGAGATTTACAGCACAAAGGTATCTAGTTGATTTGAAGCAGTTCCGAGAAAGTCTAAACATAATCCCCACTTCTCCCTCCTGGCACTTTCCATGTGGGAGATATAGCAGGATGTATATTGGTTTTGAGGACAACTCAATGGACAGTGTAGGGAGAAAAGGTCCTGGCTCCTTGAATGCCGTTTCTGGAGACACTGCGATCAATGTGGGAGATATGTCAAGATGTGTGTTTGTTTTGAGGACGGCTCTCTGGAGAGTCTTAGCAAAGAGGTCACACAGATAATCAGAGCAATTCTCAGAGACACTGAGAACAAGCTCCACAATTCCCTCCTGGCACTTTCCCTGTAGGAGATACCGCAAGACGTTTCTGTACATTGGGCACAGCGCTCTGCACGGTGTTAGCAGAGACTTTCCCGGGACAGTGAAACCCTATGTCAGAGACACTGAGAAGAAGCCCCAATGTTCCCTCCAGGCACTTTCAGTGTGGGTGCCTTCTCCACGTGGTTCCTGGTTTCACTGCTGCTCTGAAGAGAATGTTAGCCAAGAGGTAACCGGGACAGTGAAAACAGTACTCAAAGACAGGGAGAGCAAGCTCTCTCTTGGCACTTTGGATGTGGGACATACAGCGAGATGTTTGCTGCTTTTGCGTTTGGCTGTTGGGAGATTTACAGCACAAAGATATCTAGTTGATTTGAAGCAGTTCCGAGAAAGTCTAAACATAATCCCCACTTCTCCCTCCTGGCACTTTCCATGTGGGAGATATAGCAGGATGTAGATTGGTTTTGAGGACAACTCAATGGACAGTGTAGGGAGAAAAGGTCCTGGCTCCTTGAATGCCGTTTCTGGAGATACTGCGATCAATGTGGGAGATATGTCAAGATGTGTGTTTGTTTTGAGGACGGCTCTCTGGAGAGTCTTAGCAAAGAGGTCACACAGATAATCAGAGCAATTCTCAGAGACACTGAGAACAAGCTCGACAATTCCCTCCTGGCACTTTCCCTGTAGGAGATACCGCAAGACGTTTCTGTACATTGGGCACAGCGCTCTGCACGGTGTTAGCAGAGACTTTCCCGGGACAGTGAAACCCTGTGTCAGAGACACTGAGAAGAACCCCCAATGTTCCCTCCAGGCACTTTCAGTGTGGGTGCCTTCTCCACGTGGTTCCTGGTTTCACTGCGGCTCTGAAGAGAACGTTAGCAAAGAGGTAACCGGGACAGTGAAAACAGTACTCAAAGACAGGGAGAGCAAGCTCTCTCTTGGCACTTTGGAGGTGGGACATACAGCGAGATGTTTGCTGCTTTTGCGTTTGGCTGTTGGGAGATTTACAGCACAAAGATATCTAGTTGATTTGAAGCAGTTCCGAGAAAGTCTAAACATAATCCCCACTTCTCCCTCCTGGCACTTTCCATGTGGGAGATATAGCAGGATGTAGATTGGTTTTGAGGACAACTCAATGGACAGTGTAGGGAGAAAAGGTCCTGGCTCCTTGAATGCCGTTTCTGGAGACACTGCGATCAATGTGGGAGATATGTCAAGATGTGTGTTTGTTTTGAGGACGGCTCTCTGGAGAGTCTTAGCAAAGAGGTCACACAGATAATCAGAGCAATTCTCAGAGACACTGAGAACAAGCTCCACAATTCCCTCCTGGCACTTTCCCTGTAGGAGATACCGCAAGACGTTTCTGTACATTGGGCACAGCGCTCTGCACGGTGTTAGCAGAGACTTTCCCGGGACAGTGAAACCCTATGTCAGAGACACTGAGAAGAAGCCCCAATGTTCCCTCCAGGCACTTTCAGTGTGGGTGCCTTCTCCACGTGGTTCCTGGTTTCACTGCAGCTCTGAAGAGAATGTTAGCCAAGAGGTAACCGGGACAGTGAAAACAGTACTCAAAGACAGGGAGAGCAAGCTCTCTCTTGGCACTTTGGAGGTGGGACATACAGCGAGATGTTTGCTGCTTTTGCGTTTGGCTGTTGGGAGATTTACAGCACAAAGATATCTAGTTGATTTGAAGCAGTTCCGAGAAAGTCTAAACATAATCCCCACTTCTCCCTCCTGGCACTTTCCATGTGGGAGATATAGCAGGATGTAGATTGGTTTTGAGGACAACTCAATGGACAGTGTAGGGAGAAAAGTTCCTGGCTCCTTGAATGCTGTTTCTGGAGATACTGCGATCAATGTGGGAGATATGTCAAGATGTGTGTTTGTTTTGAGGACGGCTCTCTGGAGAGTCTTAGCAAAGAGGTCACACAGATAATCAGAGCAATTCTCAGAGACACTGAGAACAAGCTCGACAATTCCCTCCTGGCACTTTCCCTGTAGGAGATACCGCAAGACGTTTCTGTACATTGGGCACAGCGCTCTGCACGGTGTTAGCAGAGACTTTCCCGGGACAGTGAAACCCTGTGTCAGAGACACTGAGAAGAACCCCCAATGTTCCCTCCAGGCACTTTCAGTGTGGGTGCCTTCTCCACGTGGTTCCTGGTTTCACTGCGGCTCTGAAGAGAACGTTAGCAAAGAGGTAACCGGGACAGTGAAAACAGTACTCAAAGACAGGGAGAGCAAGCTCTCTCTTGGCACTTTGGAGGTGGGACATACAGCGAGATGTTTGCTGCTTTTGCGTTTGGCTGTTGGGAGATTTACAGCACAAAGATATCTAGTTGATTTGAAGCAGTTCCGAGAAAGTCTAAACATAATCCCCACTTCTCCCTCCTGGCACTTTCCATGTGGGAGATATAGCAGGATGTAGATTGGTTTTGAGGACAACTCAATGGACAGTGTAGGGAGAAAAGGTCCTGGCTCCTTGAATGCCATTTCTGGAGACACTGCGATCAATGTGGGAGATATGTCAAGATGTGTGTTTGTTTTGAGGACGGCTCTCTGGAGAGTCTTAGCAAAGAGGTCACACAGATAATCAGAGCAATTCTCAGAGACACTGAGAACAAGCTCGACAATTCCCTCCTGGCACTTTCCCTGTAGGAGATACCGCAAGACGTTTCTGTACATTGGGCACAGCGCTCTGCACGGTGTTAGCAGAGACTTTCCCGGGACAGTGAAACCCTATGTCAGAGACACTGAGAAGAAGCCCCAATGTTCCCTCCAGGCACTTTCAGTGTGGGTGCCTTCTCCACGTGGTTCCTGGTTTCACTGCTGCTCTGAAGAGAATGTTAGCCAAGAGGTAACCGGGACAGTGAAAACAGTACTCAAAGACAGGGAGAGCAAGCTCTCTCTTGGCACTTTGGATGTGGGACATACAGCGAGATGTTTGCTGCTTTTGCGTTTGGCTGTTGGGAGATTTACAGCACAAAGATATCTAGTTGATTTGAAGCAGTTCCGAGAAAGTCTAAACATAATCCCCACTTCTCCCTCCTGGCACTTTCCATGTGGGAGATATAGCAGGATGTAGATTGGTTTTGAGGACAACTCAATGGACAGTGTAGGGAGAAAAGGTCCTGGCTCCTTGAATGCCGTTTCTGGAGACACTGCGATCAATGTGGGAGATATGTCAAGATGTGTGTTTGTTTTGAGGACGGCTCTCTGGAGAGTCTTAGCAAAGAGGTCACACAGATAATCAGAGCAATTCTCAGAGACACTGAGAACAAGCTCGACAATTCCCTCCTGGCACTTTCCCTGTAGGAGATACCGCAAGACGTTTCTGTATATTGGGCACAGCGCTCTGCACGGTGTTAGCAGAGACTTTCCCGGGACAGTGAAACCCTATGTCAGAGACACTGAGAAGAAGCCCCAATGTTCCCTCCAGGCACTTTCAGTGTGGGTGCCTTCTCCACGTGGTTCCTGGTTTCACTGCGGCTCTGAAGAGAATGTTAGCCAAGAGGTAACCGGGACAGTGAAAACAGTACTCAAAGACAGGGAGAGCAAGCTCTCTCTTGGCACTTTGGATGTGGGACATACAGCGAGATGTTTGCTGCTTTTGCGTTTGGCTGTTGGGAGATTTACAGCACAAAGATATCTAGTTGATTTGAAGCAGTTCCGAGAAAGTCTAAACATAATCCCCACTTCTCCCTCCTGGCACTTTCCATGTGGGAGATATAGCAGGATGTAGATTGGTTTTGAGGACAACTCAATGGACAGTGTAGGGAGAAAAGGTCCTGGCTCCTTGAATGCCGTTTCTGGAGATACTGCGATCAATGTGGGAGATATGTCAAGATGTGTGTTTGTTTTGAGGACGGCTCTCTGGAGAGTCTTAGCAAAGAGGTCACACAGATAATCAGAGCAATTCTCAGAGACACTGAGAACAAGCTCCACAATTCCCTCCTGGCACTTTCCCTGTAGGAGATACCGCAAGACGTTTCTGTACATTGGGCACAGCGCTCTGCACGGTGTTAGCAGAGACTTTCCCGGGACAGTGAAACCCTGTGTCAGAGACACTGAGAAGAACCCCCAATGTTCCCTCCAGGCACTTTCAGTGTGGGTGCCTTCTCCACGTGGTTCCTGGTTTCACTGCGGCTCTGAAGAGAATGTTAGCAAAGAGGTAACCGGGACAGTGAAAACAGTACTCAAAGACAGGGAGAGCAAGCTCTACATTACTCTCTTGGCACTTTGGATGTGGGACATACAGCGAGATGTTTGCTGCTTTTGCGTTTGGCTGTTGGGAGATTTACAGCACAAAGATATCTAGTTGATTTGAAGCAGTTCCAAGAAAGTCTAAACATAATCCCCACTTCTCCCTCCTGGCACTTTCCATGTGGGAGATATAGCAGGATGTATATTGGTTTTGAGGACAACTCAATGGACAGTGTAGGGAGAAAAGGTCCTGGCTCCTTGAATGCCGTTTCTGGAGACACTGCGATCAATGTGGGAGATATGTGAAGATGTGTGTTTGTTTTGAGGACGGCTCTCTGGAGAGTCTTAGCAAAGAGGTCACACAGATAAGCAGAGCAATTCTCAGAGACACTGAGAAAAAGCTCGACAATTCCCTCCTGGCACTTTCCCTGTAGGAGATACCGCAAGACGTTTCTGTATATTGGGCACAGCGCTCTGCAGGGTGTTAGCAGAGACTTTCCCGGGACAGTGAAACCCTATGTCAGAGACACTGAGAAGAAGCCCCAATGTTCCCTCCAGCCACTTTCAGTGTGGGTGCCTTCTCCACGTGGTTCCTGGTTTCACTGCAGCTCTGAAGAGAATGTTAGCAAAGAGGTAACCGGGACAGTGAAAACAGTATTCAAAGACAGGGAGAGCAAGCTCTCTCTTGGCACTTTGGAGGTGGGACATACAGCGAGATGTTTGCTGCTTTTGCGTTTGGCTGTTGGGAGATTTACAGCACAAAGATATCTAGTTGATTTGAAGCAGTTCCGAGAAAGTCTAAACATAATCCCCACTTCTCCCTCCTGGCACTTTCCATGTGGGAGATATAGCAGGATGTAGATTGGTTTTGAGGACAACTCAATGGACAGTGTAGGGAGAAAAGGTCCTGGCTCCTTGAATGCCGTTTCTGGAGACACTGCGATCAATGTGGGAGATATGTCAAGATGTGTGTTTGTTTTGAGGACGTCTCTCTGGAGAGTCTTAGCAAAGAGGTCACACAGATAATCAGAGCAATTCTCAGAGACACTGAGAACAAGCTCGACAATTCCTCCTGGCACTTTCCCTGTAGGAGATACCGCAAGACGTTTCTGTATATTGGGCACAGCGCTCTGCACGGTGTTAGCAGAGACTTTCCCGGGACAGTGAAACCCTATGTCAGAGACACTGAGAAGAAGCCCCAATGTTCCCTCCAGGCACTTTCAGTGTGGGTGCCTTCTCCACGTGGTTCCTGGTTTCACTGCGGCTCTGAAGAGAATGTTAGCAAAGAGGTAACCGGGACAGTGAAAACAGTACTCAAAGACAGGGAGAGCAAGGTCTCTCTTGGCACTTTGGATGTGGGACATACAGCGAGATGTTTGCTGCTTTTGCGTTTGGCTGTTGGGAGATTTACAGCACAAAGGTATCTAGTTGATTTGAAGCAGTTCCGAGAAAGTCTAAACATAATCCCCACTTCTCCCTCCTGGCACTTTCCATGTGGGAGATATAGCAGGATGTAGATTGGTTTTGAGGACAACTCAATGGACAGTGTAGGGAGAAAAGGTCCTGGCTCCTTGAATGCCGTTTCTGGAGACACTGCGATCAATGTGGGAGATATGTCAAGATGTGTGTTTGTTTTGAGGACGTCTCTCTGGAGAGTCTTAGCAAAGAGGTCACACAGATAATCAGAGCAATTCTCAGAGACACTGAGAACAAGCTCGACAATTCCCTCCTGGCACTTTCCCTGTAGGAGATACCGCAAGACGTTTCTGTATATTGGGCACAGCGCTCTGCAGGGTGTTAGCAGAGACTTTCCCGGGACAGTGAAACCCTATGTCAGAGACACTGAGAAGGAGCCCCAATGTTCCCTCCAGGCACTTTCAGTGTGGGTGCCTTCTCCACGTGGTTCCTGGTTTCACTGCAGCTCTGAAGAGAATGTTAGCCAAGAGGTAACCGGGACAGTGAAAACAGTACTCAAAGACAGGGAGAGCAAGCTCTCTCTTGGCACTTTGGAGGTGGGACATACAGCGAGATGTTTGCTGCTTTTGTGTTTGGCTGTTGGGAGATTTACAGCACAAAGGTATCTAGTTGATTTGAAGCAGTTCCGAGAAAGTCTAAACATAATCCCCACTTCTCCCTCCTGGCACTTTCCATGTGGGAGATATAGCAGGATGTAGATTGGTTTTGAGGACAACTCAATGGACAGTGTAGGGAGAAAAGGTCCTGGCTCCTTGAATGCCGTTTCTGGAGATACTGTGATCAATGTGGGAGATATGTCAAGATGTGTGTTTGTTTTGAGGACGGCTCTCTGGAGAGTCTTAGCAAAGAGGTCACAGGGATAATCAGAGCAATTCTCAGAGACACTGAGAACAAGCTCGACAATTCCCTCCTGGCACTTTCCCTGTAGGAGATACCGCAAGACGTTTCTGTACATTGGGCACAGCGCTCTGCACGGTGTTAGCAGAGACTTTCCCGGGACAGTGAAACCCTATGTCAGAGACACTGAGAAGAAGCCCCAATGTTCCCTCCAGGCACTTTCAGTGTGGGTGCCTTCTCCACGTGGTTCCTGGTTTCACTGCAGCTCTGAAGAGAATGTTAGCAAAGAGGTAACCGGGACAGTGAAAACAGTATTCAAAGACAGGGAGAGCAAGCTCTCTCTTGGCACTTTGGATGTGGGACATACAGCGAGATGTTTGCTGCTTTTGCGTTTGGCTGTTGGGAGATTTACAGCACAAAGATATCTAGTTGATTTGAAGCAGTTCCGAGAAAGTCTAAACATAATCCCCACTTCTCCCTCCTGGCACTTTCCATGTGGGAGATATAGCAGGATGTAGATTGGTTTTGAGGACAACTCAATGGACAGTGTAGGGAGAAAAGGTCCTGGCTCCTTGAATGCCGTTTCTGGAGACACTGCGATCAATGTGGGAGATATGTCAAGATGTGTGTTTGTTTTGAGGACGTCTCTCTGGAGAGTCTTAGCAAAGAGGTCACACAGATAATCAGAGCAATTCTCAGAGACACTGAGAACAAGCTCCACAATTCCCTCCTGGCACTTTCCCTGTAGGAGATACCGCAAGACATTTCTGTACATTGGGCACAGCGCTCTGCACGGTGTTAGCAGAGACTTTCCCGGGACAGTGAAACCCTATGTCAGAGACACTGAGAAGAAGCCCCAATGTTCCCTCCAGGCACTTTCAGTGTGGGTGCCTTCTCCACGTGGTTCCTGGTTTCACTGCAGCTCTGAAGAGAATGTTAGCAAAGAGGTAACCGGGACAGTGAAAACAGTACTCAAAGACAGGGAGAGCAAGCTCTCTCTTGGCACTTTGGATGTGGGACATACAGCGAGATGTTTGCTGCTTTTGCGTTTGGCTGTTGGGAGATTTACAGCACAAAGGTATCTAGTTGATTTGAAGCAGTTCCGAGAAAGTCTAAACATAATCCCCACTTCTCCCTCCTGGCACTTTCCATGTGGGAGATATAGCAGGATGTAGATTGGTTTTGAGGACAACTCAATGGACAGTGTAGGGAGAAAAGGTCCTGGCTCCTTGAATGCCGTTTCTGGAGACACTGCGATCAATGTGGGAGATATGTCAAGATGTGTGTTTGTTTTGAGGACGGCTCTCTGGAGAGTCTTAGCAAAGAGGTCACACAGATAATCAGAGCAATTCTCAGAGACACTGAGAACAAGCTCCACAATTCCCTCCTGGCACTTTCCCTGTAGGAGATACCGCAAGACGTTTCTGTATATTGGGCACAGCGCTCTGCACGGTGTTAGCAGAGACTTTCCCGGGACAGTGAAACCCTATGTCAGAGACACTGAGAAGAAGCCCCAATGTTCCCTCCAGGCACTTTCAGTGTGGGTGCCTTCTCCACGTGGTTCCTGGTTTCACTGCAGCTCTGAAGATAACGTTAGCAAAGAGGTAACCGGGACAGAGTAAACAGTATTCAAAGACAGGGAGAGCAAGCTCTCTCTTGGCACTTTGGATGTGGGACATACAGCGAGATGTTTGCTGCTTTTGCGTTTGGCTGTTGGGAGATTTACAGCACAAAGGTATCTAGTTGATTTGAAGCAGTTCCGAGAAAGTCTAAACATAATCCCCACTTCTCCCTCCTGGCACTTTCCATGTGGGAGATATAGCAGGATGTAGATTGGTTTTGAGGACAACTCAATGGACAGTGTAGGGAGAAAAGGTCCTGGCTCCTTGAATGCCGTTTCTGGAGACACTGCGATCAATGTGGGAGATATGTCAAGATGTGTGTTTGTTTTGAGGACGTCTCTCTGGAGAGTCTTAGCAAAGAGGTCACACAGATAATCAGAGCAATTCTCAGAGACACTGAGAACAAGCTCGACAATTCCCTCCTGGCACTTTCCCTGTAGGAGATACCGCAAGACGTTTCTGTACATTGGGCACAGCGCTCTGCACGGTGTTAGCAGAGACTTTCCCGGGACAGTGAAACCCTATGTCAGAGACACTGAGAAGAAGCCCCAATGTTCCCTCCAGGCACTTTCAGTGTGGGTGCCTTCTCCACGTGGTTCCTGGTTTCACTGCTGCTCTGAAGAGAATGTTAGCCAAGAGGTAACCGGGACAGTGAAAACAGTACTCAAAGACAGGGAGAGCAAGCTCTACATTACTCTCTTGGCACTTTGGATGTGGGACATACAGCGAGATGTTTGCTGCTTTTGCGTTTGGCTGTTGGGAGATTTACAGCACAAAGGTATCTAGTTGATTTGAAGCAGTTCCGAGAAAGTCTAAACATAATCCCCACTTCTCCCTCCTGGCACTTTCCATGTGGGAGATATAGCAGGATGTAGATTGGTTTTGAGGACAACTCAATGGACAGTGTAGGGAGAAAAGGTCCTGGCTCCTTGAATGCCGTTTCTGGAGACACTGCGATCAATGTGGGAGATATGTCAAGATGTGTGTTTGTTTTGAGGACGTCTCTCTGGAGAGTCTTAGCAAAGAGGTCACACAGATAATCAGAGCAATTCTCAGAGACACTGAGAACAAGCTCGACAATTCCTCCTGGCACTTTCCCTGTAGGAGATACCGCAAGACGTTTCTGTATATTGGGCACAGCGCTCTGCAGGGTGTTAGCAGAGACTTTCCCGGGACAGTGAAACCCTATGTCAGAGACACTGAGAAGAAGCCCCAATGTTCCCTCCAGGCACTTTCAGTGTGGGTGCCTTCTCCACGTGGTTCCTGGTTTCACTGCGGCTCTGAAGAGAATGTTAGCAAAGAGGTAACCGGGACAGTGAAAACAGTACTCAAAGACAGGGAGAGCAAGGTCTCTCTTGGCACTTTGGATGTGGGACATACAGCGAGATGTTTGCTGCTTTTGCGTTTGGCTGTTGGGAGATTTACAGCACAAAGGTATCTAGTTGATTTGAAGCAGTTCCGAGAAAGTCTAAACATAATCCCCACTTCTCCCTCCTGGCACTTTCCATGTGGGAGATATAGCAGGATGTAGATTGGTTTTGAGGACAACTCAATGGACAGTGTAGGGAGAAAAGGTCCTGGCTCCTTGAATGCCGTTTCTGGAGACACTGCGATCAATGTGGGAGATATGTCAAGATGTGTGTTTGTTTTGAGGACGGCTCTCTGGAGAGTCTTAGCAAAGAGGTCACACAGATAAGCAGAGCAATTCTCAGAGACACTGAGAACAAGCTCGACAATTCCCTCCTGGCACTTTCCCTGTAGGAGATACCGCAAGACGTTTCTGTATATTGGGCACAGCGCTCTGCACGGTGTTAGCAGAGACTTTCCCGGGACAGTGAAACCCTATGTCAGAGACACTGAGAAGAAGCCCCAATGTTCCCTCCAGGCACTTTCAGTGTGGGTGCCTTCTCCACGTGGTTCCTGGTTTCACTGCAGCTCTGAAGAGAATGTTAGCCAAGAGGTAACCGGGACAGTGAAAACAGTACTCAAAGACAGGGAGAGCAAGCTCTCTCTTGGCACTTTGGATGTGGGACATACAGCGAGATGTTTGCTGCTTTTGCGTTTGGCTGTTGGGAGATTTACAGCACAAAGATATCTAGTTGATTTGAAGCAGTTCCGAGAAAGTCTAAACATAATCCCCACTTCTCCCTCCTGGCACTTTCCATGTGGGAGATATAGCAGGATGTATATTGGTTTTGAGGACAACTCAATGGACAGTGTAGGGAGAAAAGGTCCTGGCTCCTTGAATGCCGTTTCTGGAGACACTGCGATCAATGTGGGAGATATGTCAAGATGTGTGTTTGTTTTGAGGACGTCTCTCTGGAGAGTCTTAGCAAAGAGGTCACACAGATAAGCAGAGCAATTCTCAGAGACACTGAGAACAAGCTCCACAATTCCCTCCTGGCACTTTCCCTGTAGGAGATACCGCAAGACATTTCTGTACATTGGGCACAGCGCTCTGCACGGTGTTAGCAGAGACTTTCCCGGGACAGTGAAACCCTATGTCAGAGACACTGAGAAGAAGCCCCAATGTTCCCTCCAGGCACTTTCAGTGTGGGTGCCTTCTCCACGTGGTTCCTGGTTTCACTGCAGCTCTGAAGATAACGTTAGCAAAGAGGTAACCGGGACAGAGTAAACAGTATTCAAAGACAGGGAGAGCAAGCTCTCTCTTGGCACTTTGGATGTGGGACATACAGCGAGATGTTTGCTGCTTTTGCGTTTGGCTGTTGGGAGATTTACAGCACAAAGGTATCTAGTTGATTTGAAGCAGTTCCGAGAAAGTCTAAACATAATCCCCACTTCTCCCTCCTGGCACTTTCCATGTGGGAGATATAGCAGGATGTAGATTGGTTTTGAGGACAACTCAATGGACAGTGTAGGGAGAAAAGGTCCTGGCTCCTTGAATGCCGTTTCTGGAGACACTGCGATCAATGTGGGAGATATGTCAAGATGTGTGTTTGTTTTGAGGACGTCTCTCTGGAGAGTCTTAGCAAAGAGGTCACACAGATAATCAGAGCAATTCTCAGAGACACTGAGAACAAGCTCGACAATTCCCTCCTGGCACTTTCCCTGTAGGAGATACCGCAAGACGTTTCTGTACATTGGGCACAGCGCTCTGCACGGTGTTAGCAGAGACTTTCCCGGGACAGTGAAACCCCATGTCAGAGACACTGAGAAGAAGCCCCAATGTTCCCTCCAGGCACTTTCAGTGTGGGTGCCTTCTCCACGTGGTTCCTGGTTTCACTGCTGCTCTGAAGAGAATGTTAGCCAAGAGGTAACCGGGACAGTGAAAACAGTACTCAAAGACAGGGAGAGCAAGCTCTACATTACTCTCTTGGCACTTTGGATGTGGGACATACAGCGAGATGTTTGCTGCTTTTGCGTTTGGCTGTTGGGAGATTTACAGCACAAAGGTATCTAGTTGATTTGAAGCAGTTCCGAGAAAGTCTAAACATAATCCCCACTTCTCCCTCCTGGCACTTTCCATGTGGGAGATATAGCAGGATGTAGATTGGTTTTGAGGACAACTCAATGGACAGTGTAGGGAGAAAAGGTCCTGGCTCCTTGAATGCCGTTTCTGGAGACACTGCGATCAATGTGGGAGATATGTCAAGATGTGTGTTTGTTTTGAGGACGGCTCTCTGGAGAGTCTTAGCAAAGAGGTCACACAGATAATCAGAGCAATTCTCAGAGACACTGAGAAAAAGCTCGACATTTCCCTCCTGGCACTTTCCCTGTAGGAGATACCGCAAGACGTTTCTGTATATTGGGCACAGCGCTCTGCAGGGTGTTAGCAGAGACTTTCCCGGGACAGTGAAACCCTATGTCAGAGACACTGAGAAGAAGCCCCAATGTTCCCTCCAGGCACTTTCAGTGTGGGTGGCTTCTCCACGTGGTTCCTGGTTTCACTGCGGCTCTGAAGAGAACGTTAGCAAAGAGGTAACCGGGACAGTGAAAACAGTACTCAAAGACAGGGAGAGCAAGCTCTCTCTTGGCACTTTGGATGTGGGACATACAGCGAGATGTTTGCTGCTTTTGCGTTTGGCTGTTGGGAGATTTACAGCACAAAGATATCTAGTTGATTTGAAGCAGTTCCGAGAAAGTCTAAACATAATCCCCACTTCTCCCTCCTGGCACTTTCCATGTGGGAGATATAGCAGGATGTAGATTGGTTTTGAGGACAACTCAATGGACAGTGTAGGGAGAAAAGGTCCTGGCTCCTTGAATGCCGTTTCTGGAGACACTGCGATCAATGTGGGAGATATGTCAAGATGTGTGTTTGTTTTGAGGACGGCTCTCTGGAGAGTCTTAGCAAAGAGGTCACAGGGATAATCAGAGCAATTCTCAGAGACACTGAGAACAAGCTCCACAATTCCCTCCTGGCACTTTCCCTGTAGGAGATACCGCAAGACGTTTCTGTACATTGGGCACAGCGCTCTGCACGGTGTTAGCAGAGACTTTCCCGGGACAGTGAAACCCTATGTCAGAGACACTGAGAAGAAGCCCCAATGTTCCCTCCAGGCACTTTCAGTGTGGGTGCCTTCTCCACGTGGTTCCTGGTTTCACTGCGGCTCTGAGGAGAACGTTAGCAAAGAGGTAACCGGGACAGTGAAAACAGTACTCAAAGACAGGGAGAGCAAGCTCTCTCTTGGCACTTTGGATGTGGGACATACAGCGAGATGTTTGCTGCTTTTGCGTTTGGCTGTTGGGAGATTTACAGCACAAAGATATCTAGTTGATTTGAAGCAGTTCCGAGAAAGTCTAAACATAATCCCCACTTCTCCCTCCTGGCACTTTCCATGTGGGAGATATAGCAGGACGTATATTGGTTTTGAGGACAACTCAATGGACAGTGTAGGGAGAAAACCTCCTGGCTCCTTGAATGCCGTTTCTGGAGACACTGCGATCAATGTGGGAGATATGTCAAGATGTGTGTTTGTTTTGAGGACGGCTCTCTGGAGAGTCTTAGCAAAGAGGTCACACAGATAATCAGAGCAATTCTCAGAGACACTGAGAACAAGCTCCACAATTCCCTCCTGGCACTTTCCCTGTAGGAGATACCGCAAGACGTTTCTGTACATTGGGCACAGCGCTCTGCACGGTGTTAGCAGAGACTTTCCCGGGACAGTGAAACCCTATGTCAGAGACACTGAGAAGAAGCCCCAATGTTCCCTCCAGGCACTTTCAGTGTGGGTGCCTTCTCCACGTGGTTCCTGGTTTCACTGCGGCTCTGAAGAGAACGTTAGCAAAGAGGTAACCGGGACAGTGAAAACAGTACTCAAAGACAGGGAGAGCAAGCTCTCTCTTGGCACTTTGGATGTGGGACATACAGCGAGATGTTTGCTGCTTTTGCGTTTGGCTGTTGGGAGATTTACAGCACAAAGATATCTAGTTGATTTGAAGCAGTTCCGAGAAAGTCTAAACATAATCCCCACTTCTCCCTCCTGGCACTTTCCATGTGGGAGATATAGCAGGATGTATATTGGTTTTGAGGACAACTCAATGGACAGTGTAGGGAGAAAAGGTCCTGGCTCCTTGAATGCCGTTTCTGGAGACACTGCGATCAATGTGGGAGATATGTCAAGATGTGTGTTTGTTTTGAGGACGGCTCTCTGGAGAGTCTTAGCAAAGAGGTCACAGGGATAATCAGAGCAATTCTCAGAGACACTGAGAACAAGCTCCACAATTCCCTCCTGGCACTTTCCCTGTAGGAGATACCGCAAGACGTTTCTGTACATTGGGCACAGCGCTCTGCACGGTGTTAGCAGAGACTTTCCCGGGACAGTGAAACCCTATGTCAGAGACACTGAGAAGAAGCCCCAATGTTCCCTCCAGGCACTTTCAGTGTGGGTGGCTTCTCCACGTGGTTCCTGGTTTCACTGCGGCTCTGAAGAGAACGTTAGCAAAGAGGTAACCGGGACAGTGAAAACAGTACTCAAAGACAGGGAGAGCAAGCTCTCTCTTGGCACTTTGGATGTGGGACATACAGCGAGATGTTTGCTGCTTTTGCGTTTGGCTGTTGGGAGATTTACAGCACAAAGATATCTAGTTGATTTGAAGCAGTTCCGAGAAAGTCTAAACATAATCCCCACTTCTCCCTCCTGGCACTTTCCATGTGGGAGATATAGCAGGATGTATATTGGTTTTGAGGACAACTCAATGGACAGTGTAGGGAGAAAAGGTCCTGGCTCCTTGAATGCCGTTTCTGGAGACACTGCGATCAATGTGGGAGATATGTCAAGATGTGTGTTTGTTTTGAGGACGGCTCTCTGGAGAGTCTTAGCAAAGAGGTCACACAGATAATCAGAGCAATTCTCAGAGACACTGAGAACAAGCTCCACAATTCCCTCCTGGCACTTTCCCTGTAGGAGATACCGCAAGACGTTTCTGTACATTGGGCACAGCGCTCTGCACGGTGTTAGCAGAGACTTTCCCGGGACAGTGAAACCCTATGTCAGAGACACTGAGAAGAAGCCCCAATGTTCCCTCCAGGCACTTTCAGTGTGGGTGGCTTCTCCACGTGGTTCCTGGTTTCACTGCGGCTCTGAAGAGAACGTTAGCCAAGAGGTAACCGGGACAGTGAAAACAGTACTCAAAGACAGGGAGAGCAAGCTCTCTCTTGGCACTTTGGATGTGGGACATACAGCGAGATGTTTGCTGCTTTTGCGTTTGGCTGTTGGGAGATTTACAGCACAAAGATATCTAGTTGATTTGAAGCAGTTCCGAGAAAGTCTAAACATAATCCCCACTTCTCCCTCCTGGCACTTTCCATGTGGGAGATATAGCAGGATGTAGATTGGTTTTGAGGACAACTCAATGGACAGTGTAGGGAGAAAAGGTCCTGGCTCCTTGAATGCCGTTTCTGGAGACACTGCGATCAATGTGGGAGATATGTCAAGATGTGTGTTTGTTTTGAGGACGGCTCTCTGGAGAGTCTTAGCAAAGAGGTCACACAGATAATCAGAGCAATTCTCAGAGACACTGAGAACAAGCTCCACAATTCCCTCCTGGCACTTTCCCTGTAGGAGATACCGCAAGACGTTTCTGTACATTGGGCACAGCGCTCTGCACGGTGTTAGCAGAGACTTTCCCGGGACAGTGAAACCCTATGTCAGAGACACTGAGAAGAAGCCCCAATGTTCCCTCCAGGCACTTTCAGTGTGGGTGCCTTCTCCACGTGGTTCCTGGTTTCACTGCGGCTCTGAAGAGAACGTTAGCAAAGAGGTAACCGGGACAGTGAAAACAGTACTCAAAGACAGGGAGAGCAAGCTCTCTCTTGGCACTTTGGATGTGGGACATACAGCGAGATGTTTGCTGCTTTTGCGTTTGGCTGTTGGGAGATTTACAGCACAAAGATATCTAGTTGATTTGAAGCAGTTCCGAGAAAGTCTAAACATAATCCCCACTTCTCCCTCCTGGCACTTTCCATGTGGGAGATATAGCAGGATGTAGATTGGTTTTGAGGACAACTCAATGGACAGTGTAGGGAGAAAAGGTCCTGGCTCCTTGAATGCCGTTTCTGGAGACACTGCGATCAATGTGGGAGATATGTCAAGATGTGTGTTTGTTTTGAGGACGGCTCTCTGGAGAGTCTTAGCAAAGAGGTCACAGGGATAATCAGAGCAATTCTCAGAGACACTGAGAACAAGCTCGACAATTCCCTCCTGGCACTTTCCCTGTAGGAGATACCGCAAGACGTTTCTGTACATTGGGCACAGCGCTCTGCACGGTGTTAGCAGAGACTTTCCCGGGACAGTGAAACCCTATGTCAGAGACACTGAGAAGAAGCCCCAATGTTCCCTCCAGGCACTTTCAGTGTGGGTGCCTTCTCCACGTGGTTCCTGGTTTCACTGCGGCTCTGAAGAGAACGTTAGCAAAGAGGTAACCGGGACAGTGAAAACAGTACTCAAAGACAGGGAGAGCAAGCTCTCTCTTGGCACTTTGGATGTGGGACATACAGCGAGATGTTTGCTGCTTTTGCGTTTGGCTGTTGGGAGATTTACAGCACAAAGATATCTAGTTGATTTGAAGCAGTTCCGAGAAAGTCTAAACATAATCCCCACTTCTCCCTCCTGGCACTTTCCATGTGGGAGATATAGCAGGATGTATATTGGTTTTGAGGACAACTCAATGGACAGTGTAGGGAGAAAAGGTCCTGGCTCCTTGAATGCCGTTTCTGGAGACACTGCGATCAATGTGGGAGATATGTCAAGATGTGTGTTTGTTTTGAGGACGGCTCTCTGGAGAGTCTTAGCAAAGAGGTCACACAGATAATCAGAGCAATTCTCAGAGACACTGAGAACAAGCTCCACAATTCCCTCCTGGCACTTTCCCTGTAGGAGATACCGCAAGACGTTTCTGTACATTGGGCACAGCGCTCTGCACGGTGTTAGCAGAGACTTTCCCGGGACAGTGAAACCCTATGTCAGAGACACTGAGAAGAAGCCCCAATGTTCCCTCCAGGCACTTTCAGTGTGGGTGGCTTCTCCACGTGGTTCCTGGTTTCACTGCGGCTCTGAAGAGAACGTTAGCCAAGAGGTAACCGGGACAGTGAAAACAGTACTCAAAGACAGGGAGAGCAAGCTCTCTCTTGGCACTTTGGATGTGGGACATACAGCGAGATGTTTGCTGCTTTTGCGTTTGGCTGTTGGGAGATTTACAGCACAAAGATATCTAGTTGATTTGAAGCAGTTCCGAGAAAGTCTAAACATAATCCCCACTTCTCCCTCCTGGCACTTTCCATGTGGGAGATATAGCAGGATGTAGATTGGTTTTGAGGACAACTCAATGGACAGTGTAGGGAGAAAAGGTCCTGGCTCCTTGAATGCCGTTTCTGGAGACACTGCGATCAATGTGGGAGATATGTCAAGATGTGTGTTTGTTTTGAGGACGGCTCTCTGGAGAGTCTTAGCAAAGAGGTCACACAGATAATCAGAGCAATTCTCAGAGACACTGAGAACAAGCTCCACAATTCCCTCCTGGCACTTTCCCTGTAGGAGATACCGCAAGACGTTTCTGTACATTGGGCACAGCGCTCTGCACGGTGTTAGCAGAGACTTTCCCGGGACAGTGAAACCCTATGTCAGAGACACTGAGAAGAAGCCCCAATGTTCCCTCCAGGCACTTTCAGTGTGGGTGCCTTCTCCACGTGGTTCCTGGTTTCACTGCGGCTCTGAAGAGAACGTTAGCAAAGAGGTAACCGGGACAGTGAAAACAGTACTCAAAGACAGGGAGAGCAAGCTCTCTCTTGGCACTTTGGATGTGGGACATACAGCGAGATGTTTGCTGCTTTTGCGTTTGGCTGTTGGGAGATTTACAGCACAAAGATATCTAGTTGATTTGAAGCAGTTCCGAGAAAGTCTAAACATAATCCCCACTTCTCCCTCCTGGCACTTTCCATGTGGGAGATATAGCAGGATGTAGATTGGTTTTGAGGACAACTCAATGGACAGTGTAGGGAGAAAAGGTCCTGGCTCCTTGAATGCCGTTTCTGGAGACACTGCGATCAATGTGGGAGATATGTCAAGATGTGTGTTTGTTTTGAGGACGGCTCTCTGGAGAGTCTTAGCAAAGAGGTCACAGGGATAATCAGAGCAATTCTCAGAGACACTGAGAACAAGCTCGACAATTCCCTCCTGGCACTTTCCCTGTAGGAGATACCGCAAGACGTTTCTGTACATTGGGCACAGCGCTCTGCACGGTGTTAGCAGAGACTTTCCCGGGACAGTGAAACCCTATGTCAGAGACACTGAGAAGAAGCCCCAATGTTCCCTCCAGGCACTTTCAGTGTGGGTGCCTTCTCCACGTGGTTCCTGGTTTCACTGCGGCTCTGAAGAGAACGTTAGCAAAGAGGTAACCGGGACAGTGAAAACAGTACTCAAAGACAGGGAGAGCAAGCTCTCTCTTGGCACTTTGGATGTGGGACATACAGCGAGATGTTTGCTGCTTTTGCGTTTGGCTGTTGGGAGATTTACAGCACAAAGATATCTAGTTGATTTGAAGCAGTTCCGAGAAAGTCTAAACATAATCCCCACTTCTCCCTCCTGGCACTTTCCATGTGGGAGATATAGCAGGACGTATATTGGTTTTGAGGACAACTCAATGGACAGTGTAGGGAGAAAAGGTCCTGGCTCCTTGAATGCCGTTTCTGGAGACACTGCGATCAATGTGGGAGATATGTCAAGATGTGTGTTTGTTTTGAGGACGGCTCTCTGGAGAGTCTTAGCAAAGAGGTCACACAGATAAGCAGAGCAATTCTCAGAGACACTGAGAACAAGCTCGACAATTCCCTCCTGGCACTTTCCCTGTAGGAGATACCGCAAGACGTTTCTGTACATTGGGCACAGCGCTCTGCACGGTGTTAGCAGAGACTTTCCCGGGACAGTGAAACCCTATGTCAGAGACACTGAGAAGAAGCCCCAATGTTCCCTCCAGGCACTTTCAGTGTGGGTGGCTTCTCCACGTGGTTCCTGGTTTCACTGCGGCTCTGAAGAGAACGTTAGCAAAGAGGTAACCGGGACAGTGAAAACAGTACTCAAAGACAGGGAGAGCAAGGTCTCTCTTGGCACTTTGGATGTGGGACATACAGCGAGATGTTTGCTGCTTTTGCGTTTGGCTGTTGGGAGATTTACAGCACAAAGATATCTAGTTGATTTGAAGCAGTTCCGAGAAAGTCTAAACATAATCCCCACTTCTCCCTCCTGGCACTTTCCATGTGGGAGATATAGCAGGATGTAGATTGGTTTTGAGGACAACTCAATGGACAGTGTAGGGAGAAAAGGTCCTGGCTCCTTGAATGCCGTTTCTGGAGACACTGCGATCAATGTGGGAGATATGTCAAGATGTGTGTTTGTTTTGAGGACGGCTCTCTGGAGAGTCTTAGCAAAGAGGTCACACAGATAATCAGAGCAATTCTCAGAGACACTGAGAACAAGCTCCACAATTCCCTCCTGGCACTTTCCCTGTAGGAGATACCGCAAGACCTTTCTGTACATTGGGCACAGCGCTCTGCACGGTGTTAGCAGAGACTTTCCCGGGACAGTGAAACCCTATGTCAGAGACACTGAGAAGAAGCCCCAATGTTCCCTCCAGGCACTTTCAGTGTGGGTGCCTTCTCCACGTGGTTCCTGGTTTCACTGCGGCTCTGAAGAGAACGTTAGCAAAGAGGTAACCGGGACAGTGAAAACAGTACTCAAAGACAGGGAGAGCAAGCTCTCTCTTGGCACTTTGGATGTGGGACATACAGCGAGATGTTTGCTGCTTTTGCGTTTGGCTGTTGGGAGATTTACAGCACAAAGATATCTAGTTGATTTGAAGCAGTTCCGAGAAAGTCTAAACATAATCCCCACTTCTCCCTCCTGGCACTTTCCATGTGGGAGATATAGCAGGATGTATATTGGTTTTGAGGACAACTCAATGGACAGTGTAGGGAGAAAAGGTCCTGGCTCCTTGAATGCCGTTTCTGGAGACACTGCGATCAATGTGGGAGATATGTCAAGATGTGTGTTTGTTTTGAGGACGGCTCTCTGGAGAGTCTTAGCAAAGAGGTCACAGGGATAATCAGAGCAATTCTCAGAGACACTGAGAACAAGCTCCACAATTCCCTCCTGGCACTTTCCCTGTAGGAGATACCGCAAGACGTTTCTGTACATTGGGCACAGCGCTCTGCACGGTGTTAGCAGAGACTTTCCCGGGACAGTGAAACCCTATGTCAGAGACACTGAGAAGAAGCCCCAATGTTCCCTCCAGGCACTTTCAGTGTGGGTGCCTTCTCCACGTGGTTCCTGGTTTCACTGCGGCTCTGAAGAGAACGTTAGCAAAGAGGTAACCGGGACAGTGAAAACAGTACTCAAAGACAGGGAGAGCAAGGTCTCTCTTGGCACTTTGGATGTGGGACATACAGCGAGATGTTTGCTGCTTTTGCGTTTGGCTGTTGGGAGATTTACAGCACAAAGATATCTAGTTGATTTGAAGCAGTTCCGAGAAAGTCTAAACATAATCCCCACTTCTCCCTCCTGGCACTTTCCATGTGGGAGATATAGCAGGATGTAGATTGGTTTTGAGGACAACTCAATGGACAGTGTAGGGAGAAAAGGTCCTGGCTCCTTGAATGCCGTTTCTGGAGACACTGCGATCAATGTGGGAGATATGTCAAGATGTGTGTTTGTTTTGAGGACGGCTCTCTGGAGAGTCTTAGCAAAGAGGTCACAGGGATAATCAGAGCAATTCTCAGAGACACTGAGAACAAGCTCGACAATTCCCTCCTGGCACTTTCCCTGTAGGAGATACCGCAAGACGTTTCTGTACATTGGGCACAGCGCTCTGCACGGTGTTAGCAGAGACTTTCCCGGGACAGTGAAACCCTATGTCAGAGACACTGAGAAGAAGCCCCAATGTTCCCTCCAGGCACTTTCAGTGTGGGTGGCTTCTCCACGTGGTTCCTGGTTTCACTGCGGCTCTGAAGAGAACGTTAGCAAAGAGGTAACCGGGACAGTGAAAACAGTACTCAAAGACAGGGAGAGCAAGCTCTCTCTTGGCACTTTGGATGTGGGACATACAGCGAGATGTTTGCTGCTTTTGCGTTTGGCTGTTGGGAGATTTACAGCACAAAGATATCTAGTTGATTTGAAGCAGTTCCGAGAAAGTCTAAACATAATCCCCACTTCTCCCTCCTGGCACTTTCCATGTGGGAGATATAGCAGGACGTATATTGGTTTTGAGGACAACTCAATGGACAGTGTAGGGAGAAAAGGTCCTGGCTCCTTGAATGCCGTTTCTGGAGACACTGCGATCAATGTGGGAGATATGTCAAGATGTGTGTTTGTTTTGAGGACGTCTCTCTGGAGAGTCTTAGCAAAGAGGTCACACAGATAATCAGAGCAATTCTCAGAGACACTGAGAACAAGCTCCACAATTCCCTCCTGGCACTTTCCCTGTAGGAGATACCGCAAGACGTTTCTGTACATTGGGCACAGCGCTCTGCACGGTGTTAGCAGAGACTTTCCCGGGACAGTGAAACCCTATGTCAGAGACACTGAGAAGAAGCCCCAATGTTCCCTCCAGGCACTTTCAGTGTGGGTGGCTTCTCCACGTGGTTCCTGGTTTCACTGCGGCTCTGAAGAGAACGTTAGCAAAGAGGTAACCGGGACAGTGAAAACAGTACTCAAAGACAGGGAGAGCAAGCTCTCTCTTGGCACTTTGGATGTGGGACATACAGCGAGATGTTTGCTGCTTTTGCGTTTGGCTGTTGGGAGATTTACAGCACAAAGATATCTAGTTGATTTGAAGCAGTTCCGAGAAAGTCTAAACATAATCCCCACTTCTCCCTCCTGGCACTTTCCATGTGGGAGATATAGCAGGATGTAGATTGGTTTTGAGGACAACTCAATGGACAGTGTAGGGAGAAAAGGTCCTGGCTCCTTGAATGCCATTTCTGGAGACACTGCGATCAATGTGGGAGATATGTCAAGATGTGTGTTTGTTTTGAGGACGGCTCTCTGGAGAGTCTTAGCAAAGAGGTCACAGGGATAATCAGAGCAATTCTCAGAGACACTGAGAACAAGCTCCACAATTCCCTCCTGGCACTTTCCCTGTAGGAGATACCGCAAGACGTTTCTGTACATTGGGCACAGCGCTCTGCACGGTGTTAGCAGAGACTTTCCCGGGACAGTGAAACCCTATGTCAGAGACACTGAGAAGAAGCCCCAATGTTCCCTCCAGGCACTTTCAGTGTGGGTGGCTTCTCCACGTGGTTCCTGGTTTCACTGCGGCTCTGAAGAGAACGTTAGCAAAGAGGTAACCGGGACAGTGAAAACAGTACTCAAAGACAGGGAGAGCAAGCTCTCTCTTGGCACTTTGGATGTGGGACATACAGCGAGATGTTTGCTGCTTTTGCGTTTGGCTGTTGGGAGATTTACAGCACAAAGATATCTAGTTGATTTGAAGCAGTTCCGAGAAAGTCTAAACATAATCCCAACTTCTCCCTCCTGGCACTTTCCATGTGGGAGATATAGCAGGATGTAGATTGGTTTTGAGGACAACTCAATGGACAGTGTAGGGAGAAAAGGTCCTGGCTCCTTGAATGCCGTTTCTGGAGACACTGCGATCAATGTGGGAGATATGTCAAGATGTGTGTTTGTTTTGAGGACGGCTCTCTGGAGAGTCTTAGCAAAGAGGTCACAGGGATAATCAGAGCAATTCTCAGAGACACTGAGAACAAGCTCCACAATTCCCTCCTGGCACTTTCCCTGTAGGAGATACCGCAAGACGTTTCTGTACATTGGGCACAGCGCTCTGCACGGTGTTAGCAGAGACTTTCCCGGGACAGTGAAACCCTATGTCAGAGACACTGAGAAGAAGCCCCAATGTTCCCTCCAGGCACTTTCAGTGTGGGTGGCTTCTCCACGTGGTTCCTGGTTTCACTGCGGCTCTGAAGAGAACGTTAGCAAAGAGGTAACCGGGACAGTGAAAACAGTACTCAAAGACAGGGAGAGCAAGCTCTCTCTTGGCACTTTGGATGTGGGACATACAGCGAGATGTTTGCTGCTTTTGCGTTTGGCTGTTGGGAGATTTACAGCACAAAGATATCTAGTTGATTTGAAGCAGTTCCGAGAAAGTCTAAACATAATCCCCACTTCTCCCTCCTGGCACTTTCCATGTGGGAGATATAGCAGGCTGTATATTGGTTTTGAGGACAACTCAATGGACAGTGTAGGGAGAAAAGGTCCTGGCTCCTTGAATGCCGTTTCTGGAGACACTGCGATCAATGTGGGAGATATGTCAAGATGTGTGTTTGTTTTGAGGACGTCTCTCTGGAGAGTCTTAGCAAAGAGGTCACACAGATAATCAGAGCAATTCTCAGAGACACTGAGAACAAGCTCCACAATTCCCTCCTGGCACTTTCCCTGTAGGAGATACCGCAAGACGTTTCTGTACATTGGGCACAGCGCTCTGCACGGTGTTAGCAGAGACTTTCCCGGGACAGTGAAACCCTATGTCAGAGACACTGAGAAGAAGCCCCAATGTTCCCTCCAGGCACTTTCAGTGTGGGTGGCTTCTCCACGTGGTTCCTGGTTTCACTGCGGCTCTGAAGAGAACGTTAGCAAAGAGGTAACCGGGACAGTGAAAACAGTACTCAAAGACAGGGAGAGCAAGGTCTCTCTTGGCACTTTGGATGTGGGACATACAGCGAGATGTTTGCTGCTTTTGCGTTTGGCTGTTGGGAGATTTACAGCACAAAGATATCTAGTTGATTTGAAGCAGTTCCGAGAAAGTCTAAACATAATCCCCACTTCTCCCTCCTGGCACTTTCCATGTGGGAGATATAGCAGGATGTAGATTGGTTTTGAGGACAACTCAATGGACAGTGTAGGGAGAAAAGGTCCTGGCTCCTTGAATGCCGTTTCTGGAGACACTGCGATCAATGTGGGAGATATGTCAAGATGTGTGTTTGTTTTGAGGACGTCTCTCTGGAGAGTCTTAGCAAAGAGGTCACACAGATAATCAGAGCAATTCTCAGAGACACTGAGAACAAGCTCCACAATTCCCTCCTGGCACTTTCCCTGTAGGAGATACCGCAAGACGTTTCTGTACATTGGGCACAGCGCTCTGCACGGTGTTAGCAGAGACTTTCCCGGGACAGTGAAACCCTATGTCAGAGACACTGAGAAGAAGCCCCAATGTTCCCTCCAGGCACTTTCAGTGTGGGTGGCTTCTCCACGTGGTTCCTGGTTTCACTGCGGCTCTGAAGAGAACGTTAGCAAAGAGGTAACCGGGACAGTGAAAACAGTACTCAAAGACAGGGAGAGCAAGCTCTCTCTTGGCACTTTGGATGTGGGACATACAGCGAGATGTTTGCTGCTTTTGCGTTTGGCTGTTGGGAGATTTACAGCACAAAGATATCTAGTTGATTTGAAGCAGTTCCGAGAAAGTCTAAACATAATCCCCACTTCTCCCTCCTGGCACTTTCCATGTGGGAGATATAGCAGGATGTAGATTGGTTTTGAGGACAACTCAATGGACAGTGTAGGGAGAAAAGGTCCTGGCTCCTTGAATGCCGTTTCTGGAGACACTGCGATCAATGTGGGAGATATGTCAAGATGTGTGTTTGTTTTGAGGACGTCTCTCTGGAGAGTCTTAGCAAAGAGGTCACAGGGATAATCAGAGCAATTCTCAGAGACACTGAGAACAAGCTCCACAATTCCCTCCTGGCACTTTCCCTGTAGGAGATACCGCAAGACGTTTCTGTACATTGGGCACAGCGCTCTGCACGGTGTTAGCAGAGACTTTCCCGGGACAGTGAAACCCTATGTCAGAGACACTGAGAAGAAGCCCCAATGTTCCCTCCAGGCACTTTCAGTGTGGGTGCCTTCTCCACGTGGTTCCTGGTTTCACTGCGGCTCTGAGGAGAACGTTAGCAAAGAGGTAACCGGGACAGTGAAAACAGTACTCAAAGACAGGGAGAGCAAGGTCTCTCTTGGCACTTTGGATGTGGGACATACAGCGAGATGTTTGCTGCTTTTGCGTTTGGCTGTTGGGAGATTTACAGCACAAAGATATCTAGTTGATTTGAAGCAGTTCCGAGAAAGTCTAAACATAATCCCCACTTCTCCCTCCTGGCACTTTCCATGTGGGAGATATAGCAGGATGTATATTGGTTTTGAGGACAACTCAATGGACAGTGTAGGGAGAAAAGGTCCTGGCTCCTTGAATGCCGTTTCTGGAGACACTGCGATCAATGTGGGAGATATGTCAAGATGTGTGTTTGTTTTGAGGACGTCTCTCTGGAGAGTCTTAGCAAAGAGGTCACAGGGATAATCAGAGCAATTCTCAGAGACACTGAGAACAAGCTCCACAATTCCCTCCTGGCACTTTCCCTGTAGGAGATACCGCAAGACGTTTCTGTACATTGGGCACAGCGCTCTGCACGGTGTTAGCAGAGACTTTCCCGGGACAGTGAAACCCTATGTCAGAGACACTGAGAAGAAGCCCCAATGTTCCCTCCAGGCACTTTCAGTGTGGGTGCCTTCTCCACGTGGTTCCTGGTTTCACTGCGGCTCTGAGGAGAACGTTAGCAAAGAGGTAACCGGGACAGTGAAAACAGTACTCAAAGACAGGGAGAGCAAGGTCTCTCTTGGCACTTTGGATGTGGGACATACAGCGAGATGTTTGCTGCTTTTGCGTTTGGCTGTTGGGAGATTTACAGCACAAAGATATCTAGTTGATTTGAAGCAGTTCCGAGAAAGTCTAAACATAATCGCCACTTCTCCCTCCTGGCACTTTCCATGTGGGAGATATAGCAGGATGTAGATTGGTTTTGAGGACAACTCAATGGACAGTGTAGGGAGAAAAGGTCCTGGCTCCTTGAATGCCGTTTCTGGAGACACTGCGATCAATGTGGGAGATATGTCAAGATGTGTGTTTGTTTTGAGGACGTCTCTCTGGAGAGTCTTAGCAAAGTGGTCACAGGGATAATCAGAGCAATTCTCAGAGACACTGAGAACAAGCTCCACAATTCCCTCCTGGCACTTTCCCTGTAGGAGATACCGCAAGACGTTTCTGTACATTGGGCACAGCGCTCTGCACGGTGTTAGCAGAGACTTTCCCGGGACAGTGAAACCCTATGTCAGAGACACTGAGAAGAAGCCCCAATGTTCCCTCCAGGCACTTTCAGTGTGGGTGCCTTCTCCACGTGGTTCCTGGTTTCACTGCGGCTCTGAGGAGAACGTTAGCAAAGAGGTAACCGGGACAGTGAAAACAGTACTCAAAGACAGGGAGAGCAAGGTCTCTCTTGGCACTTTGGATGTGGGACATACAGCGAGATGTTTGCTGCTTTTGCGTTTGGCTGTTGGGAGATTTACAGCACAAAGATATCTAGTTGATTTGAAGCAGTTCCGAGAAAGTCTAAACATAATCCCCACTTCTCCCTCCTGGCACTTTCCATGTGGGAGATATAGCAGGATGTATATTGGTTTTGAGGACAACTCAATGGACAGTGTAGGGAGAAAAGGTCCTGGCTCCTTGAATGCCGTTTCTGGAGACACTGCGATCAATGTGGGAGATATGTCAAGATGTGTGTTTGTTTTGAGGACGTCTCTCTGGAGAGTCTTAGCAAAGAGGTCACAGGGATAATCAGAGCAATTCTCAGAGACACTGAGAACAAGCTCCACAATTCCCTCCTGGCACTTTCCCTGTAGGAGATACCGCAAGACGTTTCTGTACATTGGGCACAGCGCTCTGCACGGTGTTAGCAGAGACTTTCCCGGGACAGTGAAACCCTATGTCAGAGACACTGAGAAGAAGCCCCAATGTTCCCTCCAGGCACTTTCAGTGTGGGTGCCTTCTCCACGTGGTTCCTGGTTTCACTGCGGCTCTGAGGAGAACGTTAGCAAAGAGGTAACCGGGACAGTGAAAACAGTACTCAAAGACAGGGAGAGCAAGGTCTCTCTTGGCACTTTGGATGTGGGACATACAGCGAGATGTTTGCTGCTTTTGCGTTTGGCTGTTGGGAGATTTACAGCACAAAGATATCTAGTTGATTTGAAGCAGTTCCGAGAAAGTCTAAACATAATCCCCACTTCTCCCTCCTGGCACTTTCCATGTGGGAGATATAGCAGGATGTAGATTGGTTTTGAGGACAACTCAATGGACAGTGTAGGGAGAAAAGGTCCTGGCTCCTTGAATGCCGTTTCTGGAGACACTGCGATCAATGTGGGAGATATGTCAAGATGTGTGTTTGTTTTGAGGACGGCTCTCTGGAGAGTCTTAGCAAAGAGGTCACAGGGATAATCAGAGCAATTCTCAGAGACACTGAGAACAAGCTCCACAATTCCCTCCTGGCACTTTCCCTGTAGGAGATACCGCAAGACGTTTCTGTACATTGGGCACAGCGCTCTGCACGGTGTTAGCAGAGACTTTCCCGGGACAGTGAAACCCTATGTCAGAGACACTGAGAAGAAGCCCCAATGTTCCCTCCAGGCACTTTCAGTGTGGGTGCCTTCTCCACGTGGTTCCTGGTTTCACTGCGGCTCTGAGGAGAACGTTAGCAAAGAGGTAACCGGGACAGTGAAAACAGTACTCAAAGACAGGGAGAGCAAGGTCTCTCTTGGCACTTTGGATGTGGGACATACAGCGAGATGTTTGCTGCTTTTGCGTTTGGCTGTTGGGAGATTTACAGCACAAAGATATCTAGTTGATTTGAAGCAGTTCCGAGAAAGTCTAAACATAATCCCCACTTCTCCCTCCTGGCACTTTCCATGTGGGAGATATAGCAGGATGTAGATTGGTTTTGAGGACAACTCAATGGACAGTGTAGGGAGAAAAGGTCCTGGCTCCTTGAATGCCGTTTCTGGAGACACTGCGATCAATGTGGGAGATATGTCAAGATGTGTGTTTGTTTTGAGGACGGCTCTCTGGAGAGTCTTAGCAAAGAGGTCACACAGATAATCAGAGCAATTCTCAGAGACACTGAGAACAAGCTCCACAATTCCCTCCTGGCACTTTCCCTGTAGGAGATACCGCAAGACGTTTCTGTACATTGGGCACAGCGCTCTGCACGGTGTTAGCAGAGACTTTCCCGGGACAGTGAAACCCTATGTCAGAGACACTGAGAAGAAGCCCCAATGTTCCCTCCAGGCACTTTCAGTGTGGGTGCCTTCTCCACGTGGTTCCTGGTTTCACTGCGGCTCTGAAGAGAACGTTAGCAAAGAGGTAACCGGGACAGTGAAAACAGCACTCAAAGACAGGGAGAGCAAGCTCTCTCTTGGCACTTTGGATGTGGGACATACAGCGAGATGTTTGCTGCTTTTGCGTTTGGCTGTTGGGAGATTTACAGCACAAAGATATCTAGTTGATTTGAAGCAGTTCCGAGAAAGTCTAAACATAATCCCCACTTCTCCCTCCTGGCACTTTCCATGTGGGAGATATAGCAGGATGTATATTGGTTTTGAGGACAACTCAATGGACAGTGTAGGGAGAAAAGGTCCTGGCTCCTTGAATGCCGTTTCTGGAGACACTGCGATCAATGTGGGAGATATGTCAAGATGTGTGTTTGTTTTGAGGACGGCTCTCTGGAGAGTCTTAGCAAAGAGGTCACAGGGATAATCAGAGCAATTCTCAGAGACACTGAGAACAAGCTCCACAATTCCCTCCTGGCACTTTCCCTGTAGGAGATACCGCAAGACCTTTCTGTACATTGGGCACAGCGCTCTGCACGGTGTTAGCAGAGACTTTCCCGGGACAGTGAAACCCTATGTCAGAGACACTGAGAAGAAGCCCCAATGTTCCCTCCAGGCACTTTCAGTGTGGGTGGCTTCTCCACGTGGTTCCTGGTTTCACTGCGGCTCTGAAGAGAACGTTAGCAAAGAGGTAACCGGGACAGTGAAAACAGTACTCAAAGACAGGGAGAGCAAGCTCTCTCTTGGCACTTTGGATGTGGGACATACAGCGAGATGTTTGCTGCTTTTGCGTTTGGCTGTTGAGAGATTTACAGCACAAAGATATCTAGTTGATTTGAAGCAGTTCCGAGAAAGTCTAAACATAATCCCCACTTCTCCCTCCTGGCACTTTCCATGTGGGAGATATAGCAGGATGTAGATTGGTTTTGAGGACAACTCAATGGACAGTGTAGGGAGAAAAGGTCCTGGCTCCTTGAATGCCGTTTCTGGAGACACTGCGATCAATGTGGGAGATATGTCAAGATGTGTGTTTGTTTTGAGGACGTCTCTCTGGAGAGTCTTAGCAAAGAGGTCACACAGATAATCAGAGCAATTCTCAGAGACACTGAGAACAAGCTCCACAATTCCCTCCTGGCACTTTCCCTGTAGGAGATACCGCAAGACGTTTCTGTACATTGGGCACAGCGCTCTGCACGGTGTTAGCAGAGACTTTCCCGGGACAGTGAAACCCTATGTCAGAGACACTGAGAAGAAGCCCCAATGTTCCCTCCAGGCACTTTCAGTGTGGGTGCCTTCTCCACGTGGTTCCTGGTTTCACTGCGGCTCTGAAGAGAACGTTAGCAAAGAGGTAACCGGGACAGTGAAAACAGTACTCAAAGACAGGGAGAGCAAGCTCTCTCTTGGCACTTTGGATGTGGGACATACAGCGAGATGTTTGCTGCTTTTGCGTTTGGCTGTTGGGAGATTTACAGCACAAAGATATCTAGTTGATTTGAAGCAGTTCCGAGAAAGTCTAAACATAATCCCCACTTCTCCCTCCTGGCACTTTCCATGTGGGAGATATAGCAGGATGTAGATTGGTTTTGAGGACAACTCAATGGACAGTGTAGGGAGAAAAGGTCCTGGCTCCTTGAATGCCGTTTCTGGAGACACTGCGATCAATGTGGGAGATATGTCAAGATGTGTGTTTGTTTTGAGGACGTCTCTCTGGAGAGTCTTAGCAAAGAGGTCACACAGATAATCAGAGCAATTCTCAGAGACACTGAGAACAAGCTCCACAATTCCCTCCTGGCACTTTCCCTGTAGGAGATACCGCAAGACGTTTCTGTACATTGGGCACAGCGCTCTGCACGGTGTTAGCAGAGACTTTCCCGGGACAGTGAAACCCTATGTCAGAGACACTGAGAAGAAGCCCCAATGTTCCCTCCAGGCACTTTCAGTGTGGGTGCCTTCTCCACGTGGTTCCTGGTTTCACTGCGGCTCTGAAGAGAACGTTAGCAAAGAGGTAACCGGGACAGTGAAAACAGTACTCAAAGACAGGGAGAGCAAGCTCTCTCTTGGCACTTTGGATGTGGGACATACAGCGAGATGTTTGCTGCTTTTGCGTTTGGCTGTTGGGAGATTTACAGCACAAAGATATCTAGTTGATTTGAAGCAGTTCCGAGAAAGTCTAAACATAATCCCCACTTCTCCCTCCTGGCACTTTCCATGTGGGAGATATAGCAGGATGTAGATTGGTTTTGAGGACAACTCAATGGACAGTGTAGGGAGAAAAGGTCCTGGCTCCTTGAATGCCGTTTCTGGAGACACTGCGATCAATGTGGGAGATATGTCAAGATGTGTGTTTGTTTTGAGGACGTCTCTCTGGAGAGTCTTAGCAAAGAGGTCACAGGGATAATCAGAGCAATTCTCAGAGACACTGAGAACAAGCTCCACAATTCCCTCCTGGCACTTTCCCTGTAGGAGATACCGCAAGACCTTTCTGTACATTGGGCACAGCGCTCTGCACGGTGTTAGCAGAGACTTTCCCGGGACAGTGAAACCCTATGTCAGAGACACTGAGAAGAAGCCCCAATGTTCCCTCCAGGCACTTTCAGTGTGGGTGCCTTCTCCACGTGGTTCCTGGTTTCACTGCGGCTCTGAAGAGAACGTTAGCAAAGAGGTAACCAGGACAGTGAAAACAGTACTCAAAGACAGGGAGAGCAAGCTCTCTCTTGGCACTTTGGATGTGGGACATACAGCGAGATGTTTGCTGCTTTTGCGTTTGGCTGTTGGGAGATTTACAGCACAAAGATATCTAGTTGATTTGAAGCAGTTCCGAGAAAGTCTAAACATAATCCCCACTTCTCCCTCCTGGCACTTTCCATGTGGGAGATATAGCAGGATGTATATTGGTTTTGAGGACAACTCAATGGACAGTGTAGGGAGAAAAGGTCCTGGCTCCTTGAATGCCGTTTCTGGAGACACTGCGATCAATGTGGGAGATATGTCAAGATGTGTGTTTGTTTTGAGGACGGCTCTCTGGAGAGTCTTAGCAAAGAGGTCACAGGGATAATCAGAGCAATTCTCAGAGACACTGAGAACAAGCTCCACAATTCCCTCCTGGCACTTTCCCTGTAGGAGATACCGCAAGACCTTTCTGTACATTGGGCACAGCGCTCTGCACGGTGTTAGCAGAGACTTTCCCGGGACAGTGAAACCCTATGTCAGAGACACTGAGAAGAAGCCCCAATGTTCCCTCCAGGCACTTTCAGTGTGGGTGCCTTCTCCACGTGGTTCCTGGTTTCACTGCGGCTCTGAAGAGAACGTTAGCAAAGAGGTAACCGGGACAGTGAAAACAGTACTCAAAGACAGGGAGAGCAAGGTCTCTCTTGGCACTTTGGATGTGGGACATACAGCGAGATGTTTGCTGCTTTTGCGTTTGGCTGTTGGGAGATTTACAGCACAAAGATATCTAGTTGATTTGAAGCAGTTCCGAGAAAGTCTAAACATAATCCCCACTTCTCCCTCCTGGCACTTTCCATGTGGGAGATATAGCAGGATGTATATTGGTTTTGAGGACAACTCAATGGACAGTGTAGGGAGAAAAGGTCCTGGCTCCTTGAATGCCGTTTCTGGAGACACTGCGATCAATGTGGGAGATATGTCAAGATGTGTGTTTGTTTTGAGGACGTCTCTCTGGAGAGTCTTAGCAAAGAGGTCACACAGATAAGCAGAGCAATTCTCAGAGACACTGAGAACAAGCTCCACAATTCCCTCCTGGCACTTTCCCTGTAGGAGATACCGCAAGACGTTTCTGTACATTGGGCACAGCGCTCTGCACGGTGTTAGCAGAGACTTTCCCGGGACAGTGAAACCCTATGTCAGAGACACTGAGAAGAAGCCCCAATGTTCCCTCCAGGCACTTTCAGTGTGGGTGCCTTCTCCACGTGGTTCCTGGTTTCACTGCGGCTCTGAGGAGAACGTTAGCAAAGAGGTAACCGGGACAGTGAAAACAGTACTCAAAGACAGGGAGAGCAAGGTCTCTCTTGGCACTTTGGATGTGGGACATACAGCGAGATGTTTGCTGCTTTTGCGTTTGGCTGTTGGGAGATTTACAGCACAAAGATATCTAGTTGATTTGAAGCAGTTCCGAGAAAGTCTAAACATAATCCCCACTTCTCCCTCCTGGCACTTTCCATGTGGGAGATATAGCAGGATGTATATTGGTTTTGAGGACAACTCAATGGACAGTGTAGGGAGAAAAGGTCCTGGCTCCTTGAATGCCGTTTCTGGAGACACTGCGATCAATGTGGGAGATATGTCAAGATGTGTGTTTGTTTTGAGGACGGCTCTCTGGAGAGTCTTAGCAAAGAGGTCACACAGATAATCAGAGCAATTCTCAGAGACACTGAGAACAAGCTCGACAATTCCCTCCTGGCACTTTCCCTGTAGGAGATACCGCAAGACGTTTCTGTACATTGGGCACAGCGCTCTGCACGGTGTTAGCAGAGACTTTCCCGGGACAGTGAAACCCTATGTCAGAGACACTGAGAAGAAGCCCCAATGTTCCCTCCAGGCACTTTCAGTGTGGGTGCCTTCTCCACGTGGTTCCTGGTTTCACTGCGGCTCTGAAGAGAACGTTAGCAAAGAGGTAACCGGGACAGTGAAAACAGTACTCAAAGACAGGGAGAGCAAGCTCTCTCTTGGCACTTTGGATGTGGGACATACAGCGAGATGTTTGCTGCTTTTGCGTTTGGCTGTTGGGAGATTTACAGCACAAAGATATCTAGTTGATTTGAAGCAGTTCCGAGAAAGTCTAAACATAATCCCCACTTCTCCCTCCTGGCACTTTCCATGTGGGAGATATAGCAGGATGTAGATTGGTTTTGAGGACAACTCAATGGACAGTGTAGGGAGAAAAGGTCCTGGCTCCTTGAATGCCGTTTCTGGAGACACTGCGATCAATGTGGGAGATATGTCAAGATGTGTGTTTGTTTTGAGGACGTCTCTCTGGAGAGTCTTAGCAAAGAGGTCACAGGGATAATCAGAGCAATTCTCAGAGACACTGAGAACAAGCTCGACAATTCCCTCCTGGCACTTTCCCTGTAGGAGATACCGCAAGACCTTTCTGTACATTGGGCACAGCGCTCTGCACGGTGTTAGCAGAGACTTTCCCGGGACAGTGAAACCCTATGTCAGAGACACTGAGAAGAAGCCCCAATGTTCCCTCCAGGCACTTTCAGTGTGGGTGCCTTCTCCACGTGGTTCCTGGTTTCACTGCGGCTCTGAAGAGAACGTTAGCAAAGAGGTAACCGGGACAGTGAAAACAGTACTCAAAGACAGGGAGAGCAAGGTCTCTCTTGGCACTTTGGATGTGGGACATACAGCGAGATGTTTGCTGCTTTTGCGTTTGGCTGTTGGGAGATTTACAGCACAAAGATATCTAGTTGATTTGAAGCAGTTCCGAGAAAGTCTAAACATAATCCCCACTTCTCCCTCCTGGCACTTTCCATGTGGGAGATATAGCAGGATGTATATTGGTTTTGAGGACAACTCAATGGACAGTGTAGGGAGAAAAGGTCCTGGCTCCTTGAATGCCGTTTCTGGAGACACTGCGATCAATGTGGGAGATATGTCAAGATGTGTGTTTGTTTTGAGGACGGCTCTCTGGAGAGTCTTAGCAAAGAGGTCACACAGATAAGCAGAGCAATTCTCAGAGACACTGAGAACAAGCTCCACAATTCCCTCCTGGCACTTTCCCTGTAGGAGATACCGCAAGACGTTTCTGTACATTGGGCACAGCGCTCTGCACGGTGTTAGCAGAGACTTTCCCGGGACAGTGAAACCCTATGTCAGAGACACTGAGAAGAAGCCCCAATGTTCCCTCCAGGCACTTTCAGTGTGGGTGCCTTCTCCACGTGGTTCCTGGTTTCACTGCGGCTCTGAGGAGAACGTTAGCAAAGAGGTAACCGGGACAGTGAAAACAGTACTCAAAGACAGGGAGAGCAAGGTCTCTCTTGGCACTTTGGATGTGGGACATACAGCGAGATGTTTGCTGCTTTTGCGTTTGGCTGTTGGGAGATTTACAGCACAAAGATATCTAGTTGATTTGAAGCAGTTCCGAGAAAGTCTAAACATAATCCCCACTTCTCCCTCCTGGCACTTTCCATGTGGGAGATATAGCAGGATGTATATTGGTTTTGAGGACAACTCAATGGACAGTGTAGGGAGAAAAGGTCCTGGCTCCTTGAATGCCGTTTCTGGAGACACTGCGATCAATGTGGGAGATATGTCAAGATGTGTGTTTGTTTTGAGGACGGCTCTCTGGAGAGTCTTAGCAAAGAGGTCACACAGATAATCAGAGCAATTCTCAGAGACACTGAGAACAAGCTCCACAATTCCCTCCTGGCACTTTCCCTGTAGGAGATACCGCAAGACGTTTCTGTACATTGGGCACAGCGCTCTGCACGGTGTTAGCAGAGACTTTCCCGGGACAGTGAAACCCTATGTCAGAGACACTGAGAAGAAGCCCCAATGTTCCCTCCAGGCACTTTCAGTGTGGGTGCCTTCTCCACGTGGTTCCTGGTTTCACTGCGGCTCTGAAGAGAACGTTAGCAAAGAGGTAACCGGGACAGTGAAAACAGTACTCAAAGACAGGGAGAGCAAGCTCTCTCTTGGCACTTTGGATGTGGGACATACAGCGAGATGTTTGCTGCTTTTGCGTTTGGCTGTTGGGAGATTTACAGCACAAAGATATCTAGTTGATTTGAAGCAGTTCCGAGAAAGTCTAAACATAATCCCCACTTCTCCCTCCTGGCACTTTCCATGTGGGAGATATAGCAGGATGTATATTGGTTTTGAGGACAACTCAATGGACAGTGTAGGGAGAAAAGGTCCTGGCTCCTTGAATGCCGTTTCTGGAGACACTGCGATCAATGTGGGAGATATGTCAAGATGTGTGTTTGTTTTGAGGACGGCTCTCTGGAGAGTCTTAGCAAAGAGGTCACAGGGATAATCAGAGCAATTCTCAGAGACACTGAGAACAAGCTCCACAATTCCCTCCTGGCACTTTCCCTGTAGGAGATACCGCAAGACCTTTCTGTACATTGGGCACAGCGCTCTGCACGGTGTTAGCAGAGACTTTCCCGGGACAGTGAAACCCTATGTCAGAGACACTGAGAAGAAGCCCCAATGTTCCCTCCAGGCACTTTCAGTGTGGGTGCCTTCTCCACGTGGTTCCTGGTTTCACTGCGGCTCTGAAGAGAACGTTAGCAAAGAGGTAACCGGGACAGTGAAAACAGTACTCAAAGACAGGGAGAGCAAGGTCTCTCTTGGCACTTTGGATGTGGGACATACAGCGAGATGTTTGCTGCTTTTGCGTTTGGCTGTTGGGAGATTTACAGCACAAAGATATCTAGTTGATTTGAAGCAGTTCCGAGAAAGTCTAAACATAATCCCCACTTCTCCCTCCTGGCACTTTCCATGTGGGAGATATAGCAGGATGTAGATTGGTTTTGAGGACAACTCAATGGACAGTGTAGGGAGAAAAGGTCCTGGCTCCTTGAATGCCGTTTCTGGAGACACTGCGATCAATGTGGGAGATATGTCAAGATGTGTGTTTGTTTTGAGGACGGCTCTCTGGAGAGTCTTAGCAAAGAGGTCACACAGATAATGAGAGCAATTCTCAGAGACACTGAGAACAAGCTCCACAATTCCCTCCTGGCACTTTCCCTGTAGGAGATACCGCAAGACGTTTCTGTACATTGGGCACAGCGCTCTGCACGGTGTTAGCAGAGACTTTCCCGGGACAGTGAAACCCTATGTCAGAGACACTGAGAAGAAGCCCCAATGTTCCCTCCAGGCACTTTCAGTGTGGGTGCCTTCTCCACGTGGTTCCTGGTTTCACTGCGGCTCTGAAGAGAACGTTAGCCAAGAGGTAACCGGGACAGTGAAAACAGTACTCAAAGACAGGGAGAGCAAGCTCTCTCTTGGCACTTTGGATGTGGGACATACAGCGAGATGTTTGCTGCTTTTGCGTTTGGCTGTTGGGAGATTTACAGCACAAAGATATCTAGTTGATTTGAAGCAATTCCGAGAAAGTCTAAACATAATCCCCACTTCTCCCTCCTGGCACTTTCCATGTGGGAGATATAGCAGGATGTAGATTGGTTTTGAGGACAACTCAATGGACAGTGTAGGGAGAAAAGGTCCTGGCTCCTTGAATGCCGTTTCTGGAGACACTGCGATCAATGTGGGAGATATGTCAAGATGTGTGTTTGTTTTGAGGACGGCTCTCTGGAGAGTCTTAGCAAAGAGGTCACAGGGATAATCAGAGCAATTCTCAGAGACACTGAGAACAAGCTCCACAATTCCCTCCTGGCACTTTCCCTGTAGGAGATACCGCAAGACGTTTCTGTACATTGGGCACAGCGCTCTGCATGGTGTTAGCAGAGACTTTCCCGGGACAGTGAAACCCTATGTCAGAGACACTGAGAAGAAGCCCCAATGTTCCCTCCAGGCACTTTCAGTGTGGGTGCCTTCTCCACGTGGTTCCTGGTTTCACTGCGGCTCTGAAGAGAACGTTAGCCAAGAGGTAACCGGGACAGTGAAAACAGTACTCAAAGACAGGGAGAGCAAGCTCTCTCTTGGCACTTTGGATGTGGGACATACAGCGAGATGTTTGCTGCTTTTGCGTTTGGCTGTTGGGAGATTTACAGCACAAAGATATCTAGTTGATTTGAAGCAATTCCGAGAAAGTCTAAACATAATCCCCACTTCTCCCTCCTGGCACTTTCCATGTGGGAGATATAGCAGGATGTAGATTGGTTTTGAGGACAACTCAATGGACAGTGTAGGGAGAAAAGGTCCTGGCTCCTTGAATGCCGTTTCTGGAGACACTGCGATCAATGTGGGAGATATGTCAAGATGTGTGTTTGTTTTGAGGACGGCTCTCTGGAGAGTCTTAGCAAAGAGGTCACAGGGATAATCAGAGCAATTCTCAGAGACACTGAGAACAAGCTCCACAATTCCCTCCTGGCACTTTCCCTGTAGGAGATACCGCAAGACGTTTCTGTACATTGGGCACAGCGCTCTGCATGGTGTTAGCAGAGACTTTCCCGGGACAGTGAAACCCTATGTCAGAGACACTGAGAAGAAGCCCCAATGTTCCCTCCAGGCACTTTCAGTGTGGGTGCCTTCTCCACGTGGTTCCTGGTTTCACTGCGGCTCTGAGGAGAACGTTAGCAAAGAGGTAACCGGGACAGTGAAAACAGTACTCAAAGACAGGGAGAGCAAGCTCTCTCTTGGCACTTTGGATGTGGGACATACAGCGAGATGTTTGCTGCTTTTGCGTTTGGCTGTTGGGAGATTTACAGCACAAAGATATCTAGTTGATTTGAAGCAGTTCCGAGAAAGTCTAAACATAATCCCCACTTCTCCCTCCTGGCACTTTCCATGTGGGAGATATAGCAGGATGTAGATTGGTTTTGAGGACAACTCAATGGACAGTGTAGGGAGAAAAGGTCCTGGCTCCTTGAATGCCGTTTCTGGAGACACTGCGATCAATGTGGGAGATATGTCAAGATGTGTGTTTGTTTTGAGGACAGCTCTCTGGAGAGTCTTAGCAAAGAGGTCACACAGATAATCAGAGCAATTCTCAGAGACACTGAGAACAAGCTCCACAATTCCCTCCTGGCACTTTCCCTGTAGGAGATACCGCAAGACGTTTCTGTACATTGGGCACAGCGCTCTGCACGGTGTTAGCAGAGACTTTCCCGGGACAGTGAAACCCTATGTCAGAGACACTGAGAAGAAGCCCCAATGTTCCCTCCAGGCACTTTCAGTGTGGGTGCCTTCTCCACGTGGTTCCTGGTTTCACTGCGGCTCTGAAGAGAACGTTAGCAAAGAGGTAACCGGGACAGTGAAAACAGCACTCAAAGACAGGGAGAGCAAGCTCTCTCTTGGCACTTTGGATGTGGGACATACAGCGAGATGTTTGCTGCTTTTGCGTTTGGCTGTTGGGAGATTTACAGCACAAAGATATCTAGTTGATTTGAAGCAGTTCCGAGAAAGTCTAAACATAATCCCCACTTCTCCCTCCTGGCACTTTCCATGTGGGAGATATAGCAGGATGTAGATTGGTTTTGAGGACAACTCAATGGACAGTGTAGGGAGAAAAGGTCCTGGCTCCTTGAATGCCGTTTCTGGAGACACTGCGATCAATGTGGGAGATATGTCAAGATGTGTGTTTGTTTTGAGGACGGCTCTCTGGAGAGTCTTAGCAAAGAGGTCACACAGATAATCAGAGCAATTCTCAGAGACACTGAGAACAAGCTCCACAATTCCCTCCTGGCACTTTCCCTGTAGGAGATACCGCAAGACGTTTCTGTACATTGGGCACAGCGCTCTGCACGGTGTTAGCAGAGACTTTCCCGGGACAGTGAAACCCTATGTCAGAGACACTGAGAAGAAGCCCCAATGTTCCCTCCAGGCACTTTCAGTGTGGGTGCCTTCTCCACGTGGTTCCTGGTTTCACTGCGGCTCTGAAGAGAACGTTAGCAAAGAGGTAACCGGGACAGTGAAAACAGTACTCAAAGACAGGGAGAGCAAGCTCTCTCTTGGCACTTTGGATGTGGGACATACAGCGAGATGTTTGCTGCTTTTGCGTTTGGCTGTTGGGAGATTTACAGCACAAAGATATCTAGTTGATTTGAAGCAGTTCCGAGAAAGTCTAAACATAATCCCCACTTCTCCCTCCTGGCACTTTCCATGTGGGAGATATAGCAGGATGTAGATTGGTTTTGAGGACAACTCAATGGACAGTGTAGGGAGAAAAGGTCCTGGCTCCTTGAATGCCGTTTCTGGAGACACTGCGATCAATGTGGGAGATATGTCAAGATGTGTGTTTGTTTTGAGGACGTCTCTCTGGAGAGTCTTAGCAAAGAGGTCACAGGGATAATCAGAGCAATTCTCAGAGACACTGAGAACAAGCTCCACAATTCCCTCCTGGCACTTTCCCTGTAGGAGATACCGCAAGACGTTTCTGTACATTGGGCACAGCGCTCTGCACGGTGTTAGCAGAGACTTTCCCGGGACAGTGAAACCCTATGTCAGAGACACTGAGAAGAAGCCCCAATGTTCCCTCCAGGCACTTTCAGTGTGGGTGCCTTCTCCACGTGGTTCCTGGTTTCACTGCGGCTCTGAAGAGAACGTTAGCAAAGAGGTAACCGGGACAGTGAAAAGAGCACTCAAAGACAGGGAGAGCAAGGTCTCTCTTGGCACTTTGGATGTGGGACATACAGCGAGATGTTTGCTGCTTTTGCGTTTGGCTGTTGGGAGATTTACAGCACAAAGATATCTAGTTGATTTGAAGCAGTTCCGAGAAAGTCTAAACATAATCCCCACTTCTCCCTCCTGGCACTTTCCATGTGGGAGATATAGCAGGATGTATATTGGTTTTGAGGACAACTCAATGGACAGTGTAGGGAGAAAAGGTCCTGGCTCCTTGAATGCCGTTTCTGGAGACACTGCGATCAATGTGGGAGATATGTCAAGATGTGTGTTTGTTTTGAGGACGGCTCTCTGGAGAGTCTTAGCAAAGAGGTCACACAGATAATCAGAGCAATTCTCAGAGACACTGAGAACAAGCTCCACAATTCCCTCCTGGCACTTTCCCTGTAGGAGATACCGCAAGACGTTTCTGTACATTGGGCACAGCGCTCTGCACGGTGTTAGCAGAGACTTTCCCGGGACAGTGAAACCCTATGTCAGAGACACTGAGAAGAAGCCCCAATGTTCCCTCCAGGCACTTTCAGTGTGGGTGCCTTCTCCACGTGGTTCCTGGTTTCACTGCGGCTCTGAAGAGAACGTTAGCCAAGAGGTAACCGGGACAGTGAAAACAGTACTCAAAGACAGGGAGAGCAAGCTCTCTCTTGGCACTTTGGATGTGGGACATACAGCGAGATGTTTGCTGCTTTTGCGTTTGGCTGTTGGGAGATTTACAGCACAAAGATATCTAGTTGATTTGAAGCAGTTCCGAGAAAGTCTAAACATAATCCCCACTTCTCCCTCCTGGCACTTTCCATGTGGGAGATATAGCAGGATGTAGATTGGTTTTGAGGACAACTCAATGGACAGTGTAGGGAGAAAAGGTCCTGGCTCCTTGAATGCCGTTTCTGGAGACACTGCGATCAATGTGGGAGATATGTCAAGATGTGTGTTTGTTTTGAGGACGTCTCTCTGGAGAGTCTTAGCAAAGAGGTCACACAGATAATCAGAGCAATTCTCAGAGACACTGAGAACAAGCTCCACAATTCCCTCCTGGCACTTTCCCTGTAGGAGATACCGCAAGACGTTTCTGTACATTGGGCACAGCGCTCTGCACGGTGTTAGCAGAGACTTTCCCGGGACAGTGAAACCCTATGTCAGAGACACTGAGAAGAAGCCCCAATGTTCCCTCCAGGCACTTTCAGTGTGGGTGCCTTCTCCACGTGGTTCCTGGTTTCACTGCGGCTCTGAAGAGAACGTTAGCAAAGAGGTAACCGGGACAGTGAAAACAGTACTCAAAGACAGGGAGAGCAAGCTCTCTCTTGGCACTTTGGATGTGGGACATACAGCGAGATGTTTGCTGTTTTTGCGTTTGGCTGTTGGGAGATTTACAGCACAAAGATATCTAGTTGATTTGAAGCAGTTCCGAGAAAGTCTAAACATAATCCCCACTTCTCCCTCCTGGCACTTTCCATGTGGGAGATATAGCAGGATGTATATTGGTTTTGAGGACAACTCAATGGACAGTGTAGGGAGAAAAGGTCCTGGCTCCTTGAATGCCGTTTCTGGAGACACTGCGATCAATGTGGGAGATATGTCAAGATGTGTGTTTGTTTTGAGGACGGCTCTCTGGAGAGTCTTAGCAAAGAGGTCACACAGATAATCAGAGCAATTCTCAGAGACACTGAGAACAAGCTCCACAATTCCCTCCTGGCACTTTCCCTGTAGGAGATACCGCAAGACGTTTCTGTACATTGGGCACAGCGCTCTGCACGGTGTTAGCAGAGACTTTCCCGGGACAGTGAAACCCTATGTCAGAGACACTGAGAAGAAGCCCCAATGTTCCCTCCAGGCACTTTCAGTGTGGGTGCCTTCTCCACGTGGTTCCTGGTTTCACTGCGGCTCTGAAGAGAACGTTAGCCAAGAGGTAACCGGGACAGTGAAAACAGTACTCAAAGACAGGGAGAGCAAGCTCTCTCTTGGCACTTTGGATGTGGGACATACAGCGAGATGTTTGCTGCTTTTGCGTTTGGCTGTTGGGAGATTTACAGCACAAAGATATCTAGTTGATTTGAAGCAGTTCCGAGAAAGTCTAAACATAATCCCCACTTCTCCCTCCTGGCACTTTCCATGTGGGAGATATAGCAGGATGTAGATTGGTTTTGAGGACAACTCAATGGACAGTGTAGGGAGAAAAGGTCCTGGCTCCTTGAATGCCGTTTCTGGAGACACTGCGATCAATGTGGGAGATATGTCAAGATGTGTGTTTGTTTTGAGGACGTCTCTCTGGAGAGTCTTAGCAAAGAGGTCACACAGATAATCAGAGCAATTCTCAGAGACACTGAGAACAAGCTCCACAATTCCCTCCTGGCACTTTCCCTGTAGGAGATACCGCAAGACGTTTCTGTACATTGGGCACAGCGCTCTGCACGGTGTTAGCAGAGACTTTCCCGGGACAGTGAAACCCTATGTCAGAGACACTGAGAAGAAGCCCCAATGTTCCCTCCAGGCACTTTCAGTGTGGGTGCCTTCTCCACGTGGTTCCTGGTTTCACTGCGGCTCTGAAGAGAACGTTAGCAAAGAGGTAACCGGGACAGTGAAAACAGTACTCAAAGACAGGGAGAGCAAGCTCTCTCTTGGCACTTTGGATGTGGGACATACAGCGAGATGTTTGCTGTTTTTGCGTTTGGCTGTTGGGAGATTTACAGCACAAAGATATCTAGTTGATTTGAAGCAGTTCCGAGAAAGTCTAAACATAATCCCCACTTCTCCCTCCTGGCACTTTCCATGTGGGAGATATAGCAGGATGTAGATTGGTTTTGAGGACAACTCAATGGACAGTGTAGGGAGAAAAGGTCCTGGCTCCTTGAATGCCGTTTCTGGAGACACTGCGATCAATGTGGGAGATATGTCAAGATGTGTGTTTGTTTTGAGGACGGCTCTCTGGAGAGTCTTAGCAAAGAGGTCACACAGATAAGCAGAGCAATTCTCAGAGACACTGAGAACAAGCTCCACAATTCCCTCCTGGCACTTTCCCTGTAGGAGATACCGCAAGACGTTTCTGTACATTGGGCACAGCGCTCTGCACGGTGTTAGCAGAGACTTTCCCGGGACAGTGAAACCCTATGTCAGAGACACTGAGAAGAAGCCCCAATGCTCCCTCCAGGCACTTTCAGTGTGGGTGCCTTCTCCACGTGGTTCCTGGTTTCACTGCGGCTCTGAGGAGAACGTTAGCAAAGAGGTAACCGGGACAGTGAAAACAGTACTCAAAGACAGGGAGAGCAAGCTCTCTCTTGGCACTTTGGATGTGGGACATACAGCGAGATGTTTGCTGCTTTTGCGTTTGGCTGTTGGGAGATTTACAGCACAAAGATATCTAGTTGATTTGAAGCAGTTCCGAGAAAGTCTAAACATAATCCCCACTTCTCCCTCCTGGCACTTTCCATGTGGGAGATATAGCAGGATGTAGATTGGTTTTGAGGACAACTCAATGGACAGTGTAGGGAGAAAAGGTCCTGGCTCCTTGAATGCCGTTTCTGGAGACACTGCGATCAATGTGGGAGATATGTCAAGATGTGTGTTTGTTTTGAGGACGTCTCTCTGGAGAGTCTTAGCAAAGAGGTCACACAGATAATCAGAGCAATTCTCAGAGACACTGAGAACAAGCTCCACAATTCCCTCCTGGCACTTTCCCTGTAGGAGATACCGCAAGACGTTTCTGTACATTGGGCACAGCGCTCTGCACGGTGTTAGCAGAGACTTTCCCGGGACAGTGAAACCCTATGTCAGAGACACTGAGAAGAAGCCCCAATGTTCCCTCCAGGCACTTTCAGTGTGGGTGCCTTCTCCACGTGGTTCCTGGTTTCACTGCGGCTCTGAAGAGAACGTTAGCAAAGAGGTAACCGGGACAGTGAAAACAGTACTCAAAGACAGGGAGAGCAAGCTCTCTCTTGGCACTTTGGATGTGGGACATACAGCGAGATGTTTGCTGCTTTTGCGTTTGGCTGTTGGGAGATTTACAGCACAAAGATATCTAGTTGATTTGAAGCAGTTCCGAGAAAGTCTAAACATAATCCCCACTTCTCCCTCCTGGCACTTTCCATGTGGGAGATATAGCAGGATGTAGATTGGTTTTGAGGACAACTCAATGGACAGTGTAGGGAGAAAAGGTCCTGGCTCCTTGAATGCCGTTTCTGGAGATACTGCGATCAATGTGGGAGATATGTCAAGATGTGTGTTTGTTTTGAGGACGGCTCTCTGGAGAGTCTTAGCAAAGAGGTCACACAGATAATCAGAGCAATTCTCAGAGACACTGAGAACAAGCTCCACAATTCCCTCCTGGCACTTTCCCTGTAGGAGATACCGCAAGACGTTTCTGTACATTGGGCACAGCGCTCTGCACGGTGTTAGCAGAGACTTTCCCGGGACAGTGAAACCCTATGTCAGAGACACTGAGAAGAAGCCCCAATGTTCCCTCCAGGCACTTTCAGTGTGGGTGCCTTCTCCACGTGGTTCCTGGTTTCACTGCGGCTCTGAGGAGAACGTTAGCAAAGAGGTAACCGGGACAGTGAAAACAGTACTCAAAGACAGGGAGAGCAAGCTCTCTCTTGGCACTTTGGATGTGGGACATACAGCGAGATGTTTGCTGTTTTTGCGTTTGGCTGTTGGGAGATTTACAGCACAAAGATATCTAGTTGATTTGAAGCAGTTCCGAGAAAGTCTAAACATAATCCCCACTTCTCCCTCCTGGCACTTTCCATGTGGGAGATATAGCAGGATGTAGATTGGTTTTGAGGACAACTCAATGGACAGTGTAGGGAGAAAAGGTCCTGGCTCCTTGAATGCCGTTTCTGGAGACACTGCGATCAATGTGGGAGATATGTCAAGATGTGTGTTTGTTTTGAGGACGGCTCTCTGGAGAGTCTTAGCAAAGAGGTCACACAGATAATCAGAGCAATTCTCAGAGACACTGAGAACAAGCTCCACAATTCCCTCCTGGCACTTTCCCTGTAGGAGATACCACAAGACGTTTCTGTACATTGGGCACAGCGCTCTGCACGGTGTTAGCAGAGACTTTCCCGGGACAGTGAAACCCTATGTCAGAGACACTGAGAAGAAGCCCCAATGTTCCCTCCAGGCACTTTCAGTGTGGGTGCCTTCTCCACGTGGTTCCTGGTTTCACTGCGGCTCTGAGGAGAACGTTAGCAAAGAGGTAACCGGGACAGTGAAAACAGTACTCAAAGACAGGGAGAGCAAGCTCTCTCTTGGCACTTTGGATGTGGGACATACAGCGAGATGTTTGCTGCTTTTGCGTTTGGCTGTTGGGAGATTTACAGCACAAAGATATCTAGTTGATTTGAAGCAGTTCCGAGAAAGTCTAAACATAATCCCCACTTCTCCCTCCTGGCACTTTCCATGTGGGAGATATAGCAGGATGTAGATTGGTTTTGAGGACAACTCAATGGACAGTGTAGGGAGAAAAGGTCCTGGCTCCTTGAATGCCGTTTCTGGAGACACTGCGATCAATGTGGGAGATATGTCAAGATGTGTGTTTGTTTTGAGGACGGCTCTCTGGAGAGTCTTAGCAAAGAGGTCACACAGATAATGAGAGCAATTCTCAGAGACACTGAGAACAAGCTCCACAATTCCCTCCTGGCACTTTCCCTGTAGGAGATACCGCAAGACGTTTCTGTACATTGGGCACAGCGCTCTGCACGGTGTTAGCAGAGACTTTCCCGGGACAGTGAAACCCTATGTCAGAGACACTGAGAAGAAGCCCCAATGTTCCCTCCAGGCACTTTCAGTGTGGGTGCCTTCTCCACGTGGTTCCTGGTTTCACTGCGGCTCTGAAGAGAACGTTAGCAAAGAGGTAACCGGGACAGTGAAAACAGTACTCAAAGACAGGGAGAGCAAGCTCTCTCTTGGCACTTTGGATGTGGGACATACAGCGAGATGTTTGCTGCTTTTGCGTTTGGCTGTTGGGAGATTTACAGCACAAAGATATCTAGTTGATTTGAAGCAGTTCCGAGAAAGTCTAAACATAATCCCCACTTCTCCCTCCTGGCACTTTCCATGCGGGAGATATAGCAGGATGTATATTGGTTTTGAGGACAACTCAATGGACAGTGTAGGGAGAAAAGGTCCTGGCTCCTTGAATGCCGTTTCTGGAGACACTGCGATCAATGTGGGAGATATGTCAAGATGTGTGTTTGTTTTGAGGACGGCTCTCTGGAGAGTCTTAGCAAAGAGGTCACACAGATAATCAGAGCAATTCTCAGAGACACTGAGAACAAGCTCCACAATTCCCTCCTGGCACTTTCCCTGTAGGAGATACCGCAAGACGTTTCTGTACATTGGGCACAGCGCTCTGCACGGTGTTAGCAGAGACTTTCCCGGGACAGTGAAACCCTATGTCAGAGACACTGAGAAGAAGCCCCAATGTTCCCTCCAGGCACTTTCAGTGTGGGTGCCTTCTCCACGTGGTTCCTGGTTTCACTGCGGCTCTGAAGAGAACGTTAGCAAAGAGGTAACCGGGACAGTGAAAACAGTACTCAAAGACAGGGAGAGCAAGCTCTCTCTTGGCACTTTGGATGTGGGACATACAGCGAGATGTTTGCTGCTTTTGCGTTTGGCTGTTGGGAGATTTACAGCACAAAGATATCTAGTTGATTTGAAGCAGTTCCGAGAAAGTCTAAACATAATCCCCACTTCTCCCTCCTGGCACTTTCCATGCGGGAGATATAGCAGGATGTATATTGGTTTTGAGGACAACTCAATGGACAGTGTAGGGAGAAAAGGTCCTGGCTCCTTGAATGCCGTTTCTGGAGACACTGCGATCAATGTGGGAGATATGTCAAGATGTGTGTTTGTTTTGAGGACGGCTCTCTGGAGAGTCTTAGCAAAGAGGTCACACAGATAATCAGAGCAATTCTCAGAGACACTGAGAACAAGCTCCACAATTCCCTCCTGGCACTTTCCCTGTAGGAGATACCGCAAGACGTTTCTGTACATTGGGCACAGCGCTCTGCACGGTGTTAGCAGAGACTTTCCCGGGACAGTGAAACCCTATGTCAGAGACACTGAGAAGAAGCCCCAATGTTCCCTCCAGGCACTTTCAGTGTGGGTGCCTTCTCCACGTGGTTCCTGGTTTCACTGCGGCTCTGAAGAGAACGTTAGCCAAGAGGTAACCGGGACAGTGAAAACAGTACTCAAAGACAGGGAGAGCAAGCTCTCTCTTGGCACTTTGGATGTGGGACATACAGCGAGATGTTTGCTGCTTTTGCGTTTGGCTGTTGGGAGATTTACAGCACAAAGATATCTAGTTGATTTGAAGCAGTTCCGAGAAAGTCTAAACATAATCCCCACTTCTCCCTCCTGGCACTTTCCATGTGGGAGATATAGCAGGATGTAGATTGGTTTTGAGGACAACTCAATGGACAGTGTAGGGAGAAAAGGTCCTGGCTCCTTGAATGCCGTTTCTGGAGACACTGCGATCAATGTGGGAGATATGTCAAGATGTGTGTTTGTTTTGAGGACGGCTCTCTGGAGAGTCTTAGCAAAGAGGTCACAGGGATAATCAGAGCAATTCTCAGAGACACTGAGAACAAGCTCCACAATTCCCTCCTGGCACTTTCCCTGTAGGAGATACCGCAAGACCTTTCTGTACATTGGGCACAGCGCTCTGCACGGTGTTAGCAGAGACTTTCCCGGGACAGTGAAACCCTATGTCAGAGACACTGAGAAGAAGCCCCAATGTTCCCTCCAGGCACTTTCAGTGTGGGTGGCTTCTCCACGTGGTTCCTGGTTTCACTGCGGCTCTGAAGAGAACGTTAGCAAAGAGGTAACCGGGACAGTGAAAACAGTACTCAAAGACAGGGAGAGCAAGCTCTCTCTTGGCACTTTGGATGTGGGACATACAGCGAGATGTTTGCTGCTTTTGCGTTTGGCTGTTGGGAGATTTACAGCACAAAGATATCTAGTTGATTTGAAGCAGTTCCGAGAAAGTCTAAACATAATCCCCACTTCTCCCTCCTGGCACTTTCAATGTGGGAGATATAGCAGGATGTATATTGGTTTTGAGGACAACTCAATGGACAGTGTAGGGAGAAAAGGTCCTGGCTCCTTGAATGCCGTTTCTGGAGACACTGCGATCAATGTGGGAGATATGTCAAGATGTGTGTTTGTTTTGAGGACGGCTCTCTGGAGAGTCTTAGCAAAGAGGTCACAGGGATAATCAGAGCAATTCTCAGAGACACTGAGAACAAGCTCCACAATTCCCTCCTGGCACTTTCCCTGTAGGAGATACCGCAAGACGTTTCTGTACATTGGGCACAGCGCTCTGCACGGTGTTAGCAGAGACTTTCCCGGGACAGTGAAACCCTATGTCAGAGACACTGAGAAGAAGCCCCAATGTTCCCTCCAGGCACTTTCAGTGTGGGTGCCTTCTCCACGTGGTTCCTGGTTTCACTGCGGCTCTGAAGAGAATGTTAGCAAAGAGGTAACCGGGACAGTGAAAACAGTACTCAAAGACAGGGAGAGCAAGCTCTCTCTTGGCACTTTGGATGTGGGACATACAGCGAGATGTTTGCTGCTTTTGCGTTTGGCTGTTGGGAGATTTACAGCACAAAGATATCTAGTTGATTTGAAGCAGTTCCGAGAAAGTCTAAACATAATCCCCACTTCTCCCTCCTGGCACTTTCCATGTGGGAGATATAGCAGGATGTAGATTGGTTTTGAGGACAACTCAATGGACAGTGTAGGGAGAAAAGGTCCTGGCTCCTTGAATGCCGTTTCTGGAGACACTGCGATCAATGTGGGAGATATGTCAAGATGTGTGTTTGTTTTGAGGACGTCTCTCTGGAGAGTCTTAGCAAAGAGGTCACAGGGATAATCAGAGCAATTCTCAGAGACACTGAGAACAAGCTCGACAATTCCCTCCTGGCACTTTCCCTGTAGGAGATACCGCAAGACGTTTCTGTACATTGGGCACAGCGCTCTGCACGGTGTTAGCAGAGACTTTCCCGGGACAGTGAAACCCTATGTCAGAGACACTGAGAAGAAGCCCCAATGTTCCCTCCAGGCACTTTCAGTGTGGGTGCCTTCTCCACGTGGTTCCTGGTTTCACTGCGGCTCTGAAGAGAACGTTAGCAAAGAGGTAACCGGGACAGTGAAAACAGTACTCAAAGACAGGGAGAGCAAGCTCTCTCTTGGCACTTTGGATGTGGGACATACAGCGAGATGTTTGCTGCTTTTGCGTTTGGCTGTTGGGAGATTTACAGCACAGAGGTATCTAGTTGATTTGAAGCAGTTCCGAGAAAGTCTAAACATAATCCCCACTTCTCCCTCCTGGCACTTTCCATGTGGGAGATATAGCAGGATGTAGATTGGTTTTGAGGACAACTCAATGGACAGTGTAGGGAGAAAAGGTCCTGGCTCCTTGAATGCCGTTTCTGGAGACACTGCGATCAATGTGGGAGATATGTCAAGATGTGTGTTTGTTTTGAGGACGGCTCTCTGGAGAGTCTTAGCAAAGAGGTCACAGGGATAATCAGAGCAATTCTCAGAGACACTGAGAACAAGCTCCACAATTCCCTCCTGGCACTTTCCCTGTAGGAGATACCGCAAGACCTTTCTGTACATTGGGCACAGCGCTCTGCACGGTGTTAGCAGAGACTTTCCCGGGACAGTGAAACCCTATGTCAGAGACACTGAGAAGAAGCCCCAATGTTCCCTCCAGGCACTTTCAGTGTGGGTGCCTTCTCCACGTGGTTCCTGGTTTCACTGCGGCTCTGAGGAGAACGTTAGCAAAGAGGTAACCGGGACAGTGAAAACAGTACTCAAAGACAGGGAGAGCAAGCTCTCTCTTGGCACTTTGGATGTGGGACATACAGCGAGATGTTTGCTGCTTTTGCGTTTGGCTGTTGGGAGATTTACAGCACAAAGATATCTAGTTGATTTGAAGCAGTTCCGAGAAAGTCTAAACATAATCCCCACTTCTCCCTCCTGGCACTTTCCATGTGGGAGATATAGCAGGATGTAGATTGGTTTTGAGGACAACTCAATGGACAGTGTAGGGAGAAAAGGTCCTGGCTCCTTGAATGCCGTTTCTGGAGACACTGCGATCAATGTGGGAGATATGTCAAGATGTGTGTTTGTTTTGAGGACGTCTCTCTGGAGAGTCTTAGCAAAGAGGTCACAGGGATAATCAGAGCAATTCTCAGAGACACTGAGAACAAGCTCCACAATTCCCTCCTGGCACTTTCCCTGTAGGAGATACCGCAAGACGTTTCTGTACATTGGGCACAGCGCTCTGCACGGTGTTAGCAGAGACTTTCCCGGGACAGTGAAACCCTATGTCAGAGACACTGAGAAGAAGCCCCAATGTTCCCTCCAGGCACTTTCAGTGTGGGTGCCTTCTCCACGTGGTTCCTGGTTTCACTGCGGCTCTGAAGAGAACGTTAGCAAAGAGGTAACCGGGACAGTGAAAACAGTACTCAAAGACAGGGAGAGCAAGCTCTCTCTTGGCACTTTGGATGTGGGACATACAGCGAGATGTTTGCTGCTTTTGCGTTTGGCTGTTGGGAGATTTACAGCACAAAGGTATCTAGTTGATTTGAAGCAGTTCCGAGAAAGTCTAAACATAATCCCCACTTCTCCCTCCTGGCACTTTCCATGTGGGAGATATAGCAGGATGTAGATTGGTTTTGAGGACAACTCAATGGACAGTGTAGGGAGAAAAGGTCCTGGCTCCTTGAATGCCGTTTCTGGAGACACTGCGATCAATGTGGGAGATATGTCAAGATGTGTGTTTGTTTTGAGGACGTCTCTCTGGAGAGTCTTAGCAAAGAGGTCACACAGATAATCAGAGCAATTCTCAGAGACACTGAGAACAAGCTCCACAATTCCCTCCTGGCACTTTCCCTGTAGGAGATACCGCAAGACGTTTCTGTACATTGGGCACAGCGCTCTGCACGGTGTTAGCAGAGACTTTCCCGGGACAGTGAAACCCTATGTCAGAGACACTGAGAAGAAGCCCCAATGTTCCCTCCAGGCACTTTCAGTGTGGGTGCCTTCTCCACGTGGTTCCTGGTTTCACTGCGGCTCTGAAGAGAACGTTAGCAAAGAGGTAACCGGGACAGTGAAAACAGTACTCAAAGACAGGGAGAGCAAGCTCTCTCGGCACTTTGGATGTGGGACATACAGCGAGATGTTTGCTGCTTTTGCGTTTGGCTGTTGGGAGATTTACAGCACAAAGATATCTAGTTGATTTGAAGCAGTTCCGAGAAAGTCTAAACATAATCCCCACTTCTCCCTCCTGGCACTTTCCATGTGGGAGATATAGCAGGATGTAGATTGGTTTTGAGGACAACTCAATGGACAGTGTAGGGAGAAAAGGTCCTGGCTCCTTGAATGCCGTTTCTGGAGACACTGCGATCAATGTGGGAGATATGTCAAGATGTGTGTTTGTTTTGAGGACGGCTCTCTGGAGAGTCTTAGCAAAGAGGTCACACAGATAATCAGAGCAATTCTCAGAGACACTGAGAACAAGCTCCACAATTCCCTCCTGGCACTTTCCCTGTAGGAGATACCGCAAGACGTTTCTGTACATTGGGCACAGCGCTCTGCACGGTGTTAGCAGAGACTTTCCCGGGACAGTGAAACCCTATGTCAGAGACACTGAGAAGAAGCCCCAATGTTCCCTCCAGGCACTTTCAGTGTGGGTGCCTTCTCCACGTGGTTCCTGGTTTCACTGCGGCTCTGAAGAGAACGTTAGCAAAGAGGTAACCGGGACAGTGAAAACAGTACTCAAAGACAGGGAGAGCAAGGTCTCTCTTGGCACTTTGGATGTGGGACATACAGCGAGATGTTTGCTGCTTTTGCGTTTGGCTGTTGGGAGATTTACAGCACAAAGATATCTAGTTGATTTGAAGCAGTTCCGAGAAAGTCTAAACATAATCCCCACTTCTCCCTCCTGGCACTTTCCATGTGGGAGATATAGCAGGATGTATATTGGTTTTGAGGACAACTCAATGGACAGTGTAGGGAGAAAAGGTCCTGGCTCCTTGAATGCCGTTTCTGGAGACACTGCGATCAATGTGGGAGATATGTCAAGATGTGTGTTTGTTTTGAGGACGTCTCTCTGGAGAGTCTTAGCAAAGAGGTCACAGGGATAATCAGAGCAATTCTCAGAGACACTGAGAACAAGCTCCACAATTCCCTCCTGGCACTTTCCCTGTAGGAGATACCGCAAGACGTTTCTGTACATTGGGCACAGCGCTCTGCACGGTGTTAGCAGAGACTTTCCCGGGACAGTGAAACCCGACATCAGAGACACTGAGAAGAAGCCCCAATGTTCCCTCCAGGCACTTTCAGTGTGGGTGCCTTCTCCACGTGGTTCCTGGTTTCACTGCGGCTCTGAGGAGAACGTTAGCAAAGAGGTAACCGGGACAGTGAAAACAGTACTCAAAGACAGGGAGAGCAAGCTCTCTCTTGGCACTTTGGATGTGGGACATACAGCGAGATGTTTGCTGCTTTTGCGTTTGGCTGTTGGGAGATTTACAGCACAGAGGTATCTAGTTGATTTGAAGCAGTTCCGAGAAAGTCTAAACATAATCCCCACTTCTCCCTCCTGGCACTTTCCATGTGGGAGATATAGCAGGATGTAGATTGGTTTTGAGGACAACTCAATGGACAGTGTAGGGAGAAAAGGTCCTGGCTCCTTGAATGCCGTTTCTGGAGACACTGCGATCAATGTGGGAGATATGTCAAGATGTGTGTTTGTTTTGAGGACGGCTCTCTGGAGAGTCTTAGCAAAGAGGTCACAGGGATAATCAGAGCAATTCTCAGAGACACTGAGAACAAGCTCCACAATTCCCTCCTGGCACTTTCCCTGTAGGAGATACCGCAAGACCTTTCTGTACATTGGGCACAGCGCTCTGCACGGTGTTAGCAGAGACTTTCCCGGGACAGTGAAACCCTATGTCAGAGACACTGAGAAGAAGCCCCAATGTTCCCTCCAGGCACTTTCAGTGTGGGTGCCTTCTCCACGTGGTTCCTGGTTTCACTGCGGCTCTGAGGAGAACGTTAGCAAAGAGGTAACCGGGACAGTGAAAACAGTACTCAAAGACAGGGAGAGCAAGCTCTCTCTTGGCACTTTGGATGTGGGACATACAGCGAGATGTTTGCTGCTTTTGCGTTTGGCTGTTGGGAGATTTACAGCACAAAGATATCTAGTTGATTTGAAGCAGTTCCGAGAAAGTCTAAACATAATCCCCACTTCTCCCTCCTGGCACTTTCCATGTGGGAGATATAGCAGGATGTAGATTGGTTTTGAGGACAACTCAATGGACAGTGTAGGGAGAAAAGGTCCTGGCTCCTTGAATGCCATTTCTGGAGACACTGCGATCAATGTGGGAGATATGTCAAGATGTGTGTTTGTTTTGAGGACGGCTCTCTGGAGAGTCTTAGCAAAGAGGTCACAGGGATAATCAGAGCAATTCTCAGAGACACTGAGAACAAGCTCCACAATTCCCTCCTGGCACTTTCCCTGTAGGAGATACCGCAAGACCTTTCTGTACATTGGGCACAGCGCTCTGCATGGTGTTAGCAGAGACTTTCCCGGGACAGTGAAACCCTATGTCAGAGACACTGAGAAGAAGCCCCAATGTTCCCTCCAGGCACTTTCAGTGTGGGTGGCTTCTCCACGTGGTTCCTGGTTTCACTGCGGCTCTGAAGAGAACGTTAGCCAAGAGGTAACCGGGACAGTGAAAACAGTACTCAAAGACAGGGAGAGCAAGCTCTCTCTTGGCACTTTGGATGTGGGACATACAGCGAGATGTTTGCTGCTTTTGCGTTTGGCTGTTGGGAGATTTACAGCACAAAGATATCTAGTTGATTTGAAGCAGTTCCGAGAAAGTCTAAACATAATCCCCACTTCTCCCTCCTGGCACTTTCCATGTGGGAGATATAGCAGGATGTAGATTGGTTTTGAGGACAACTCAATGGACAGTGTAGGGAGAAAAGGTCCTGGCTCCTTGAATGCCGTTTCTGGAGACACTGCGATCAATGTGGGAGATATGTCAAGATGTGTGTTTGTTTTGAGGACGTCTCTCTGGAGAGTCTTAGCAAAGAGGTCACAGGGATAATCAGAGCAATTCTCAGAGACACTGAGAACAAGCTCCACAATTCCCTCCTGGCACTTTCCCTGTAGGAGATACCGCAAGACGTTTCTGTACATTGGGCACAGCGCTCTGCACGGTGTTAGCAGAGACTTTCCCGGGACAGTGAAACCCTATGTCAGAGACACTGAGAAGAAGCCCCAATGTTCCCTCCAGGCACTTTCAGTGTGGGTGCCTTCTCCACGTGGTTCCTGGTTTCACTGCGGCTCTGAAGAGAACGTTAGCAAAGAGGTAACCGGGACAGTGAAAACAGTACTCAAAGACAGGGAGAGCAAGCTCTCTCTTGGCACTTTGGATGTGGGACATACAGCGAGATGTTTGCTGCTTTTGCGTTTGGCTGTTGGGAGATTTACAGCACAAAGGTATCTAGTTGATTTGAAGCAGTTCCGAGAAAGTCTAAACATAATCCCCACTTCTCCCTCCTGGCACTTTCCATGTGGGAGATATAGCAGGATGTAGATTGGTTTTGAGGACAACTCAATGGACAGTGTAGGGAGAAAAGGTCCTGGCTCCTTGAATGCCGTTTCTGGAGACACTGCGATCAATGTGGGAGATATGTCAAGATGTGTGTTTGTTTTGAGGACGTCTCTCTGGAGAGTCTTAGCAAAGAGGTCACAGGGATAATCAGAGCAATTCTCAGAGACACTGAGAACAAGCTCCACAATTCCCTCCTGGCACTTTCCCTGTAGGAGATACCGCAAGACGTTTCTGTACATTGGGCACAGCGCTCTGCACGGTGTTAGCAGAGACTTTCCCGGGACAGTGAAACCCTATGTCAGAGACACTGAGAAGAAGCCCCAATGTTCCCTCCAGGCACTTTCAGTGTGGGTGCCTTCTCCACGTGGTTCCTGGTTTCACTGCGGCTCTGAAGAGAACGTTAGCAAAGAGGTAACCGGGACAGTGAAAACAGTACTCAAAGACAGGGAGAGCAAGCTCTCTCGGCACTTTGGATGTGGGACATACAGCGAGATGTTTGCTGCTTTTGCGTTTGGCTGTTGGGAGATTTACAGCACAAAGATATCTAGTTGATTTGAAGCAGTTCCGAGAAAGTCTAAACATAATCCCCACTTCTCCCTCCTGGCACTTTCCATGTGGGAGATATAGCAGGATGTAGATTGGTTTTGAGGACAACTCAATGGACAGTGTAGGGAGAAAAGGTCCTGGCTCCTTGAATGCCGTTTCTGGAGACACTGCGATCAATGTGGGAGATATGTCAAGATGTGTGTTTGTTTTGAGGACGGCTCTCTGGAGAGTCTTAGCAAAGAGGTCACACAGATAATCAGAGCAATTCTCAGAGACACTGAGAACAAGCTCCACAATTCCCTCCTGGCACTTTCCCTGTAGGAGATACCGCAAGACGTTTCTGTACATTGGGCACAGCGCTCTGCACGGTGTTAGCAGAGACTTTCCCGGGACAGTGAAACCCTATGTCAGAGACACTGAGAAGAAGCCCCAATGTTCCCTCCAGGCACTTTCAGTGTGGGTGCCTTCTCCACGTGGTTCCTGGTTTCACTGCGGCTCTGAAGAGAACGTTAGCAAAGAGGTAACCGGGACAGTGAAAACAGTACTCAAAGACAGGGAGAGCAAGCTCTCTCTTGGCACTTTGGATGTGGGACATACAGCGAGATGTTTGCTGCTTTTGCGTTTGGCTGTTGGGAGATTTACAGCACAAAGGTATCTAGTTGATTTGAAGCAGTTCCGAGAAAGTCTAAACATAATCCCCACTTCTCCCTCCTGGCACTTTCCATGTGGGAGATATAGCAGGATGTAGATTGGTTTTGAGGACAACTCAATGGACAGTGTAGGGAGAAAAGGTCCTGGCTCCTTGAATGCCGTTTCTGGAGACACTGCGATCAATGTGGGAGATATGTCAAGATGTGTGTTTGTTTTGAGGACGTCTCTCTGGAGAGTCTTAGCAAAGAGGTCACACAGATAATCAGAGCAATTCTCAGAGACACTGAGAACAAGCTCCACAATTCCCTCCTGGCACTTTCCCTGTAGGAGATACCGCAAGACGTTTCTGTACATTGGGCACAGCGCTCTGCACGGTGTTAGCAGAGACTTTCCCGGGACAGTGAAACCCTATGTCAGAGACACTGAGAAGAAGCCCCAATGTTCCCTCCAGGCACTTTCAGTGTGGGTGCCTTCTCCACGTGGTTCCTGGTTTCACTGCGGCTCTGAAGAGAACGTTAGCAAAGAGGTAACCGGGACAGTGAAAACAGTACTCAAAGACAGGGAGAGCAAGCTCTCTCGGCACTTTGGATGTGGGACATACAGCGAGATGTTTGCTGCTTTTGCGTTTGGCTGTTGGGAGATTTACAGCACAAAGATATCTAGTTGATTTGAAGCAGTTCCGAGAAAGTCTAAACATAATCCCCACTTCTCCCTCCTGGCACTTTCCATGTGGGAGATATAGCAGGATGTAGATTGGTTTTGAGGACAACTCAATGGACAGTGTAGGGAGAAAAGGTCCTGGCTCCTTGAATGCCGTTTCTGGAGACACTGCGATCAATGTGGGAGATATGTCAAGATGTGTGTTTGTTTTGAGGACGGCTCTCTGGAGAGTCTTAGCAAAGAGGTCACAGGGATAATCAGAGCAATTCTCAGAGACACTGAGAACAAGCTCGACAATTCCCTCCTGGCACTTTCCCTGTAGGAGATACCGCAAGACGTTTCTGTACATTGGGCACAGCGCTCTGCACGGTGTTAGCAGAGACTTTCCCGGGACAGTGAAACCCTATGTCAGAGACACTGAGAAGAAGCCCCAATGTTCCCTCCAGGCACTTTCAGTGTGGGTGCCTTCTCCACGTGGTTCCTGGTTTCACTGCGGCTCTGAAGAGAACGTTAGCAAAGAGGTAACCGGGACAGTGAAAACAGTACTCAAAGACAGGGAGAGCAAGGTCTCTCTTGGCACTTTGGATGTGGGACATACAGCGAGATGTTTGCTGCTTTTGCGTTTGGCTGTTGGGAGATTTACAGCACAAAGATATCTAGTTGATTTGAAGCAGTTCCGAGAAAGTCTAAACATAATCCCCACTTCTCCCTCCTGGCACTTTCCATGTGGGAGATATAGCAGGATGTATATTGGTTTTGAGGACAACTCAATGGACAGTGTAGGGAGAAAAGGTCCTGGCTCCTTGAATGCCGTTTCTGGAGACACTGCGATCAATGTGGGAGATATGTCAAGATGTGTGTTTGTTTTGAGGACGTCTCTCTGGAGAGTCTTAGCAAAGAGGTCACACAGATAATCAGAGCAATTCTCAGAGACACTGAGAACAAGCTCCACAATTCCCTCCTGGCACTTTCCCTGTAGGAGATACCGCAAGACGTTTCTGTACATTGGGCACAGCGCTCTGCACGGTGTTAGCAGAGACTTTCCCGGGACAGTGAAACCCGACATCAGAGACACTGAGAAGAAGCCCCAATGTTCCCTCCAGGCACTTTCAGTGTGGGTGCCTTCTCCACGTGGTTCCTGGTTTCACTGCGGCTCTGAGGAGAACGTTAGCAAAGAGGTAACCGGGACAGTGAAAACAGTACTCAAAGACAGGGAGAGCAAGCTCTCTCTTGGCACTTTGGATGTGGGACATACAGCGAGATGTTTGCTGCTTTTGCGTTTGGCTGTTGGGAGATTTACAGCACAGAGGTATCTAGTTGATTTGAAGCAGTTCCGAGAAAGTCTAAACATAATCCCCACTTCTCCCTCCTGGCACTTTCCATGTGGGAGATATAGCAGGATGTAGATTGGTTTTGAGGACAACTCAATGGACAGTGTAGGGAGAAAAGGTCCTGGCTCCTTGAATGCCGTTTCTGGAGACACTGCGATCAATGTGGGAGATATGTCAAGATGTGTGTTTGTTTTGAGGACGGCTCTCTGGAGAGTCTTAGCAAAGAGGTCACAGGGATAATCAGAGCAATTCTCAGAGACACTGAGAACAAGCTCCACAATTCCCTCCTGGCACTTTCCCTGTAGGAGATACCGCAAGACCTTTCTGTACATTGGGCACAGCGCTCTGCACGGTGTTAGCAGAGACTTTCCCGGGACAGTGAAACCCTATGTCAGAGACACTGAGAAGAAGCCCCAATGTTCCCTCCAGGCACTTTCAGTGTGGGTGCCTTCTCCACGTGGTTCCTGGTTTCACTGCGGCTCTGAGGAGAACGTTAGCAAAGAGGTAACCGGGACAGTGAAAACAGTACTCAAAGACAGGGAGAGCAAGCTCTCTCTTGGCACTTTGGATGTGGGACATACAGCGAGATGTTTGCTGCTTTTGCGTTTGGCTGTTGGGAGATTTACAGCACAAAGATATCTAGTTGATTTGAAGCAGTTCCGAGAAAGTCTAAACATAATCCCCACTTCTCCCTCCTGGCACTTTCCATGTGGGAGATATAGCAGGATGTAGATTGGTTTTGAGGACAACTCAATGGACAGTGTAGGGAGAAAAGGTCCTGGCTCCTTGAATGCCATTTCTGGAGACACTGCGATCAATGTGGGAGATATGTCAAGATGTGTGTTTGTTTTGAGGACGGCTCTCTGGAGAGTCTTAGCAAAGAGGTCACACAGATAATCAGAGCAATTCTCAGAGACACTGAGAACAAGCTCCACAATTCCCTCCTGGCACTTTCCCTGTAGGAGATACCGCAAGACGTTTCTGTACATTGGGCACAGCGCTCTGCATGGTGTTAGCAGAGACTTTCCCGGGACAGTGAAACCCTATGTCAGAGACACTGAGAAGAAGCCCCAATGTTCCCTCCAGGCACTTTCAGTGTGGGTGGCTTCTCCACGTGGTTCCTGGTTTCACTGCGGCTCTGAAGAGAACGTTAGCCAAGAGGTAACCGGGACAGTGAAAACAGTACTCAAAGACAGGGAGAGCAAGCTCTCTCTTGGCACTTTGGATGTGGGACATACAGCGAGATGTTTGCTGCTTTTGCGTTTGGCTGTTGGGAGATTTACAGCACAAAGATATCTAGTTGATTTGAAGCAGTTCCGAGAAAGTCTAAACATAATCCCCACTTCTCCCTCCTGGCACTTTCCATGTGGGAGATATAGCAGGATGTAGATTGGTTTTGAGGACAACTCAATGGACAGTGTAGGGAGAAAAGGTCCTGGCTCCTTGAATGCCGTTTCTGGAGACACTGCGATCAATGTGGGAGATATGTCAAGATGTGTGTTTGTTTTGAGGACGTCTCTCTGGAGAGTCTTAGCAAAGAGGTCACAGGGATAATCAGAGCAATTCTCAGAGACACTGAGAACAAGCTCCACAATTCCCTCCTGGCACTTTCCCTGTAGGAGATACCGCAAGACGTTTCTGTACATTGGGCACAGCGCTCTGCACGGTGTTAGCAGAGACTTTCCCGGGACAGTGAAACCCTATGTCAGAGACACTGAGAAGAAGCCCCAATGTTCCCTCCAGGCACTTTCAGTGTGGGTGCCTTCTCCACGTGGTTCCTGGTTTCACTGCGGCTCTGAAGAGAACGTTAGCAAAGAGGTAACCGGGACAGTGAAAACAGTACTCAAAGACAGGGAGAGCAAGCTCTCTCTTGGCACTTTGGATGTGGGACATACAGCGAGATGTTTGCTGCTTTTGCGTTTGGCTGTTGGGAGATTTACAGCACAAAGGTATCTAGTTGATTTGAAGCAGTTCCGAGAAAGTCTAAACATAATCCCCACTTCTCCCTCCTGGCACTTTCCATGTGGGAGATATAGCAGGATGTAGATTGGTTTTGAGGACAACTCAATGGACAGTGTAGGGAGAAAAGGTCCTGGCTCCTTGAATGCCGTTTCTGGAGACACTGCGATCAATGTGGGAGATATGTCAAGATGTGTGTTTGTTTTGAGGACGTCTCTCTGGAGAGTCTTAGCAAAGAGGTCACACAGATAATCAGAGCAATTCTCAGAGACACTGAGAACAAGCTCCACAATTCCCTCCTGGCACTTTCCCTGTAGGAGATACCGCAAGACGTTTCTGTACATTGGGCACAGCGCTCTGCACGGTGTTAGCAGAGACTTTCCCGGGACAGTGAAACCCTATGTCAGAGACACTGAGAAGAAGCCCCAATGTTCCCTCCAGGCACTTTCAGTGTGGGTGCCTTCTCCACGTGGTTCCTGGTTTCACTGCGGCTCTGAAGAGAACGTTAGCAAAGAGGTAACCGGGACAGTGAAAACAGTACTCAAAGACAGGGAGAGCAAGCTCTCTCGGCACTTTGGATGTGGGACATACAGCGAGATGTTTGCTGCTTTTGCGTTTGGCTGTTGGGAGATTTACAGCACAAAGATATCTAGTTGATTTGAAGCAGTTCCGAGAAAGTCTAAACATAATCCCCACTTCTCCCTCCTGGCACTTTCCATGTGGGAGATATAGCAGGATGTAGATTGGTTTTGAGGACAACTCAATGGACAGTGTAGGGAGAAAAGGTCCTGGCTCCTTGAATGCCGTTTCTGGAGACACTGCGATCAATGTGGGAGATATGTCAAGATGTGTGTTTGTTTTGAGGACGGCTCTCTGGAGAGTCTTAGCAAAGAGGTCACAGGGATAATCAGAGCAATTCTCAGAGACACTGAGAACAAGCTCGACAATTCCCTCCTGGCACTTTCCCTGTAGGAGATACCGCAAGACGTTTCTGTACATTGGGCACAGCGCTCTGCACGGTGTTAGCAGAGACTTTCCCGGGACAGTGAAACCCTATGTCAGAGACACTGAGAAGAAGCCCCAATGTTCCCTCCAGGCACTTTCAGTGTGGGTGCCTTCTCCACGTGGTTCCTGGTTTCACTGCGGCTCTGAAGAGAACGTTAGCAAAGAGGTAACCGGGACAGTGAAAACAGTACTCAAAGACAGGGAGAGCAAGGTCTCTCTTGGCACTTTGGATGTGGGACATACAGCGAGATGTTTGCTGCTTTTGCGTTTGGCTGTTGGGAGATTTACAGCACAAAGATATCTAGTTGATTTGAAGCAGTTCCGAGAAAGTCTAAACATAATCCCCACTTCTCCCTCCTGGCACTTTCCATGTGGGAGATATAGCAGGATGTATATTGGTTTTGAGGACAACTCAATGGACAGTGTAGGGAGAAAAGGTCCTGGCTCCTTGAATGCCGTTTCTGGAGACACTGCGATCAATGTGGGAGATATGTCAAGATGTGTGTTTGTTTTGAGGACGTCTCTCTGGAGAGTCTTAGCAAAGAGGTCACAGGGATAATCAGAGCAATTCTCAGAGACACTGAGAACAAGCTCCACAATTCCCTCCTGGCACTTTCCCTGTAGGAGATACCGCAAGACGTTTCTGTACATTGGGCACAGCGCTCTGCACGGTGTTAGCAGAGACTTTCCCGGGACAGTGAAACCCGACATCAGAGACACTGAGAAGAAGCCCCAATGTTCCCTCCAGGCACTTTCAGTGTGGGTGCCTTCTCCACGTGGTTCCTGGTTTCACTGCGGCTCTGAGGAGAACGTTAGCAAAGAGGTAACCGGGACAGTGAAAACAGTACTCAAAGACAGGGAGAGCAAGCTCTCTCTTGGCACTTTGGATGTGGGACATACAGCGAGATGTTTGCTGCTTTTGCGTTTGGCTGTTGGGAGATTTACAGCACAAAGATATCTAGTTGATTTGAAGCAGTTCCGAGAAAGTCTAAACATAATCCCCACTTCTCCCTCCTGGCACTTTCCATGTGGGAGATATAGCAGGATGTAGATTGGTTTTGAGGACAACTCAATGGACAGTGTAGGGAGAAAAGGTCCTGGCTCCTTGAATGCCGTTTCTGGAGACACTGCGATCAATGTGGGAGATATGTCAAGATGTGTGTTTGTTTTGAGGACGTCTCTCTGGAGAGTCTTAGCAAAGAGGTCACACAGATAATCAGAGCAATTCTCAGAGACACTGAGAACAAGCTCCACAATTCCCTCCTGGCACTTTCCCTGTAGGAGATACCACAAGACGTTTCTGTACATTGGGCACAGCGCTCTGCACGGTGTTAGCAGAGACTTTCCCGGGACAGTGAAACCCTATGTCAGAGACACTGAGAAGAAGCCCCAATGTTCCCTCCAGGCACTTTCAGTGTGGGTGCCTTCTCCACGTGGTTCCTGGTTTCACTGCGGCTCTGAGGAGAACGTTAGCAAAGAGGTAACCGGGACAGTGAAAACAGTACTCAAAGACAGGGAGAGCAAGCTCTCTCTTGGCACTTTGGATGTGGGACATACAGCGAGATGTTTGCTGCTTTTGCGTTTGGCTGTTGGGAGATTTACAGCACAAAGATATCTAGTTGATTTGAAGCAGTTCCGAGAAAGTCTAAACATAATCCCCACTTCTCCCTCCTGGCACTTTCCATGTGGGAGATATAGCAGGATGTATATTGGTTTTGAGGACAACTCAATGGACAGTGTAGGGAGAAAAGGTCCTGGCTCCTTGAATGCCGTTTCTGGAGACACTGCGATCAATGTGGGAGATATGTCAAGATGTGTGTTTGTTTTGAGGACGGCTCTCTGGAGAGTCTTAGCAAAGAGGTCACAGGGATAATCAGAGCAATTCTCAGAGACACTGAGAACAAGCTCCACAATTCCCTCCTGGCACTTTCCCTGTAGGAGATACCGCAAGACGTTTCTGTACATTGGGCACAGCGCTCTGCACGGTGTTAGCAGAGACTTTCCCGGGACAGTGAAACCCTATGTCAGAGACACTGAGAAGAAGCCCCAATGTTCCCTCCAGGCACTTTCAGTGTGGGTGGCTTCTCCACGTGGTTCCTGGTTTCACTGCGGCTCTGAAGAGAACGTTAGCAAAGAGGTAACCGGGACAGTGAAAACAGTACTCAAAGACAGGGAGAGCAAGCTCTCTCGGCACTTTGGTTGTGGGACATACAGCGAGATGTTTGCTGCTTTTGCGTTTGGCTGTTGGGAGATTTACAGCACAAAGATATCTAGTTGATTTGAAGCAGTTCCGAGAAAGTCTAAACATAATCCCCACTTCTCCCTCCTGGCACTTTCCATGTGGGAGATATAGCAGGATGTAGATTGGTTTTGAGGACAACTCAATGGACAGTGTAGGGAGAAAAGGTCCTGGCTCCTTGAATGCCGTTTCTGGAGACACTGCGATCAATGTGGGAGATATGTCAAGATGTGTGTTTGTTTTGAGGACGTCTCTCTGGAGAGTCTTAGCAAAGAGGTCACAGGGATAATCAGAGCAATTCTCAGAGACACTGAGAACAAGCTCCACAATTCCCTCCTGGCACTTTCCCTGTAGGAGATACCGCAAGACGTTTCTGTACATTGGGCACAGCGCTCTGCACGGTGTTAGCAGAGACTTTCCCGGGACAGTGAAACCCTATGTCAGAGACACTGAGAAGAAGCCCCAATGTTCCCTCCAGGCACTTTCAGTGTGGGTGCCTTCTCCACGTGGTTCCTGGTTTCACTGCGGCTCTGAAGAGAACGTTAGCAAAGAGGTAACCGGGACAGTGAAAACAGTACTCAAAGACAGGGAGAGCAAGCTCTCTCTTGGCACTTTGGATGTGGGACATACAGCGAGATGTTTGCTGCTTTTGCGTTTGGCTGTTGGGATATTTACAGCACAAAGGTATCTAGTTGATTTGAAGCAGTTCCGAGAAAGTCTAAACATAATCCCCACTTCTCCCTCCTGGCACTTTCCATGTGGGAGATATAGCAGGATGTAGATTGGTTTTGAGGACAACTCAATGGACAGTGTAGGGAGAAAAGGTCCTGGCTCCTTGAATGCCGTTTCTGGAGACACTGCGATCAATGTGGGAGATATGTCAAGATGTGTGTTTGTTTTGAGGACGTCTCTCTGGAGAGTCTTAGCAAAGAGGTCACAGGGATAATCAGAGCAATTCTCAGAGACACTGAGAACAAGCTCCACAATTCCCTCCTGGCACTTTCCCTGTAGGAGATACCGCAAGACGTTTCTGTACATTGGGCACAGCGCTCTGCACGGTGTTAGCAGAGACTTTCCCGGGACAGTGAAACCCTATGTCAGAGACACTGAGAAGAAGCCCCAATGTTCCCTCCAGGCACTTTCAGTGTGGGTGCCTTCTCCACGTGGTTCCTGGTTTCACTGCGGCTCTGAAGAGAACGTTAGCAAAGAGGTAACCGGGACAGTGAAAACAGTACTCAAAGACAGGGAGAGCAAGCTCTCTCTTGGCACTTTGGATGTGGGACATACAGCGAGATGTTTGCTGCTTTTGCGTTTGGCTGTTGGGAGATTTACAGCACAAAGGTATCTAGTTGATTTGAAGCAGTTCCGAGAAAGTCTAAACATAATCCCCACTTCTCCCTCCTGGCACTTTCCATGTGGGAGATATAGCAGGATGTATATTGGTTTTGAGGACAACTCAATGGACAGTGTAGGGAGAAAAGGTCCTGGCTCCTTGAATGCCGTTTCTGGAGACACTGCGATCAATGTGGGAGATATGTCAAGATGTGTGTTTGTTTTGAGGACGTCTCTCTGGAGAGTCTTAGCAAAGAGGTCACACAGATAATCAGAGCAATTCTCAGAGACACTGAGAACAAGCTCCACAATTCCCTCCTGGCACTTTCCCTGTAGGAGAAACCGCAAGACCTTTCTGTACATTGGGCACAGCGCTCTGCACGGTGTTAGCAGAGACTTTCCCGGGACAGTGAAACCCTATGTCAGAGACACTGAGAAGAAGCCCCAATGTTCCCTCCAGGCACTTTCAGTGTGGGTGCCTTCTCCACGTGGTTCCTGGTTTCACTGCGGCTCTGAAGAGAACGTTAGCAAAGAGGTAACCGGGACAGTGAAAACAGTACTCAAAGACAGGGAGAGCAAGCTCTCTCGGCACTTTGGATGTGGGACATACAGCGAGATGTTTGCTGCTTTTGCGTTTGGCTGTTGGGAGATTTACAGCACAAAGATATCTAGTTGATTTGAAGCAGTTCCGAGAAAGTCTAAACATAATCCCCACTTCTCCCTCCTGGCACTTTCCATGTGGGAGATATAGCAGGATGTAGATTGGTTTTGAGGACAACTCAATGGACAGTGTAGGGAGAAAAGGTCCTGGCTCCTTGAATGCCGTTTCTGGAGACACTGCGATCAATGTGGGAGATATGTCAAGATGTGTGTTTGTTTTGAGGACGGCTCTCTGGAGAGTCTTAGCAAAGAGGTCACAGGGATAATCAGAGCAATTCTCAGAGACACTGAGAACAAGCTCCACAATTCCCTCCTGGCACTTTCCCTGTAGGAGATACCGCAAGACGTTTCTGTACATTGGGCACAGCGCTCTGCACGGTGTTAGCAGAGACTTTCCCGGGACAGTGAAACCCTATGTCAGAGACACTGAGAAGAAGCCCCAATGTTCCCTCCAGGCACTTTCAGTGTGGGTGCCTTCTCCACGTGGTTCCTGGTTTCACTGCGGCTCTGAAGAGAACGTTAGCAAAGAGGTAACCGGGACAGTGAAAACAGTACTCAAAGACAGGGAGAGCAAGCTCTCTCTTGGCACTTTGGATGTGGGACATACAGCGAGATGTTTGCTGCTTTTGCGTTTGGCTGTTGGGAGATTTACAGCACAAAGATATCTAGTTGATTTGAAGCAGTTCCGAGAAAGTCTAAACATAATCCCCACTTCTCCCTCCTGGCACTTTCCATGTGGGAGATATAGCAGGATGTAGATTGGTTTTGAGGACAACTCAATGGACAGTGTAGGGAGAAAAGGTCCTGGCTCCTTGAATGCCGTTTCTGGAGACACTGCGATCAATGTGGGAGATATGTCAAGATGTGTGTTTGTTTTGAGGACGGCTCTCTGGAGAGTCTTAGCAAAGAGGTCACAGGGATAATCAGAGCAATTCTCAGAGACACTGAGAACAAGCTCCACAATTCCCTCCTGGCACTTTCCCTGTAGGAGATACCGCAAGACGTTTCTGTACATTGGGCACAGCGCTCTGCACGGTGTTAGCAGAGACTTTCCCGGGACAGTGAAACCCGACATCAGAGACACTGAGAAGAAGCCCCAATGTTCCCTCCAGGCACTTTCAGTGTGGGTGCCTTCTCCACGTGGTTCCTGGTTTCACTGCGGCTCTGAGGAGAACGTTAGCAAAGAGGTAACCGGGACAGTGAAAACAGTACTCAAAGACAGGGAGAGCAAGGTCTCTCTTGGCACTTTGGATGTGGGACATACAGCGAGATGTTTGCTGCTTTTGCGTTTGGCTGTTGGGAGATTTACAGCACAAAGATATCTAGTTGATTTGAAGCAGTTCCGAGAAAGTCTAAACATAATCCCCACTTCTCCCTCCTGGCACTTTCCATGTGGGAGATATAGCAGGATGTAGATTGGTTTTGAGGACAACTCAATGGACAGTGTAGGGAGAAAAGGTCCTGGCTCCTTGAATGCCGTTTCTGGAGACACTGCGATCAATGTGGGAGATATGTCAAGATGTGTGTTTGTTTTGAGGACGTCTCTCTGGAGAGTCTTAGCAAAGAGGTCACAGGGATAATCAGAGCAATTCTCAGAGACACTGAGAACAAGCTCCACAATTCCCTCCTGGCACTTTCCCTGTAGGAGATACCACAAGACGTTTCTGTACATTGGGCACAGCGCTCTGCACGGTGTTAGCAGAGACTTTCCCGGGACAGTGAAACCCTATGTCAGAGACACTGAGAAGAAGCCCCAATGTTCCCTCCAGGCACTTTCAGTGTGGGTGCCTTCTCCACGTGGTTCCTGGTTTCACTGCGGCTCTGAGGAGAACGTTAGCAAAGAGGTAACCGGGACAGTGAAAACAGTACTCAAAGACAGGGAGAGCAAGCTCTCTCTTGGCACTTTGGATGTGGGACATACAGCGAGATGTTTGCTGCTTTTGCGTTTGGCTGTTGGGAGATTTACAGCACAAAGATATCTAGTTGATTTGAAGCAGTTCCGAGAAAGTCTAAACATAATCCCCACTTCTCCCTCCTGGCACTTTCCATGTGGGAGATATAGCAGGATGTAGATTGGTTTTGAGGACAACTCAATGGACAGTGTAGGGAGAAAAGGTCCTGGCTCCTTGAATGCCGTTTCTGGAGACACTGCGATCAATGTGGGAGATATGTCAAGATGTGTGTTTGTTTTGAGGACGGCTCTCTGGAGAGTCTTAGCAAAGAGGTCACAGGGATAATCAGAGCAATTCTCAGAGACACTGAGAACAAGCTCCACAATTCCCTCCTGGCACTTTCCCTGTAGGAGATACCGCAAGACGTTTCTGTACATTGGGCACAGCGCTCTGCACGGTGTTAGCAGAGACTTTCCCGGGACAGTGAAACCCTATGTCAGAGACACTGAGAAGAAGCCCCAATGTTCCCTCCAGGCACTTTCAGTGTGGGTGCCTTCTCCACGTGGTTCCTGGTTTCACTGCGGCTCTGAAGAGAACGTTAGCAAAGAGGTAACCGGGACAGTGAAAACAGTACTCAAAGACAGGGAGAGCAAGCTCTCTCGGCACTTTGGTTGTGGGACATACAGCGAGATGTTTGCTGCTTTTGCGTTTGGCTGTTGGGAGATTTACAGCACAAAGATATCTAGTTGATTTGAAGCAGTTCCGAGAAAGTCTAAACATAATCCCCACTTCTCCCTCCTGGCACTTTCCATGTGGGAGATATAGCAGGATGTAGATTGGTTTTGAGGACAACTCAATGGACAGTGTAGGGAGAAAAGGTCCTGGCTCCTTGAATGCCGTTTCTGGAGACACTGCGATCAATGTGGGAGATATATCAAGATGTGTGTTGGTTTTGAGGACGGCTCTCTGGAGAGTCTTAGCAAAGAGGTCACAGGGATAATCAGAGCAATTCTCAGAGACACTGAGAACAAGCTCGACAATTCCCTCCTGGCACTTTCCCTGTAGGAGATACCGCAAGACGTTTCTGTACATTGGGCACAGCGCTCTGCACGGTGTTAGCAGAGACTTTCCCGGGACAGTGAAACCCTATGTCAGAGACACTGAGAAGAAGCCCCAATGTTCCCTCCAGGCACTTTCAGTGTGGGTGCCTTCTCCACGTGGTTCCTGGTTTCACTGCGGCTCTGAAGAGAATGTTAGCAAAGAGGTAACCGGGACAGTGAAAACAGTACTCAAAGACAGGGAGAGCAAGCTCTCTCTTGGCACTTTGGATGTGGGACATACAGCGAGATGTTTGCTGCTTTTGCGTTTGGCTGTTGGGAGATTTACAGCACAAAGATATCTAGTTGATTTGAAGCAGTTCCGAGAAAGTCTAAACATAATCCCCACTTCTCCCTCCTGGCACTTTCCATGTGGGAGATATAGCAGGATGTAGATTGGTTTTGAGGACAACTCAATGGACAGTGTAGGGAGAAAAGGTCCTGGCTCCTTGAATGCCGTTTCTGGAGACACTGCGATCAATGTGGGAGATATGTCAAGATGTGTGTTTGTTTTGAGGACGGCTCTCTGGAGAGTCTTAGCAAAGAGGTCACACAGATAATCAGAGCAATTCTCAGAGACACTGAGAACAAGCTCCACAATTCCCTCCTGGCACTTTCCCTGTAGGAGATACCGCAAGACGTTTCTGTACATTAGGCACAGCGCTCTGCACGGTGTTAGCAGAGACTTTCCCGGGACAGTGAAACCCTATGTCAGAGACACTGAGAAGAAGCCCCAATGTTCCCTCCAGGCACTTTCAGTGTGGGTGGCTTCTCCACGTGGTTCCTGGTTTCACTGCGGCTCTGAAGAGAACGTTAGCAAAGAGGTAACCGGGACAGTGAAAACAGTACTCAAAGACAGGGAGAGCAAGCTCTCTCTTGGCACTTTGGATGTGGGACATACAGCGAGATGTTTGCTGCTTTTGCGTTTGGCTGTTGGGAGATTTACAGCACAAAGGTATCTAGTTGATTTGAAGCAGTTCCGAGAAAGTCTAAACATAATCCCCACTTCTCCCTCCTGGCACTTTCCATGTGGGAGATATAGCAGGATGTAGATTGGTTTTGAGGACAACTCAATGGACAGTGTAGGGAGAAAACCTCCTGGCTCCTTGAATGCCGTTTCTGGAGACACTGCGATCAATGTGGGAGATATGTCAAGATGTGTGTTTGTTTTGAGGACGGCTCTCTGGAGAGTCTTAGCAAAGAGGTCACACGGATAATCAGAGCAATTCTCAGAGACACTGAGAACAAGCTCCACAATTCCCTCCTGGCACTTTCCCTGTAGGAGATACCGCAAGACGTTTCTGTACATTGGGCACAGCGCTCTGCACGGTGTTAGCAGAGACTTTCCCGGGACAGTGAAACCCTATGTCAGAGACACTGAGAAGAAGCCCCAATGTTCCCTCCAGGCACTTTCAGTGTGGGTGCCTTCTCCACGTGGTTCCTGGTTTCACTGCGGCTCTGAAGAGAACGTTAGCAAAGAGGTAACCGGGACAGTGAAAACAGTACTCAAAGACAGGGAGAGCAAGCTCTCTCGGCACTTTGGTTGTGGGACATACAGCGAGATGTTTGCTGCTTTTGCGTTTGGCTGTTGGGAGATTTACAGCACAAAGATATCTAGTTGATTTGAAGCAGTTCCGAGAAAGTCTAAACATAATCCCCACTTCTCCCTCCTGGCACTTTCCATGTGGGAGATATAGCAGGATGTAGATTGGTTTTGAGGACAACTCAATGGACAGTGTAGGGAGAAAAGGTCCTGGCTCCTTGAATGCCGTTTCTGGAGACACTGCGATCAATGTGGGAGATATATCAAGATGTGTGTTGGTTTTGAGGACGGCTCTCTGGAGAGTCTTAGCAAAGAGGTCACAGGGATAATCAGAGCAATTCTCAGAGACACTGAGAACAAGCTCGACAATTCCCTCCTGGCACTTTCCCTGTAGGAGATACCGCAAGACGTTTCTGTACATTGGGCACAGCGCTCTGCACGGTGTTAGCAGAGACTTTCCCGGGACAGTGAAACCCTATGTCAGAGACACTGAGAAGAAGCCCCAATGTTCCCTCCAGGCACTTTCAGTGTGGGTGCCTTCTCCACGTGGTTCCTGGTTTCACTGCGGCTCTGAAGAGAATGTTAGCAAAGAGGTAACCGGGACAGTGAAAACAGTACTCAAAGACAGGGAGAGCAAGCTCTCTCTTGGCACTTTGGATGTGGGACATACAGCGAGATGTTTGCTGCTTTTGCGTTTGGCTGTTGGGAGATTTACAGCACAAAGATATCTAGTTGATTTGAAGCAGTTCCGAGAAAGTCTAAACATAATCCCCACTTCTCCCTCCTGGCACTTTCCATGTGGGAGATATAGCAGGATGTAGATTGGTTTTGAGGACAACTCAATGGACAGTGTAGGGAGAAAAGGTCCTGGCTCCTTGAATGCCGTTTCTGGAGACACTGCGATCAATGTGGGAGATATGTCAAGATGTGTGTTTGTTTTGAGGACGTCTCTCTGGAGAGTCTTAGCAAAGAGGTCACAGGGATAATCAGAGCAATTCTCAGAGACACTGAGAACAAGCTCCACAATTCCCTCCTGGCACTTTCCCTGTAGGAGATACCACAAGACGTTTCTGTACATTGGGCACAGCGCTCTGCACGGTGTTAGCAGAGACTTTCCCGGGACAGTGAAACCCTATGTCAGAGACACTGAGAAGAAGCCCCAATGTTCCCTCCAGGCACTTTCAGTGTGGGTGCCTTCTCCACGTGGTTCCTGGTTTCACTGCGGCTCTGAAGAGAATGTTAGCAAAGAGGTAACCGGGACAGTGAAAACAGTACTCAAAGACAGGGAGAGCAAGCTCTCTCTTGGCACTTTGGATGTAGGACATACAGCGAGATGTTTGCTGCTTTTGCGTTTGGCTGTTGGGAGATTTACAGCACAAAGATATCTAGTTGATTTGAAGCAGTTCCGAGAAAGTCTAAACATAATCCCCACTTCTCCCTCCTGGCACTTTCCATGTGGGAGATATAGCAGGATGTAGATTGGTTTTGAGGACAACTCAATGGACAGTGTAGGGAGAAAAGGTCCTGGCTCCTTGAATGCCGTTTCTGGAGACACTGCGATCAATGTGGGAGATATGTCAAGATGTGTGTTTGTTTTGAGGACGTCTCTCTGGAGAGTCTTAGCAAAGAGGTCACACAGATAATCAGAGCAATTCTCAGAGACACTGAGAACAAGCTCCACAATTCCCTCCTGGCACTTTCCCTGTAGGAGATACCGCAAGACGTTTCTGTACATTGGGCACAGCGCTCTGCACGGTGTTAGCAGAGACTTTCCCGGGACAGTGAAACCCTATGTCAGAGACACTGAGAAGAAGAACCAATGTTCCCTCCAGGCACTTTCAGTGTGGGTGCCTTCTCCACGTGGTTCCTGGTTTCACTGCGGCTCTGAAGAGAATGTTAGCAAAGAGGTAACCGGGACAGTGAAAACAGTACTCAAAGACAGGGAGAGCAAGCTCTCTCTTGGCACTTTGGATGTGGGACATACAGCGAGATGTTTGCTGCTTTTGCGTTTGGCTGTTGGGAGATTTACAGCACAAAGATATCTAGTTGATTTGAAGCAGTTCCGAGAAAGTCTAAACATAATCCCCACTTCTCCCTCCTGGCACTTTCCACGTGGGAGATATAGCAGGATGTATATTGGTTTTGAGGACAACTCAATGGACAGTGTAGGGAGAAAAGGTCCTGGCTCCTTGAATGCCGTTTCTGGAGACACTGCGATCAATGTGGGAGATATGTCAAGATGTGTGTTTGTTTTGAGGACGGCTCTCTGGAGAGTCTTAGCAAAGAGGTCACACAGATAATCAGAGCAATTCTCAGAGACACTGAGAACAAGCTCCACAATTCCCTCCTGGCACTTTCCCTGTAGGAGATACCGCAAGACGTTTCTGTACATTGGGCACAGCGCTCTGCACGGTGTTAGCAGAGACTTTCCCGGGACAGTGAAACCCTATGTCAGAGACACTGAGAAGAAGCCCCAATGTTCCCTCCAGGCACTTTCAGTGTGGGTGCCTTCTCCACGTGGTTCCTGGTTTCACTGCGGCTCTGAAGAGAACGTTAGCAAAGAGGTAACCGGGACAGTGAAAACAGTACTCAAAGACAGGGAGAGCAAGCTCTCTCTTGGCACTTTGGATGTGGGACATACAGCGAGATGTTTGCTGCTTTTGCGTTTGGCTGTTGGGAGATTTACAGCACAAAGATATCTAGTTGATTTGAAGCAGTTCCGAGAAAGTCTAAACATAATCCCCACTTCTCCCTCCTGGCACTTTCCATGTGGGAGATATAGCAGGATGTAGATTGGTTTTGAGGACAACTCAATGGACAGTGTAGGGAGAAAAGGTCCTGGCTCCTTGAATGCCGTTTCTGGAGACACTGCGATCAATGTGGGAGATATGTCAAGATGTGTGTTTGTTTTGAGGACGTCTCTCTGGAGAGTCTTAGCAAAGAGGTCACACAGATAATCAGAGCAATTCTCAGAGACACTGAGAACAAGCTCCACAATTCCCTCCTGGCACTTTCCCTGTAGGAGATACCGCAAGACGTTTCTGTACATTGGGCACAGCGCTCTGCACGGTGTTAGCAGAGACTTTCCCGGGACAGTGAAACCCTATGTCAGAGACACTGAGAAGAAGCCCCAATGTTCCCTCCAGGCACTTTCAGTGTGGGTGCCTTCTCCACGTGGTTCCTGGTTTCACTGCGGCTCTGAAGAGAATGTTAGCAAAGAGGTAACCGGGACAGTGAAAACAGTACTCAAAGACAGGGAGAGCAAGCTCTCTCTTGGCACTTTGGATGTGGGACATACAGCGAGATGTTTGCTGCTTTTGCGTTTGGCTGTTGGGAGATTTACAGCACAAAGATATCTAGTTGATTTGAAGCAGTTCCGAGAAAGTCTAAACATAATCCCCACTTCTCCCTCCTGGCACTTTCCACGTGGGAGATATAGCAGGATGTAGATTGGTTTTGAGGACAACTCAATGGACAGTGTAGGGAGAAAAGGTCCTGGCTCCTTGAATGCCGTTTCTGGAGACACTGCGATCAATGTGGGAGATATGTCAAGATGTGTGTTTGTTTTGAGGACGTCTCTCTGGAGAGTCTTAGCAAAGAGGTCACAGGGATAATCAGAGCAATTCTCAGAGACACTGAGAACAAGCTCCACAATTCCCTCCTGGCACTTTCCCTGTAGGAGATACCGCAAGACGTTTCTGTACATTGGGCACAGCGCTCTGCACGGTGTTAGCAGAGACTTTCCCGGGACAGTGAAACCCTATGTCAGAGACACTGAGAAGAAGCCCCAATGTTCCCTCCAGGCACTTTCAGTGTGGGTGCCTTCTCCACGTGGTTCCTGGTTTCACTGCGGCTCTGAAGAGAATGTTAGCAAAGAGGTAACCGGGACAGTGAAAACAGTACTCAAAGACAGGGAGAGCAAGGTCTCTCTTGGCACTTTGGATGTGGGACATACAGCGAGATGTTTGCTGCTTTTGCGTTTGGCTGTTGGGAGATTTACAGCACAAAGATATCTAGTTGATTTGAAGCAGTTCCGAGAAAGTCTAAACATAATCCCCACTTCTCCCTCCTGGCACTTTCCACGTGGGAGATATAGCAGGATGTATATTGGTTTTGAGGACAACTCAATGGACAGTGTAGGGAGAAAAGGTCCTGGCTCCTTGAATGCCGTTTCTGGAGACACTGCGATCAATGTGGGAGATATGTCAAGATGTGTGTTTGTTTTGAGGACGGCTCTCTGGAGAGTCTTAGCAAAGAGGTCACAGGGATAATCAGAGCAATTCTCAGAGACACTGAGAACAAGCTCCACAATTCCCTCCTGGCACTTTCCCTGTAGGAGATACCGCAAGACGTTTCTGTACATTGGGCACAGCGCTCTGCACGGTGTTAGCAGAGACTTTCCCGGGACAGTGAAACCCTATGTCAGAGACACTGAGAAGAAGCCCCAATGTTCCCTCCAGGCACTTTCAGTGTGGGTGCCTTCTCCACGTGGTTCCTGGTTTCACTGCGGCTCTGAAGAGAATGTTAGCAAAGAGGTAACCGGGACAGTGAAAACAGTACTCAAAGACAGGGAGAGCAAGCTCTCTCTTGGCACTTTGGATGTGGGACATACAGCGAGATGTTTGCTGCTTTTGCGTTTGGCTGTTGGGAGATTTACAGCACAAAGATATCTAGTTGATTTGAAGCAGTTCCGAGAAAGTCTAAACATAATCCCCACTTCTCCCTCCTGGCACTTTCCATGTGGGAGATATAGCAGGATGTAGATTGGTTTTGAGGACAACTCAATGGACAGTGTAGGGAGAAAAGGTCCTGGCTCCTTGAATGCCGTTTCTGGAGACACTGCGATCAATGTGGGAGATATGTCAAGATGTGTGTTTGTTTTGAGGACGTCTCTCTGGAGAGTCTTAGCAAAGAGGTCACAGGGATAATCAGAGCAATTCTCAGAGACACTGAGAACAAGCTCCACAATTCCCTCCTGGCACTTTCCCTGTAGGAGATACCGCAAGACGTTTCTGTACATTGGGCACAGCGCTCTGCACGGTGTTAGCAGAGACTTTCCCGGGACAGTGAAACCCTATGTCAGAGACACTGAGAAGAAGCCCCAATGTTCCCTCCAGGCACTTTCAGTGTGGGTGCCTTCTCCACGTGGTTCCTGGTTTCACTGCGGCTCTGAAGAGAATGTTAGCAAAGAGGTAACCGGGACAGTGAAAACAGTACTCAAAGACAGGGAGAGCAAGCTCTCTCTTGGCACTTTGGATGTGGGACATACAGCGAGATGTTTGCTGCTTTTGCGTTTGGCTGTTGGGAGATTTACAGCACAAAGATATCTAGTTGATTTGAAGCAGTTCCGAGAAAGTCTAAACATAATCCCCACTTCTCCCTCCTGGCACTTTCCACGTGGGAGATATAGCAGGATGTAGATTGGTTTTGAGGACAACTCAATGGACAGTGTAGGGAGAAAAGGTCCTGGCTCCTTGAATGCCGTTTCTGGAGACACTGCGATCAATGTGGGAGATATGTCAAGATGTGTGTTTGTTTTGAGGACGTCTCTCTGGAGAGTCTTAGCAAAGAGGTCACAGGGATAATCAGAGCAATTCTCAGAGACACTGAGAACAAGCTCCACAATTCCCTCCTGGCACTTTCCCTGTAGGAGATACCGCAAGACGTTTCTGTACATTGGGCACAGCGCTCTGCACGGTGTTAGCAGAGACTTTCCCGGGACAGTGAAACCCTATGTCAGAGACACTGAGAAGAAGCCCCAATGTTCCCTCCAGGCACTTTCAGTGTGGGTGCCTTCTCCACGTGGTTCCTGGTTTCACTGCGGCTCTGAAGAGAATGTTAGCAAAGAGGTAACCGGGACAGTGAAAACAGTACTCAAAGACAGGGAGAGCAAGGTCTCTCTTGGCACTTTGGATGTGGGACATACAGCGAGATGTTTGCTGCTTTTGCGTTTGGCTGTTGGGAGATTTACAGCACAAAGATATCTAGTTGATTTGAAGCAGTTCCGAGAAAGTCTAAACATAATCCCCACTTCTCCCTCCTGGCACTTTCCACGTGGGAGATATAGCAGGATGTATATTGGTTTTGAGGACAACTCAATGGACAGTGTAGGGAGAAAAGGTCCTGGCTCCTTGAATGCCGTTTCTGGAGACACTGCGATCAATGTGGGAGATATGTCAAGATGTGTGTTTGTTTTGAGGACGGCTCTCTGGAGAGTCTTAGCAAAGAGGTCACAGGGATAATCAGAGCAATTCTCAGAGACACTGAGAACAAGCTCCACAATTCCCTCCTGGCACTTTCCCTGTAGGAGATACCGCAAGACGTTTCTGTACATTGGGCACAGCGCTCTGCACGGTGTTAGCAGAGACTTTCCCGGGACAGTGAAACCCTATGTCAGAGACACTGAGAAGAAGCCCCAATGTTCCCTCCAGGCACTTTCAGTGTGGGTGCCTTCTCCACGTGGTTCCTGGTTTCACTGCGGCTCTGAAGAGAATGTTAGCAAAGAGGTAACCGGGACAGTGAAAACAGTACTCAAAGACAGGGAGAGCAAGCTCTCTCTTGGCACTTTGGATGTGGGACATACAGCGAGATGTTTGCTGCTTTTGCGTTTGGCTGTTGGGAGATTTACAGCACAAAGATATCTAGTTGATTTGAAGCAGTTCCGAGAAAGTCTAAACATAATCCCCACTTCTCCCTCCTGGCACTTTCCATGTGGGAGATATAGCAGGATGTAGATTGGTTTTGAGGACAACTCAATGGACAGTGTAGGGAGAAAAGGTCCTGGCTCCTTGAATGCCGTTTCTGGAGACACTGCGATCAATGTGGGAGATATGTCAAGATGTGTGTTTGTTTTGAGGACGTCTCTCTGGAGAGTCTTAGCAAAGAGGTCACAGGGATAATCAGAGCAATTCTCAGAGACACTGAGAACAAGCTCCACAATTCCCTCCTGGCACTTTCCCTGTAGGAGATACCGCAAGACGTTTCTGTACATTGGGCACAGCGCTCTGCACGGTGTTAGCAGAGACTTTCCCGGGACAGTGAAACCCTATGTCAGAGACACTGAGAAGAAGCCCCAATGTTCCCTCCAGGCACTTTCAGTGTGGGTGCCTTCTCCACGTGGTTCCTGGTTTCACTGCGGCTCTGAAGAGAATGTTAGCAAAGAGGTAACCGGGACAGTGAAAACAGTACTCAAAGACAGGGAGAGCAAGCTCTCTCTTGGCACTTTGGATGTAGGACATACAGCGAGATGTTTGCTGCTTTTGCGTTTGGCTGTTGGGAGATTTACAGCACAAAGATATCTAGTTGATTTGAAGCAGTTCCGAGAAAGTCTAAACATAATCCCCACTTCTCCCTCCTGGCACTTTCCATGTGGGAGATATAGCAGGATGTAGATTGGTTTTGAGGACAACTCAATGGACAGTGTAGGGAGAAAAGGTCCTGGCTCCTTGAATGCCGTTTCTGGAGACACTGCGATCAATGTGGGAGATATGTCAAGATGTGTGTTTGTTTTGAGGACGTCTCTCTGGAGAGTCTTAGCAAAGAGGTCACACAGATAATCAGAGCAATTCTCAGAGACACTGAGAACAAGCTCCACAATTCCCTCCTGGCACTTTCCCTGTAGGAGATACCGCAAGACGTTTCTGTACATTGGGCACAGCGCTCTGCACGGTGTTAGCAGAGACTTTCCCGGGACAGTGAAACCCTATGTCAGAGACACTGAGAAGAAGCCCCAATGTTCCCTCCAGGCACTTTCAGTGTGGGTGCCTTCTCCACGTGGTTCCTGGTTTCACTGCGGCTCTGAAGAGAATGTTAGCAAAGAGGTAACCGGGACAGTGAAAACAGTACTCAAAGACAGGGAGAGCAAGCTCTCTCTTGGCACTTTGGATGTGGGACATACAGCGAGATGTTTGCTGCTTTTGCGTTTGGCTGTTGGGAGATTTACAGCACAAAGATATCTAGTTGATTTGAAGCAGTTCCGAGAAAGTCTAAACATAATCCCCACTTCTCCCTCCTGGCACTTTCCACGTGGGAGATATAGCAGGATGTATATTGGTTTTGAGGACAACTCAATGGACAGTGTAGGGAGAAAAGGTCCTGGCTCCTTGAATGCCGTTTCTGGAGACACTGCGATCAATGTGGGAGATATGTCAAGATGTGTGTTTGTTTTGAGGACGGCTCTCTGGAGAGTCTTAGCAAAGAGGTCACACAGATAATCAGAGCAATTCTCAGAGACACTGAGAACAAGCTCCACAATTCCCTCCTGGCACTTTCCCTGTAGGAGATACCGCAAGACGTTTCTGTACATTGGGCACAGCGCTCTGCACGGTGTTAGCAGAGACTTTCCCGGGACAGTGAAACCCTATGTCAGAGACACTGAGAAGAAGCCCCAATGTTCCCTCCAGGCACTTTCAGTGTGGGTGCCTTCTCCACGTGGTTCCTGGTTTCACTGCGGCTCTGAAGAGAACGTTAGCAAAGAGGTAACCGGGACAGTGAAAACAGTACTCAAAGACAGGGAGAGCAAGCTCTCTCTTGGCACTTTGGATGTGGGACATACAGCGAGATGTTTGCTGCTTTTGCGTTTGGCTGTTGGGAGATTTACAGCACAAAGATATCTAGTTGATTTGAAGCAGTTCCGAGAAAGTCTAAACATAATCCCCACTTCTCCCTCCTGGCACTTTCCATGTGGGAGATATAGCAGGATGTAGATTGGTTTTGAGGACAACTCAATGGACAGTGTAGGGAGAAAAGGTCCTGGCTCCTTGAATGCCGTTTCTGGAGACACTGCGATCAATGTGGGAGATATGTCAAGATGTGTGTTTGTTTTGAGGACGGCTCTCTGGAGAGTCTTAGCAAAGAGGTCACACGGATAATCAGAGCAATTCTCAGAGACACTGAGAACAAGCTCCACAATTCCCTCCTGGCACTTTCCCTGTAGGAGATACCGCAAGACGTTTCTGTACATTGGGCACAGCGCTCTGCACGGTGTTAGCAGAGACTTTCCCGGGACAGTGAAACCCTATGTCAGAGACACTGAGAAGAAGCCCCAATGTTCCCTCCAGGCACTTTCAGTGTGGGTGCCTTCTCCACGTGGTTCCTGGTTTCACTGCGGCTCTGAAGAGAATGTTAGCAAAGAGGTAACCGGGACAGTGAAAACAGTACTCAAAGACAGGGAGAGCAAGCTCTCTCTTGGCACTTTGGATGTAGGACATACAGCGAGATGTTTGCTGCTTTTGCGTTTGGCTGTTGGGAGATTTACAGCACAAAGATATCTAGTTGATTTGAAGCAGTTCCGAGAAAGTCTAAACATAATCCCCACTTCTCCCTCCTGGCACTTTCCATGTGGGAGATATAGCAGGATGTAGATTGGTTTTGAGGACAACTCAATGGACAGTGTAGGGAGAAAAGGTCCTGGCTCCTTGAATGCCGTTTCTGGAGACACTGCGATCAATGTGGGAGATATGTCAAGATGTGTGTTTGTTTTGAGGACGTCTCTCTGGAGAGTCTTAGCAAAGAGGTCACACAGATAATCAGAGCAATTCTCAGAGACACTGAGAACAAGCTCCACAATTCCCTCCTGGCACTTTCCCTGTAGGAGATACCGCAAGACGTTTCTGTACATTGGGCACAGCGCTCTGCACGGTGTTAGCAGAGACTTTCCCGGGACAGTGAAACCCTATGTCAGAGACACTGAGAAGAAGCCCCAATGTTCCCTCCAGGCACTTTCAGTGTGGGTGCCTTCTCCACGTGGTTCCTGGTTTCACTGCGGCTCTGAAGAGAATGTTAGCAAAGAGGTAACCGGGACAGTGAAAACAGTACTCAAAGACAGGGAGAGCAAGCTCTCTCTTGGCACTTTGGATGTGGGACATACAGCGAGATGTTTGCTGCTTTTGCGTTTGGCTGTTGGGAGATTTACAGCACAAAGATATCTAGTTGATTTGAAGCAGTTCCGAGAAAGTCTAAACATAATCCCCACTTCTCCCTCCTGGCACTTTCCACGTGGGAGATATAGCAGGATGTAGATTGGTTTTGAGGACAACTCAATGGACAGTGTAGGGAGAAAAGGTCCTGGCTCCTTGAATGCCGTTTCTGGAGACACTGCGATCAATGTGGGAGATATGTCAAGATGTGTGTTTGTTTTGAGGACGTCTCTCTGGAGAGTCTTAGCAAAGAGGTCACAGGGATAATCAGAGCAATTCTCAGAGACACTGAGAACAAGCTCCACAATTCCCTCCTGGCACTTTCCCTGTAGGAGATACCGCAAGACGTTTCTGTACATTGGGCACAGCGCTCTGCACGGTGTTAGCAGAGACTTTCCCGGGACAGTGAAACCCTATGTCAGAGACACTGAGAAGAAGCCCCAATGTTCCCTCCAGGCACTTTCAGTGTGGGTGCCTTCTCCACGTGGTTCCTGGTTTCACTGCGGCTCTGAAGAGAATGTTAGCAAAGAGGTAACCGGGACAGTGAAAACAGTACTCAAAGACAGGGAGAGCAAGCTCTCTCTTGGCACTTTGGATGTGGGACATACAGCGAGATGTTTGCTGCTTTTGCGTTTGGCTGTTGGGAGATTTACAGCACAAAGATATCTAGTTGATTTGAAGCAGTTCCGAGAAAGTCTAAACATAATCCCCACTTCTCCCTCCTGGCACTTTCCACGTGGGAGATATAGCAGGATGTATATTGGTTTTGAGGACAACTCAATGGACAGTGTAGGGAGAAAAGGTCCTGGCTCCTTGAATGCCGTTTCTGGAGACACTGCGATCAATGTGGGAGATATGTCAAGATGTGTGTTTGTTTTGAGGACGGCTCTCTGGAGAGTCTTAGCAAAGAGGTCACAGGGATAATCAGAGCAATTCTCAGAGACACTGAGAACAAGCTCCACAATTCCCTCCTGGCACTTTCCCTGTAGGAGATACCGCAAGACGTTTCTGTACATTGGGCACAGCGCTCTGCACGGTGTTAGCAGAGACTTTCCCGGGACAGTGAAACCCTATGTCAGAGACACTGAGAAGAAGCCCCAATGTTCCCTCCAGGCACTTTCAGTGTGGGTGCCTTCTCCACGTGGTTCCTGGTTTCACTGCGGCTCTGAAGAGAATGTTAGCAAAGAGGTAACCGGGACAGTGAAAACAGTACTCAAAGACAGGGAGAGCAAGCTCTCTCTTGGCACTTTGGATGTGGGACATACAGCGAGATGTTTGCTGCTTTTGCGTTTGGCTGTTGGGAGATTTACAGCACAAAGATATCTAGTTGATTTGAAGCAGTTCCGAGAAAGTCTAAACATAATCCCCACTTCTCCCTCCTGGCACTTTCCACGTGGGAGATATAGCAGGATGTAGATTGGTTTTGAGGACAACTCAATGGACAGTGTAGGGAGAAAAGGTCCTGGCTCCTTGAATGCCGTTTCTGGAGACACTGCGATCAATGTGGGAGATATGTCAAGATGTGTGTTTGTTTTGAGGACGGCTCTCTGGAGAGTCTTAGCAAAGAGGTCACAGGGATAATCAGAGCAATTCTCAGAGACACTGAGAACAAGCTCGACAATTCCCTCCTGGCACTTTCCCTGTAGGAGATACCGCAAGACGTTTCTGTACATTGGGCACAGCGCTCTGCACGGTGTTAGCAGAGACTTTCCCGGGACAGTGAAACCCTATGTCAGAGACACTGAGAAGAAGCCCCAATGTTCCCTCCAGGCACTTTCAGTGTGGGTGCCTTCTCCACGTGGTTCCTGGTTTCACTGCGGCTCTGAAGAGAATGTTAGCAAAGAGGTAACCGGGACAGTGAAAACAGTACTCAAAGACAGGGAGAGCAAGGTCTCTCTTGGCACTTTGGATGTGGGACATACAGCGAGATGTTTGCTGCTTTTGCGTTTGGCTGTTGGGAGATTTACAGCACAAAGGTATCTAGTTGATTTGAAGCAGTTCCGAGAAAGTCTAAACATAATCCCCACTTCTCCCTCCTGGCACTTTCCACGTGGGAGATATAGCAGGATGTATATTGGTTTTGAGGACAACTCAATGGACAGTGTAGGGAGAAAAGGTCCTGGCTCCTTGAATGCCGTTTCTGGAGACACTGCGATCAATGTGGGAGATATGTCAAGATGTGTGTTTGTTTTGAGGACGGCTCTCTGGAGAGTCTTAGCAAAGAGGTCACACAGATAATCAGAGCAATTCTCAGAGACACTGAGAACAAGCTCCACAATTCCCTCCTGGCACTTTCCCTGTAGGAGATACCGCAAGACGTTTCTGTACATTGGGCACAGCGCTCTGCACGGTGTTAGCAGAGACTTTCCCGGGACAGTGAAACCCTATGTCAGAGACACTGAGAAGAAGCCCCAATGTTCCCTCCAGGCACTTTCAGTGTGGGTGCCTTCTCCACGTGGTTCCTGGTTTCACTGCGGCTCTGAAGAGAATGTTAGCAAAGAGGTAACCGGGACAGTGAAAACAGTACTCAAAGACAGGGAGAGCAAGCTCTCTCTTGGCACTTTGGATGTGGGACATACAGCGAGATGTTTGCTGCTTTTGCGTTTGGCTGTTGGGAGATTTACAGCACAAAGATATCTAGTTGATTTGAAGCAGTTCCGAGAAAGTCTAAACATAATCCCCACTTCTCCCTCCTGGCACTTTCCACGTGGGAGATATAGCAGGATGTAGATTGGTTTTGAGGACAACTCAATGGACAGTGTAGGGAGAAAAGGTCCTGGCTCCTTGAATGCCGTTTCTGGAGACACTGCGATCAATGTGGGAGATATGTCAAGATGTGTGTTTGTTTTGAGGACGTCTCTCTGGAGAGTCTTAGCAAAGAGGTCACAGGGATAATCAGAGCAATTCTCAGAGACACTGAGAACAAGCTCGACAATTCCCTCCTGGCACTTTCCCTGTAGGAGATACCGCAAGACGTTTCTGTACATTGGGCACAGCGCTCTGCACGGTGTTAGCAGAGACTTTCCCGGGACAGTGAAACCCTATGTCAGAGACACTGAGAAGAAGCCCCAATGTTCCCTCCAGGCACTTTCAGTGTGGGTGCCTTCTCCACGTGGTTCCTGGTTTCACTGCGGCTCTGAAGAGAATGTTAGCAAAGAGGTAACCGGGACAGTGAAAACAGTACTCAAAGACAGGGAGAGCAAGGTCTCTCTTGGCACTTTGGATGTGGGACATACAGCGAGATGTTTGCTGCTTTTGCGTTTGGCTGTTGGGAGATTTACAGCACAAAGGTATCTAGTTGATTTGAAGCAGTTCCGAGAAAGTCTAAACATAATCCCCACTTCTCCCTCCTGGCACTTTCCACGTGGGAGATATAGCAGGATGTATATTGGTTTTGAGGACAACTCAATGGACAGTGTAGGGAGAAAAGGTCCTGGCTCCTTGAATGCCGTTTCTGGAGACACTGCGATCAATGTGGGAGATATGTCAAGATGTGTGTTTGTTTTGAGGACGGCTCTCTGGAGAGTCTTAGCAAAGAGGTCACACAGATAATCAGAGCAATTCTCAGAGACACTGAGAACAAGCTCCACAATTCCCTCCTGGCACTTTCCCTGTAGGAGATACCGCAAGACGTTTCTGTACATTGGGCACAGCGCTCTGCACGGTGTTAGCAGAGACTTTCCCGGGACAGTGAAACCCTATGTCAGAGACACTGAGAAGAAGCCCCAATGTTCCCTCCAGGCACTTTCAGTGTGGGTGCCTTCTCCACGTGGTTCCTGGTTTCACTGCGGCTCTGAAGAGAATGTTAGCAAAGAGGTAACCGGGACAGTGAAAACAGTACTCAAAGACAGGGAGAGCAAGGTCTCTCTTGGCACTTTGGATGTGGGACATACAGCGAGATGTTTGCTGCTTTTGCGTTTGGCTGTTGGGAGATTTACAGCACAAAGGTATCTAGTTGATTTGAAGCAGTTCCGAGAAAGTCTAAACATAATCCCCACTTCTCCCTCCTGGCACTTTCCATGTGGGAGATATAGCAGGATGTATATTGGTTTTGAGGACAACTCAATGGACAGTGTAGGGAGAAAAGGTCCTGGCTCCTTGAATGCCGTTTCTGGAGACACTGCGATCAATGTGGGAGATATGTCAAGATGTGTGTTTGTTTTGAGGACGTCTCTCTGGAGAGTCTTAGCAAAGAGGTCACAGGGATAATCAGAGCAATTCTCAGAGACACTGAGAACAAGCTCCACAATTCCCTCCTGGCACTTTCCCTGTAGGAGATACCGCAAGACGTTTCTGTACATTGGGCACAGCGCTCTGCACGGTGTTAGCAGAGACTTTCCCGGGACAGTGAAACCCTATGTCAGAGACACTGAGAAGAAGCCCCAATGTTCCCTCCAGGCACTTTCAGTGTGGGTGCCTTCTCCACGTGGTTCCTGGTTTCACTGCGGCTCTGAAGAGAATGTTAGCAAAGAGGTAACCGGGACAGTGAAAACAGTACTCAAAGACAGGGAGAGCAAGGTCTCTCTTGGCACTTTGGATGTGGGACATACAGCGAGATGTTTGCTGCTTTTGCGTTTGGCTGTTGGGAGATTTACAGCACAAAGGTATCTAGTTGATTTGAAGCAGTTCCGAGAAAGTCTAAACATAATCCCCACTTCTCCCTCCTGGCACTTTCCATGTGGGAGATATAGCAGGATGTAGATTGGTTTTGAGGACAACTCAATGGACAGTGTAGGGAGAAAAGGTCCTGGCTCCTTGAATGCCGTTTCTGGAGACACTGCGATCAATGTGGGAGATATGTCAAGATGTGTGTTTGTTTTGAGGACGTCTCTCTGGAGAGTCTTAGCAAAGAGGTCACAGGGATAATCAGAGCAATTCTCAGAGACACTGAGAACAAGCTCCACAATTCCCTCCTGGCACTTTCCCTGTAGGAGATACCGCAAGACGTTTCTGTACATTGGGCACAGCGCTCTGCACGGTGTTAGCAGAGACTTTCCCGGGACAGTGAAACCCTATGTCAGAGACACTGAGAAGAAGCCCCAATGTTCCCTCCAGGCACTTTCAGTGTGGGTGCCTTCTCCACGTGGTTCCTGGTTTCACTGCGGCTCTGAAGAGAATGTTAGCAAAGAGGTAACCGGGACAGTGAAAACAGTACTCAAAGACAGGGAGAGCAAGCTCTCTCTTGGCACTTTGGATGTAGGACATACAGCGAGATGTTTGCTGCTTTTGCGTTTGGCTGTTGGGAGATTTACAGCACAAAGATATCTAGTTGATTTGAAGCAGTTCCGAGAAAGTCTAAACATAATCCCCACTTCTCCCTCCTGGCACTTTCCATGTGGGAGATATAGCAGGATGTAGATTGGTTTTGAGGACAACTCAATGGACAGTGTAGGGAGAAAAGGTCCTGGCTCCTTGAATGCCGTTTCTGGAGACACTGCGATCAATGTGGGAGATATGTCAAGATGTGTGTTTGTTTTGAGGACGGCTCTCTGGAGAGTCTTAGCAAAGAGGTCACACAGATAATCAGAGCAATTCTCAGAGACACTGAGAACAAGCTCCACAATTCCCTCCTGGCACTTTCCCTGTAGGAGATACCGCAAGACGTTTCTGTACATTGGGCACAGCGCTCTGCACGGTGTTAGCAGAGACTTTCCCGGGACAGTGAAACCCTATGTCAGAGACACTGAGAAGAAGCCCCAATGTTCCCTCCAGGCACTTTCAGTGTGGGTGCCTTCTCCACGTGGTTCCTGGTTTCACTGCGGCTCTGAAGAGAATGTTAGCAAAGAGGTAACCGGGACAGTGAAAACAGTACTCAAAGACAGGGAGAGCAAGGTCTCTCTTGGCACTTTGGATGTGGGACATACAGCGAGATGTTTGCTGCTTTTGCGTTTGGCTGTTGGGAGATTTACAGCACAAAGGTATCTAGTTGATTTGAAGCAGTTCCGAGAAAGTCTAAACATAATCCCCACTTCTCCCTCCTGGCACTTTCCATGTGGGAGATATAGCAGGATGTAGATTGGTTTTGAGGACAACTCAATGGACAGTGTAGGGAGAAAACCTCCTGGCTCCTTGAATGCCGTTTCTGGAGACACTGCGATCAATGTGGGAGATATGTCAAGATGTGTGTTTGTTTTGAGGACGGCTCTCTGGAGAGTCTTAGCAAAGAGGTCACAGGGATAATCAGAGCAATTCTCAGAGACACTGAGAACAAGCTCCACAATTCCCTCCTGGCACTTTCCCTGTAGGAGATACCGCAAGACGTTTCTGTACATTGGGCACAGCGCTCTGCACGGTGTTAGCAGAGACTTTCCCGGGACAGTGAAACCCTATGTCAGAGACACTGAGAAGAAGCCCCAATGTTCCCTCCAGGCACTTTCAGTGTGGGTGCCTTCTCCACGTGGTTCCTGGTTTCACTGCGGCTCTGAAGAGAATGTTAGCAAAGAGGTAACCGGGACAGTGAAAACAGTACTCAAAGACAGGGAGAGCAAGCTCTCTCTTGGCACTTTGGATGTAGGACATACAGCGAGATGTTTGCTGCTTTTGCGTTTGGCTGTTGGGAGATTTACAGCACAAAGATATCTAGTTGATTTGAAGCAGTTCCGAGAAAGTCTAAACATAATCCCCACTTCTCCCTCCTGGCACTTTCCATGTGGGAGATATAGCAGGATGTAGATTGGTTTTGAGGACAACTCAATGGACAGTGTAGGGAGAAAAGGTCCTGGCTCCTTGAATGCCGTTTCTGGAGACACTGCGATCAATGTGGGAGATATGTCAAGATGTGTGTTTGTTTTGAGGACGGCTCTCTGGAGAGTCTTAGCAAAGAGGTCACACAGATAATCAGAGCAATTCTCAGAGACACTGAGAACAAGCTCCACAATTCCCTCCTGGCACTTTCCCTGTAGGAGATACCGCAAGACGTTTCTGTACATTAGGCACAGCGCTCTGCACGGTGTTAGCAGAGACTTTCCCGGGACAGTGAAACCCTATGTCAGAGACACTGAGAAGAAGCCCCAATGTTCCCTCCAGGCACTTTCAGTGTGGGTGGCTTCTCCACGTGGTTCCTGGTTTCACTGCGGCTCTGAAGAGAACGTTAGCAAAGAGGTAACCGGGACAGTGAAAACAGTACTCAAAGACAGGGAGAGCAAGCTCTCTCTTGGCACTTTGGATGTGGGACATACAGCGAGATGTTTGCTGCTTTTGCGTTTGGCTGTTGGGAGATTTACAGCACAAAGATATCTAGTTGATTTGAAGCAGTTCCGAGAAAGTCTAAACATAATCCCCACTTCTCCCTCCTGGCACTTTCCATGTGGGAGATATAGCAGGATGTAGATTGGTTTTGAGGACAACTCAATGGACAGTGTAGGGAGAAAACCTCCTGGCTCCTTGAATGCCGTTTCTGGAGACACTGCGATCAATGTGGGAGATATGTCAAGATGTGTGTTTGTTTTGAGGACGGCTCTCTGGAGAGTCTTAGCAAAGAGGTCACAGGGATAATCAGAGCAATTCTCAGAGACACTGAGAACAAGCTCCACAATTCCCTCCTGGCACTTTCCCTGTAGGAGATACCGCAAGACGTTTCTGTACATTGGGCACAGCGCTCTGCACGGTGTTAGCAGAGACTTTCCCGGGACAGTGAAACCCTATGTCAGAGACACTGAGAAGAAGCCCCAATGTTCCCTCCAGGCACTTTCAGTGTGGGTGCCTTCTCCACGTGGTTCCTGGTTTCACTGCGGCTCTGAAGAGAACGTTAGCAAAGAGGTAACCGGGACAGTGAAAACAGTACTCAAAGACAGGGAGAGCAAGCTCTCTCGGCACTTTGGATGTGGGACATACAGCGAGATGTTTGCTGCTTTTGCGTTTGGCTGTTGGGAGATTTACAGCACAAAGGTATCTAGTTGATTTGAAGCAGTTCCGAGAAAGTCTAAACATAATCCCCACTTCTCCCTCCTGGCACTTTCCACGTGGGAGATATAGCAGGATGTAGATTGGTTTTGAGGACAACTCAATGGACAGTGTAGGGAGAAAAGGTCCTGGCTCCTTGAATGCCGTTTCTGGAGACACTGCGATCAATGTGGGAGATATGTCAAGATGTGTGTTTGTTTTGAGGACGGCTCTCTGGAGAGTCTTAGCAAAGAGGTCACACAGATAATCAGAGCAATTCTCAGAGACACTGAGAACAAGCTCCACAATTCCCTCCTGGCACTTTCCCTGTAGGAGATACCGCAAGACGTTTCTGTACATTAGGCACAGCGCTCTGCACGGTGTTAGCAGAGACTTTCCCGGGACAGTGAAACCCTATGTCAGAGACACTGAGAAGAAGCCCCAATGTTCCCTCCAGGCACTTTCAGTGTGGGTGCCTTCTCCACGTGGTTCCTGGTTTCACTGCGGCTCTGAAGAGAACGTTAGCAAAGAGGTAACCGGGACAGTGAAAACAGTACTCAAAGACAGGGAGAGCAAGCTCTCTCTTGGCACTTTGGATGTGGGACATACAGCGAGATGTTTGCTGCTTTTGCGTTTGGCTGTTGGGAGATTTACAGCACAAAGATATCTAGTTGATTTGAAGCAGTTCCGAGAAAGTCTAAACATAATCCCCACTTCTCCCTCCTGGCACTTTCCATGTGGGAGATATAGCAGGATGTAGATTGGTTTTGAGGACAACTCAATGGACAGTGTAGGGAGAAAACCTCCTGGCTCCTTGAATGCCGTTTCTGGAGACACTGCGATCAATGTGGGAGATATGTCAAGATGTGTGTTTGTTTTGAGGACGTCTCTCTGGAGAGTCTTAGCAAAGAGGTCACACAGATAATCAGAGCAATTCTCAGAGACACTGAGAACAAGCTCCACAATTCCCTCCTGGCACTTTCCCTGTAGGAGATACCGCAAGACGTTTCTGTACATTGGGCACAGCGCTCTGCACGGTGTTAGCAGAGACTTTCCCGGGACAGTGAAACCCTATGTCAGAGACACTGAGAAGAAGCCCCAATGTTCCCTCCAGGCACTTTCAGTGTGGGTGCCTTCTCCACGTGGTTCCTGGTTTCACTGCGGCTCTGAAGAGAATGTTAGCAAAGAGGTAACCGGGACAGTGAAAACAGTACTCAAAGACAGGGAGAGCAAGCTCTCTCTTGGCACTTTGGATGTGGGACATACAGCGAGATGTTTGCTGCTTTTGCGTTTGGCTGTTGGGAGATTTACAGCACAAAGATATCTAGTTGATTTGAAGCAGTTCCGAGAAAGTCTAAACATAATCCCCACTTCTCCCTCCTGGCACTTTCCACGTGGGAGATATAGCAGGATGTAGATTGGTTTTGAGGACAACTCAATGGACAGTGTAGGGAGAAAAGGTCCTGGCTCCTTGAATGCCGTTTCTGGAGACACTGCGATCAATGTGGGAGATATGTCAAGATGTGTGTTTGTTTTGAGGACGTCTCTCTGGAGAGTCTTAGCAAAGAGGTCACAGGGATAATCAGAGCAATTCTCAGAGACACTGAGAACAAGCTCCACAATTCCCTCCTGGCACTTTCCCTGTAGGAGATACCGCAAGACGTTTCTGTACATTGGGCACAGCGCTCTGCACGGTGTTAGCAGAGACTTTCCCGGGACAGTGAAACCCTATGTCAGAGACACTGAGAAGAAGCCCCAATGTTCCCTCCAGGCACTTTCAGTGTGGGTGCCTTCTCCACGTGGTTCCTGGTTTCACTGCGGCTCTGAAGAGAATGTTAGCAAAGAGGTAACCGGGACAGTGAAAACAGTACTCAAAGACAGGGAGAGCAAGGTCTCTCTTGGCACTTTGGATGTGGGACATACAGCGAGATGTTTGCTGCTTTTGCGTTTGGCTGTTGGGAGATTTACAGCACAAAGGTATCTAGTTGATTTGAAGCAGTTCCGAGAAAGTCTAAACATAATCCCCACTTCTCCCTCCTGGCACTTTCCACGTGGGAGATATAGCAGGATGTATATTGGTTTTGAGGACAACTCAATGGACAGTGTAGGGAGAAAAGGTCCTGGCTCCTTGAATGCCGTTTCTGGAGACACTGCGATCAATGTGGGAGATATGTCAAGATGTGTGTTTGTTTTGAGGACGGCTCTCTGGAGAGTCTTAGCAAAGAGGTCACACAGATAATCAGAGCAATTCTCAGAGACACTGAGAACAAGCTCCACAATTCCCTCCTGGCACTTTCCCTGTAGGAGATACCGCAAGACGTTTCTGTACATTAGGCACAGCGCTCTGCACGGTGTTAGCAGAGACTTTCCCGGGACAGTGAAACCCTATGTCAGAGACACTGAGAAGAAGCCCCAATGTTCCCTCCAGGCACTTTCAGTGTGGGTGCCTTCTCCACGTGGTTCCTGGTTTCACTGCGGCTCTGAAGAGAACGTTAGCAAAGAGGTAACCGGGACAGTGAAAACAGTACTCAAAGACAGGGAGAGCAAGCTCTCTCTTGGCACTTTGGATGTGGGACATACAGCGAGATGTTTGCTGCTTTTGCGTTTGGCTGTTGGGAGATTTACAGCACAAAGATATCTAGTTGATTTGAAGCAGTTCCGAGAAAGTCTAAACATAATCCCCACTTCTCCCTCCTGGCACTTTCCATGTGGGAGATATAGCAGGATGTAGATTGGTTTTGAGGACAACTCAATGGACAGTGTAGGGAGAAAACCTCCTGGCTCCTTGAATGCCGTTTCTGGAGACACTGCGATCAATGTGGGAGATATGTCAAGATGTGTGTTTGTTTTGAGGACGTCTCTCTGGAGAGTCTTAGCAAAGAGGTCACACAGATAATCAGAGCAATTCTCAGAGACACTGAGAACAAGCTCCACAATTCCCTCCTGGCACTTTCCCTGTAGGAGATACCGCAAGACGTTTCTGTACATTGGGCACAGCGCTCTGCACGGTGTTAGCAGAGACTTTCCCGGGACAGTGAAACCCTATGTCAGAGACACTGAGAAGAAGCCCCAATGTTCCCTCCAGGCACTTTCAGTGTGGGTGCCTTCTCCACGTGGTTCCTGGTTTCACTGCGGCTCTGAAGAGAATGTTAGCAAAGAGGTAACCGGGACAGTGAAAACAGTACTCAAAGACAGGGAGAGCAAGCTCTCTCTTGGCACTTTGGATGTGGGACATACAGCGAGATGTTTGCTGCTTTTGCGTTTGGCTGTTGGGAGATTTACAGCACAAAGATATCTAGTTGATTTGAAGCAGTTCCGAGAAAGTCTAAACATAATCCCCACTTCTCCCTCCTGGCACTTTCCACGTGGGAGATATAGCAGGATGTAGATTGGTTTTGAGGACAACTCAATGGACAGTGTAGGGAGAAAAGGTCCTGGCTCCTTGAATGCCGTTTCTGGAGACACTGCGATCAATGTGGGAGATATGTCAAGATGTGTGTTTGTTTTGAGGACGTCTCTCTGGAGAGTCTTAGCAAAGAGGTCACAGGGATAATCAGAGCAATTCTCAGAGACACTGAGAACAAGCTCCACAATTCCCTCCTGGCACTTTCCCTGTAGGAGATACCGCAAGACGTTTCTGTACATTGGGCACAGCGCTCTGCACGGTGTTAGCAGAGACTTTCCCGGGACAGTGAAACCCTATGTCAGAGACACTGAGAAGAAGCCCCAATGTTCCCTCCAGGCACTTTCAGTGTGGGTGCCTTCTCCACGTGGTTCCTGGTTTCACTGCGGCTCTGAAGAGAATGTTAGCAAAGAGGTAACCGGGACAGTGAAAACAGTACTCAAAGACAGGGAGAGCAAGGTCTCTCTTGGCACTTTGGATGTGGGACATACAGCGAGATGTTTGCTGCTTTTGCGTTTGGCTGTTGGGAGATTTACAGCACAAAGGTATCTAGTTGATTTGAAGCAGTTCCGAGAAAGTCTAAACATAATCCCCACTTCTCCCTCCTGGCACTTTCCACGTGGGAGATATAGCAGGATGTATATTGGTTTTGAGGACAACTCAATGGACAGTGTAGGGAGAAAAGGTCCTGGCTCCTTGAATGCCGTTTCTGGAGACACTGCGATCAATGTGGGAGATATGTCAAGATGTGTGTTTGTTTTGAGGACGGCTCTCTGGAGAGTCTTAGCAAAGAGGTCACACAGATAATCAGAGCAATTCTCAGAGACACTGAGAACAAGCTCCACAATTCCCTCCTGGCACTTTCCCTGTAGGAGATACCGCAAGACGTTTCTGTACATTGGGCACAGCGCTCTGCACGGTGTTAGCAGAGACTTTCCCGGGACAGTGAAACCCTATGTCAGAGACACTGAGAAGAAGCCCCAATGTTCCCTCCAGGCACTTTCAGTGTGGGTGCCTTCTCCACGTGGTTCCTGGTTTCACTGCGGCTCTGAAGAGAATGTTAGCAAAGAGGTAACCGGGACAGTGAAAACAGTACTCAAAGACAGGGAGAGCAAGCTCTCTCTTGGCACTTTGGATGTGGGACATACAGCGAGATGTTTGCTGCTTTTGCGTTTGGCTGTTGGGAGATTTACAGCACAAAGATATCTAGTTGATTTGAAGCAGTTCCGAGAAAGTCTAAACATAATCCCCACTTCTCCCTCCTGGCACTTTCCACGTGGGAGATATAGCAGGATGTAGATTGGTTTTGAGGACAACTCAATGGACAGTGTAGGGAGAAAAGGTCCTGGCTCCTTGAATGCCGTTTCTGGAGACACTGCGATCAATGTGGGAGATATGTCAAGATGTGTGTTTGTTTTGAGGACGTCTCTCTGGAGAGTCTTAGCAAAGAGGTCACAGGGATAATCAGAGCAATTCTCAGAGACACTGAGAACAAGCTCGACAATTCCCTCCTGGCACTTTCCCTGTAGGAGATACCGCAAGACGTTTCTGTACATTGGGCACAGCGCTCTGCACGGTGTTAGCAGAGACTTTCCCGGGACAGTGAAACCCTATGTCAGAGACACTGAGAAGAAGCCCCAATGTTCCCTCCAGGCACTTTCAGTGTGGGTGCCTTCTCCACGTGGTTCCTGGTTTCACTGCGGCTCTGAAGAGAATGTTAGCAAAGAGGTAACCGGGACAGTGAAAACAGTACTCAAAGACAGGGAGAGCAAGCTCTCTCTTGGCACTTTGGATGTAGGACATACAGCGAGATGTTTGCTGCTTTTGCGTTTGGCTGTTGGGAGATTTACAGCACAAAGATATCTAGTTGATTTGAAGCAGTTCCGAGAAAGTCTAAACATAATCCCCACTTCTCCCTCCTGGCACTTTCCATGTGGGAGATATAGCAGGATGTATATTGGTTTTGAGGACAACTCAATGGACAGTGTAGGGAGAAAAGGTCCTGGCTCCTTGAATGCCGTTTCTGGAGACACTGCGATCAATGTGGGAGATATGTCAAGATGTGTGTTTGTTTTGAGGACGGCTCTCTGGAGAGTCTTAGCAAAGAGGTCACACAGATAATCAGAGCAATTCTCAGAGACACTGAGAACAAGCTCCACAATTCCCTCCTGGCACTTTCCCTGTAGGAGATACCGCAAGACGTTTCTGTACATTAGGCACAGCGCTCTGCACGGTGTTAGCAGAGACTTTCCCGGGACAGTGAAACCCTATGTCAGAGACACTGAGAAGAAGCCCCAATGTTCCCTCCAGGCACTTTCAGTGTGGGTGGCTTCTCCACGTGGTTCCTGGTTTCACTGCGGCTCTGAAGAGAACGTTAGCAAAGAGGTAACCGGGACAGTGAAAACAGTACTCAAAGACAGGGAGAGCAAGCTCTCTCTTGGCACTTTGGATGTGGGACATACAGCGAGATGTTTGCTGCTTTTGCGTTTGGCTGTTGGGAGATTTACAGCACAAAGATATCTAGTTGATTTGAAGCAGTTCCGAGAAAGTCTAAACATAATCCCCACTTCTCCCTCCTGGCACTTTCCATGTGGGAGATATAGCAGGATGTAGATTGGTTTTGAGGACAACTCAATGGACAGTGTAGGGAGAAAAGGTCCTGGCTCCTTGAATGCCGTTTCTGGAGACACTGCGATCAATGTGGGAGATATGTCAAGATGTGTGTTTGTTTTGAGGACGGCTCTCTGGAGAGTCTTAGCAAAGAGGTCACAGGGATAATCAGAGCAATTCTCAGAGACACTGAGAACAAGCTCCACAATTCCCTCCTGGCACTTTCCCTGTAGGAGATACCGCAAGACGTTTCTGTACATTGGGCACAGCGCTCTGCACGGTGTTAGCAGAGACTTTCCCGGGACAGTGAAACCCTATGTCAGAGACACTGAGAAGAAGCCCCAATGTTCCCTCCAGGCACTTTCAGTGTGGGTGCCTTCTCCACGTGGTTCCTGGTTTCACTGCGGCTCTGAAGAGAACGTTAGCAAAGAGGTAACCGGGACAGTGAAAACAGTACTCAAAGACAGGGAGAGCAAGCTCTCTCGGCACTTTGGATGTGGGACATACAGCGAGATGTTTGCTGCTTTTGCGTTTGGCTGTTGGGAGATTTACAGCACAAAGGTATCTAGTTGATTTGAAGCAGTTCCGAGAAAGTCTAAACATAATCCCCACTTCTCCCTCCTGGCACTTTCCATGTGGGAGATATAGCAGGATGTAGATTGGTTTTGAGGACAACTCAATGGACAGTGTAGGGAGAAAAGGTCCTGGCTCCTTGAATGCCGTTTCTGGAGACACTGCGATCAATGTGGGAGATATGTCAAGATGTGTGTTTGTTTTGAGGACGGCTCTCTGGAGAGTCTTAGCAAAGAGGTCACACAGATAATCAGAGCAATTCTCAGAGACACTGAGAACAAGCTCCACAATTCCCTCCTGGCACTTTCCCTGTAGGAGATACCGCAAGACGTTTCTGTACATTAGGCACAGCGCTCTGCACGGTGTTAGCAGAGACTTTCCCGGGACAGTGAAACCCTATGTCAGAGACACTGAGAAGAAGCCCCAATGTTCCCTCCAGGCACTTTCAGTGTGGGTGCCTTCTCCACGTGGTTCCTGGTTTCACTGCGGCTCTGAAGAGAACGTTAGCAAAGAGGTAACCGGGACAGTGAAAACAGTACTCAAAGACAGGGAGAGCAAGCTCTCTCTTGGCACTTTGGATGTGGGACATACAGCGAGATGTTTGCTGCTTTTGCGTTTGGCTGTTGGGAGATTTACAGCACAAAGATATCTAGTTGATTTGAAGCAGTTCCGAGAAAGTCTAAACATAATCCCCACTTCTCCCTCCTGGCACTTTCCATATGGGAGATATAGCAGGATGTAGATTGGTTTTGAGGACAACTCAATGGACAGTGTAGGGAGAAAACCTCCTGGCTCCTTGAATGCCGTTTCTGGAGACACTGCGATCAATGTGGGAGATACGTCAAGATGTGTGTTTGTTTTGAGGACGTCTCTCTGGAGAGTCTTAGCAAAGAGGTCACAGGGATAATCAGAGCAATTCTCAGAGACACTGAGAACAAGCTCCACAATTCCCTCCTGGCACTTTCCCTGTAGGAGATACCGCAAGACGTTTCTGTACATTGGGCACAGCGCTCTGCACGGTGTTAGCAGAGACTTTCCCGGGACAGTGAAACCCTATGTCAGAGACACTGAGAAGAAGCCCCAATGTTCCCTCCAGGCACTTTCAGTGTGGGTGCCTTCTCCACGTGGTTCCTGGTTTCACTGCGGCTCTGAAGAGAATGTTAGCAAAGAGGTAACCGGGACAGTGAAAACAGTACTCAAAGACAGGGAGAGCAAGCTCTCTCTTGGCACTTTGGATGTGGGACATACAGCGAGATGTTTGCTGCTTTTGCGTTTGGCTGTTGGGAGATTTACAGCACAAAGGTATCTAGTTGATTTGAAGCAGTTCCGAGAAAGTCTAAACATAATCCCCACTTCTCCCTCCTGGCACTTTCCACGTGGGAGATATAGCAGGATGTAGATTGGTTTTGAGGACAACTCAATGGACAGTGTAGGGAGAAAAGGTCCTGGCTCCTTGAATGCCGTTTCTGGAGACACTGCGATCAATGTGGGAGATATGTCAAGATGTGTGTTTGTTTTGAGGACGTCTCTCTGGAGAGTCTTAGCAAAGAGGTCACACAGATAATCAGAGCAATTCTCAGAGACACTGAGAACAAGCTCCACAATTCCCTCCTGGCACTTTCCCTGTAGGAGATACCGCAAGACGTTTCTGTACATTGGGCACAGCGCTCTGCACGGTGTTAGCAGAGACTTTCCCGGGACAGTGAAACCCTATGTCAGAGACACTGAGAAGAAGCCCCAATGTTCCCTCCAGGCACTTTCAGTGTGGGTGCCTTCTCCACGTGGTTCCTGGTTTCACTGCAGCTCTGAAGAGAATGTTAGCAAAGAGGTAACCGGGACAGTGAAAACAGTACTCAAAGACAGGGAGAGCAAGGTCTCTCTTGGCACTTTGGATGTGGGACATACAGCGAGATGTTTGCTGCTTTTGCGTTTGGCTGTTGGGAGATTTACAGCACAAAGGTATCTAGTTGATTTGAAGCAGTTCCGAGAAAGTCTAAACATAATCCCCACTTCTCCCTCCTGGCACTTTCCACGTGGGAGATATAGCAGGATGTAGATTGGTTTTGAGGACAACTCAATGGACAGTGTAGGGAGAAAAAGTCCTGGCTCCTTGAATGCCGTTTCTGGAGACACTGCGATCAATGTGGGAGATATGTCAAGATGTGTGTTTGTTTTGAGGACGTCTCTCTGGAGAGTCTTAGCAAAGAGGTCACAGGGATAATCAGAGCAATTCTCAGAGACACTGAGAACAAGCTCCACAATTCCCTCCTGGCACTTTCCCTGTAGGAGATACCGCAAGACGTTTCTGTACATTGGGCACAGCGCTCTGCACGGTGTTAGCAGAGACTTTCCCGGGACAGTGAAACCCTATGTCAGAGACACTGAGAAGAAGCCCCAATGTTCCCTCCAGGCACTTTCAGTGTGGGTGCCTTCTCCACGTGGTTCCTGGTTTCACTGCGGCTCTGAAGAGAATGTTAGCAAAGAGGTAACCGGGACAGTGAAAACAGTACTCAAAGACAGGGAGAGCAAGGTCTCTCTTGGCACTTTGGATGTGGGACATACAGCGAGATGTTTGCTGCTTTTGCGTTTGGCTGTTGGGAGATTTACAGCACAAAGATATCTAGTTGATTTGAAGCAGTTCCGAGAAAGTCTAAACATAATCCCCACTTCTCCCTCCTGGCACTTTCCACGTGGGAGATATAGCAGGATGTAGATTGGTTTTGAGGACAACTCAATGGACAGTGTAGGGAGAAAAGGTCCTGGCTCCTTGAATGCCGTTTCTGGAGACACTGCGATCAATGTGGGAGATATGTCAAGATGTGTGTTTGTTTTGAGGACGTCTCTCTGGAGAGTCTTAGCAAAGAGGTCACACAGATAATCAGAGCAATTCTCAGAGACACTGAGAACAAGCTCCACAATTCCCTCCTGGCACTTTCCCTGTAGGAGATACCGCAAGACGTTTCTGTACATTGGGCACAGCGCTCTGCACGGTGTTAGCAGAGACTTTCCCGGGACAGTGAAACCCTATGTCAGAGACACTGAGAAGAAGCCCCAATGTTCCCTCCAGGCACTTTCAGTGTGGGTGCCTTCTCCACGTGGTTCCTGGTTTCACTGCGGCTCTGAAGAGAATGTTAGCAAAGAGGTAACCGGGACAGTGAAAACAGTACTCAAAGACAGGGAGAGCAAGGTCTCTCTTGGCACTTTGGATGTGGGACATACAGCGAGATGTTTGCTGCTTTTGCGTTTGGCTGTTGGGATATTTACAGCACAAAGGTATCTAGTTGATTTGAAGCAGTTCCGAGAAAGTCTAAACATAATCCCCACTTCTCCCTCCTGGCACTTTCCATGTGGGAGATATAGCAGGATGTAGATTGGTTTTGAGGACAACTCAATGGACAGTGTAGGGAGAAAACCTCCTGGCTCCTTGAATGCCGTTTCTGGAGACACTGCGATCAATGTGGGAGATACGTCAAGATGTGTGTTTGTTTTGAGGACGTCTCTCTGGAGAGTCTTAGCAAAGAGGTCACAGGGATAATCAGAGCAATTCTCAGAGACACTGAGAACAAGCTCCACAATTCCCTCCTGGCACTTTCCCTGTAGGAGATACCGCAAGACGTTTCTGTACATTGGGCACAGCGCTCTGCACAGTGTTAGCAGAGACTTTCCCGGGACAGTGAAACCCTATGTCAGAGACACTGAGAAGAAGCCCCAATGTTCCCTCCAGGCACTTTCAGTGTGGGTGCCTTCTCCACGTGGTTCCTGGTTTCACTGCGGCTCTGAAGAGAATGTTAGCAAAGAGGTAACCGGGACAGTGAAAACAGTACTCAAAGACAGGGAGAGCAAGGTCTCTCTTGGCACTTTGGATGTGGGACATACAGCGAGATGTTTGCTGCTTTTGCGTTTGGCTGTTGGGAGATTTACAGCACAAAGATATCTAGTTGATTTGAAGCAGTTCCGAGAAAGTCTAAACATAATCCCCACTTCTCCCTCCTGGCACTTTCCATGTGGGAGATATAGCAGGATGTAGATTGGTTTTGAGGACAACTCAATGGACAGTGTAGGGAGAAAACCTCCTGGCTCCTTGAATGCCGTTTCTGGAGACACTGCGATCAATGTGGGAGATACGTCAAGATGTGTGTTTGTTTTGAGGACGTCTCTCTGGAGAGTCTTAGCAAAGAGGTCACAGGGATAATCAGAGCAATTCTCAGAGACACTGAGAACAAGCTCCACAATTCCCTCCTGGCACTTTCCCTGTAGGAGATACCGCAAGACGTTTCTGTACATTGGGCACAGCGCTCTGCACGGTGTTAGCAGAGACTTTCCCGGGACAGTGAAACCCTATGTCAGAGACACTGAGAAGAAGCCCCAATGTTCCCTCCAGGCACTTTCAGTGTGGGTGCCTTCTCCACGTGGTTCCTGGTTTCACTGCGGCTCTGAAGAGAATGTTAGCAAAGAGGTAACCGGGACAGTGAAAACAGTACTCAAAGACAGGGAGAGCAAGGTCTCTCTTGGCACTTTGGATGTGGGACATACAGCGAGATGTTTGCTGCTTTTGCGTTTGGCTGTTGGGAGATTTACAGCACAAAGGTATCTAGTTGATTTGAAGCAGTTCCGAGAAAGTCTAAACATAATCCCCACTTCTCCCTCCTGGCACTTTCCACGTGGGAGATATAGCAGGATGTAGATTGGTTTTGAGGACAACTCAATGGACAGTGTAGGGAGAAAAGGTCCTGGCTCCTTGAATGCCGTTTCTGGAGACACTGCGATCAATGTGGGAGATACGTCAAGATGTGTGTTTGTTTTGAGGACGTCTCTCTGGAGAGTCTTAGCAAAGAGGTCACAGGGATAATCAGAGCAATTCTCAGAGACACTGAGAACAAGCTCCACAATTCCCTCCTGGCACTTTCCCTGTAGGAGATACCGCAAGACGTTTCTGTACATTGGGCACAGCGCTCTGCACGGTGTTAGCAGAGACTTTCCCGGGACAGTGAAACCCTATGTCAGAGACACTGAGAAGAAGCCCCAATGTTCCCTCCAGGCACTTTCAGTGTGGGTGCCTTCTCCACGTGGTTCCTGGTTTCACTGCGGCTCTGAAGAGAATGTTAGCAAAGAGGTAACCGGGACAGTGAAAACAGTACTCAAAGACAGGGAGAGCAAGCTCTCTCTTGGCACTTTGGATGTGGGACATACAGCGAGATGTTTGCTGCTTTTGCGTTTGGCTGTTGGGAGATTTACAGCACAAAGGTATCTAGTTGATTTGAAGCAGTTCCGAGAAAGTCTAAACATAATCCCCACTTCTCCCTCCTGGCACTTTCCACGTGGGAGATATAGCAGGATGTAGATTGGTTTTGAGGACAACTCAATGGACAGTGTAGGGAGAAAAGGTCCTGGCTCCTTGAATGCCGTTTCTGGAGACACTGCGATCAATGTGGGAGATACGTCAAGATGTGTGTTTGTTTTGAGGACGTCTCTCTGGAGAGTCTTAGCAAAGAGGTCACAGGGATAATCAGAGCAATTCTCAGAGACACTGAGAACAAGCTCCACAATTCCCTCCTGGCACTTTCCCTGTAGGAGATACCGCAAGACGTTTCTGTACATTGGGCACAGCGCTCTGCACGGTGTTAGCAGAGACTTTCCCGGGACAGTGAAACCCTATGTCAGAGACACTGAGAAGAAGCCCCAATGTTCCCTCCAGGCACTTTCAGTGTGGGTGCCTTCTCCACGTGGTTCCTGGTTTCACTGCGGCTCTGAAGAGAATGTTAGCAAAGAGGTAACCGGGACAGTGAAAACAGTACTCAAAGACAGGGAGAGCAAGCTCTCTCTTGGCACTTTGGATGTGGGACATACAGCGAGATGTTTGCTGCTTTTGCGTTTGGCTGTTGGGAGATTTACAGCACAAAGGTATCTAGTTGATTTGAAGCAGTTCCGAGAAAGTCTAAACATAATCCCCACTTCTCCCTCCTGGCACTTTCCACGTGGGAGATATAGCAGGATGTAGATTGGTTTTGAGGACAACTCAATGGACAGTGTAGGGAGAAAAGGTCCTGGCTCCTTGAATGCCGTTTCTGGAGACACTGCGATCAATGTGGGAGATATGTCAAGATGTGTGTTTGTTTTGAGGACGTCTCTCTGGAGAGTCTTAGCAAAGAGGTCACACAGATAATCAGAGCAATTCTCAGAGACACTGAGAACAAGCTCCACAATTCCCTCCTGGCACTTTCCCTGTAGGAGATACCGCAAGACGTTTCTGTACATTGGGCACAGCGCTCTGCACGGTGTTAGCAGAGACTTTCCCGGGACAGTGAAACCCTATGTCAGAGACACTGAGAAGAAGCCCCAATGTTCCCTCCAGGCACTTTCAGTGTGGGTGGCTTCTCCACGTGGTTCCTGGTTTCACTGCGGCTCTGAAGAGAATGTTAGCAAAGAGGTAACCGGGACAGTGAAAACAGTACTCAAAGACAGGGAGAGCAAGCTCTCTCTTGGCACTTTGGATGTGGGACATACAGCGAGATGTTTGCTGCTTTTGCGTTTGGCTGTTGGGAGATTTACAGCACAAAGATATCTAGTTGATTTGAAGCAGTTCCGAGAAAGTCTAAACATAATCCCCACTTCTCCCTCCTGGCACTTTCCATGTGGGAGATATAGCAGGATGTAGATTGGTTTTGAGGACAACTCAATGGACAGTGTAGGGAGAAAACCTCCTGGCTCCTTGAATGCCGTTTCTGGAGACACTGCGATCAATGTGGGAGATATGTCAAGATGTGTGTTTGTTTTGAGGACGGCTCTCTGGAGAGTCTTAGCAAAGAGGTCACACAGATAATCAGAGCAATTCTCAGAGACACTGAGAACAAGCTCCACAATTCCCTCCTGGCACTTTCCCTGTAGGAGATACCGCAAGACGTTTCTGTACATTGGGCACAGCGCTCTGCACGGTGTTAGCAGAGACTTTCCCGGGACAGTGAAACCCTATGTCAGAGACACTGAGAAGAAGCCCCAATGTTCCCTCCAGGCACTTTCAGTGTGGGTGCCTTCTCCACGTGGTTCCTGGTTTCACTGCAGCTCTGAAGAGAATGTTAGCAAAGAGGTAACCGGGACAGTGAAAACAGTACTCAAAGACAGGGAGAGCAAGGTCTCTCTTGGCACTTTGGATGTGGGACATACAGCGAGATGTTTGCTGCTTTTGCGTTTGGCTGTTGGGAGATTTACAGCACAAAGGTATCTAGTTGATTTGAAGCAGTTCCGAGAAAGTCTAAACATAATCCCCACTTCTCCCTCCTGGCACTTTCCACGTGGGAGATATAGCAGGATGTAGATTGGTTTTGAGGACAACTCAATGGACAGTGTAGGGAGAAAAGGTCCTGGCTCCTTGAATGCCGTTTCTGGAGACACTGCGATCAATGTGGGAGATATGTCAAGATGTGTGTTTGTTTTGAGGACGTCTTTCTGGAGAGTCTTAGCAAAGAGGTCACAGGGATAATCAGAGCAATTCTCAGAGACACTGAGAACAAGCTCCACAATTCCCTCCTGGCACTTTCCCTGTAGGAGATACCGCAAGACGTTTCTGTACATTGGGCACAGCGCTCTGCACGGTGTTAGCAGAGACTTTCCCGGGACAGTGAAACCCTATGTCAGAGACACTGAGAAGAAGCCCCAATGTTCCCTCCAGGCACTTTCAGTGTGGGTGCCTTCTCCACGTGGTTCCTGGTTTCACTGCGGCTCTGAAGAGAATGTTAGCAAAGAGGTAACCGGGACAGTGAAAACAGTACTCAAAGACAGGGAGAGCAAGGTCTCTCTTGGCACTTTGGATGTGGGACATACAGCGAGATGTTTGCTGCTTTTGCGTTTGGCTGTTGGGAGATTTACAGCACAAAGGTATCTAGTTGATTTGAAGCAGTTCCGAGAAAGTCTAAACATAATCCCCACTTCTCCCTCCTGGCACTTTCCACGTGGGAGATATAGCAGGATGTAGATTGGTTTTGAGGACAACTCAATGGACAGTGTAGGGAGAAAAGGTCCTGGCTCCTTGAATGCCGTTTCTGGAGACACTGCGATCAATGTGGGAGATATGTCAAGATGTGTGTTTGTTTTGAGGACGTCTCTCTGGAGAGTCTTAGCAAAGAGGTCACACAGATAATCAGAGCAATTCTCAGAGACACTGAGAACAAGCTCCACAATTCCCTCCTGGCACTTTCCCTGTAGGAGATACCGCAAGACGTTTCTGTACATTGGGCACAGCGCTCTGCACGGTGTTAGCAGAGACTTTCCCGGGACAGTGAAACCCTATGTCAGAGACACTGAGAAGAAGCCCCAATGTTCCCTCCAGGCACTTTCAGTGTGGGTGGCTTCTCCACGTGGTTCCTGGTTTCACTGCGGCTCTGAAGAGAATGTTAGCAAAGAGGTAACCGGGACAGTGAAAACAGTACTCAAAGACAGGGAGAGCAAGCTCTCTCTTGGCACTTTGGATGTGGGACATACAGCGAGATGTTTGCTGCTTTTGCGTTTGGCTGTTGGGAGATTTACAGCACAAAGATATCTAGTTGATTTGAAGCAGTTCCGAGAAAGTCTAAACATAATCCCCACTTCTCCCTCCTGGCACTTTCCATGTGGGAGATATAGCAGGATGTAGATTGGTTTTGAGGACAACTCAATGGACAGTGTAGGGAGAAAACCTCCTGGCTCCTTGAATGCCGTTTCTGGAGACACTGCGATCAATGTGGGAGATATGTCAAGATGTGTGTTTGTTTTGAGGACGGCTCTCTGGAGAGTCTTAGCAAAGAGGTCACACAGATAATCAGAGCAATTCTCAGAGACACTGAGAACAAGCTCCACAATTCCCTCCTGGCACTTTCCCTGTAGGAGATACCGCAAGACGTTTCTGTACATTGGGCACAGCGCTCTGCACGGTGTTAGCAGAGACTTTCCCGGGACAGTGAAACCCTATGTCAGAGACACTGAGAAGAAGCCCCAATGTTCCCTCCAGGCACTTTCAGTGTGGGTGCCTTCTCCACGTGGTTCCTGGTTTCACTGCAGCTCTGAAGAGAATGTTAGCAAAGAGGTAACCGGGACAGTGAAAACAGTACTCAAAGACAGGGAGAGCAAGGTCTCTCTTGGCACTTTGGATGTGGGACATACAGCGAGATGTTTGCTGCTTTTGCGTTTGGCTGTTGGGAGATTTACAGCACAAAGGTATCTAGTTGATTTGAAGCAGTTCCGAGAAAGTCTAAACATAATCCCCACTTCTCCCTCCTGGCACTTTCCACGTGGGAGATATAGCAGGATGTAGATTGGTTTTGAGGACAACTCAATGGACAGTGTAGGGAGAAAAGGTCCTGGCTCCTTGAATGCCGTTTCTGGAGACACTGCGATCAATGTGGGAGATATGTCAAGATGTGTGTTTGTTTTGAGGACGTCTTTCTGGAGAGTCTTAGCAAAGAGGTCACAGGGATAATCAGAGCAATTCTCAGAGACACTGAGAACAAGCTCCACAATTCCCTCCTGGCACTTTCCCTGTAGGAGATACCGCAAGACGTTTCTGTACATTGGGCACAGCGCTCTGCACGGTGTTAGCAGAGACTTTCCCGGGACAGTGAAACCCTATGTCAGAGACACTGAGAAGAAGCCCCAATGTTCCCTCCAGGCACTTTCAGTGTGGGTGCCTTCTCCACGTGGTTCCTGGTTTCACTGCGGCTCTGAAGAGAATGTTAGCAAAGAGGTAACCGGGACAGTGAAAACAGTACTCAAAGACAGGGAGAGCAAGGTCTCTCTTGGCACTTTGGATGTGGGACATACAGCGAGATGTTTGCTGCTTTTGCGTTTGGCTGTTGGGAGATTTACAGCACAAAGGTATCTAGTTGATTTGAAGCAGTTCCGAGAAAGTCTAAACATAATCCCCACTTCTCCCTCCTGGCACTTTCCACGTGGGAGATATAGCAGGATGTAGATTGGTTTTGAGGACAACTCAATGGACAGTGTAGGGAGAAAAGGTCCTGGCTCCTTGAATGCCGTTTCTGGAGACACTGCGATCAATGTGGGAGATATGTCAAGATGTGTGTTTGTTTTGAGGACGTCTTTCTGGAGAGTCTTAGCAAAGAGGTCACAGGGATAATCAGAGCAATTCTCAGAGACACTGAGAACAAGCTCCACAATTCCCTCCTGGCACTTTCCCTGTAGGAGATACCGCAAGACGTTTCTGTACATTGGGCACAGCGCTCTGCACGGTGTTAGCAGAGACTTTCCCGGGACAGTGAAACCCTATGTCAGAGACACTGAGAAGAAGCCCCAATGTTCCCTCCAGGCACTTTCAGTGTGGGTGCCTTCTCCACGTGGTTCCTGGTTTCACTGCGGCTCTGAAGAGAATGTTAGCAAAGAGGTAACCCGGACAGTGAAAACAGTACTCAAAGACAGGGAGAGCAAGGTCTCTCTTGGCACTTTGGATGTGGGACATACAGCGAGATGTTTGCTGCTTTTGCGTTTGGCTGTTGGGAGATTTACAGCACAAAGGTATCTAGTTGATTTGAAGCAGTTCCGAGAAAGTCTAAACATAATCCCCACTTCTCCCTCCTGGCACTTTCCATGTGGGAGATATAGCAGGATGTAGATTGGTTTTGAGGACAACTCAATGGACAGTGTAGGGAGAAAAGGTCCTGGCTCCTTGAATGCCGTTTCTGGAGACACTGCGATCAATGTGGGAGATATGTCAAGATGTGTGTTTGTTTTGAGGACGTCTCTCTGGAGAGTCTTAGCAAAGAGGTCACACAGATAATCAGAGCAATTCTCAGAGACACTGAGAACAAGCTCCACAATTCCCTCCTGGCACTTTCCCTGTAGGAGATACCGCAAGACGTTTCTGTACATTGGGCACAGCGCTCTGCACGGTGTTAGCAGAGACTTTCCCGGGACAGTGAAACCCTATGTCAGAGACACTGAGAAGAAGCCCCAATGTTCCCTCCAGGCACTTTCAGTGTGGGTGCCTTCTCCACGTGGTTCCTGGTTTCACTGCGGCTCTGAAGAGAATGTTAGCAAAGAGGTAACCGGGACAGTGAAAACAGTACTCAAAGACAGGGAGAGCAAGGTCTCTCTTGGCACTTTGGATGTGGGACATACAGCGAGATGTTTGCTGCTTTTGCGTTTGGCTGTTGGGAGATTTACAGCACAAAGGTATCTAGTTGATTTGAAGCAGTTCCGAGAAAGTCTAAACATAATCCCCACTTCTCCCTCCTGGCACTTTCCACGTGGGAGATATAGCAGGATGTAGATTGGTTTTGAGGACAACTCAATGGACAGTGTAGGGAGAAAAGGTCCTGGCTCCTTGAATGCCGTTTCTGGAGACACTGCGATCAATGTGGGAGATATGTCAAGATGTGTGTTTGTTTTGAGGACGTCTCTCTGGAGAGTCTTAGCAAAGAGGTCACAGGGATAATCAGAGCAATTCTCAGAGACACTGAGAACAAGCTCCACAATTCCCTCCTGGCACTTTCCCTGTAGGAGATACCGCAAGACGTTTCTGTACATTGGGCACAGCGCTCTGCACGGTGTTAGCAGAGACTTTCCCGGGACAGTGAAACCCTATGTCAGAGACACTGAGAAGAAGCCCCAATGTTCCCTCCAGGCACTTTCAGTGTGGGTGCCTTCTCCACGTGGTTCCTGGTTTCACTGCGGCTCTGAAGAGAATGTTAGCAAAGAGGTAACCGGGACAGTGAAAACAGTACTCAAAGACAGGGAGAGCAAGGTCTCTCTTGGCACTTTGGATGTGGGACATACAGCGAGATGTTTGCTGCTTTTGCGTTTGGCTGTTGGGAGATTTACAGCACAAAGATATCTAGTTGATTTGAAGCAGTTCCGAGAAAGTCTAAACATAATCCCCACTTCTCCCTCCTGGCACTTTCCACGTGGGAGATATAGCAGGATGTAGATTGGTTTTGAGGACAACTCAATGGACAGTGTAGGGAGAAAAGGTCCTGGCTCCTTGAATGCCGTTTCTGGAGACACTGCGATCAATGTGGGAGATATGTCAAGATGTGTGTTTGTTTTGAGGACGTCTCTCTGGAGAGTCTTAGCAAAGAGGTCACAGGGATAATCAGAGCAATTCTCAGAGACACTGAGAACAAGCTCCACAATTCCCTCCTGGCACTTTCCCTGTAGGAGATACCGCAAGACGTTTCTGTACATTGGGCACAGCGCTCTGCACGGTGTTAGCAGAGACTTTCCCGGGACAGTGAAACCCTATGTCAGAGACACTGAGAAGAAGCCCCAATGTTCCCTCCAGGCACTTTCAGTGTGGGTGCCTTCTCCACGTGGTTCCTGGTTTCACTGCGGCTCTGAAGAGAATGTTAGCAAAGAGGTAACCGGGACAGTGAAAACAGTACTCAAAGACAGGGAGAGCAAGGTCTCTCTTGGCACTTTGGATGTGGGACATACAGCGAGATGTTTGCTGCTTTTGCGTTTGGCTGTTGGGAGATTTACAGCACAAAGGTATCTAGTTGATTTGAAGCAGTTCCGAGAAAGTCTAAACATAATCCCCACTTCTCCCTCCTGGCACTTTCCACGTGGGAGATATAGCAGGATGTAGATTGGTTTTGAGGACAACTCAATGGACAGTGTAGGGAGAAAAGGTCCTGGCTCCTTGAATGCCGTTTCTGGAGACACTGCGATCAATGTGGGAGATATGTCAAGATGTGTGTTTGTTTTGAGGACGTCTCTCTGGAGAGTCTTAGCAAAGAGGTCACAGGGATAATCAGAGCAATTCTCAGAGACACTGAGAACAAGCTCCACAATTCCCTCCTGGCACTTTCCCTGTAGGAGATACCGCAAGACGTTTCTGTACATTGGGCACAGCGCTCTGCACGGTGTTAGCAGAGACTTTCCCGGGACAGTGAAACCCTATGTCAGAGACACTGAGAAGAAGCCCCAATGTTCCCTCCAGGCACTTTCAGTGTGGGTGCCTTCTCCACGTGGTTCCTGGTTTCACTGCGGCTCTGAAGAGAACGTTAGCAAAGAGGTAACCGGGACAGTGAAAACAGTACTCAAAGACAGGGAGAGCAAGCTCTCTCTTGGCACTTTGGATGTGGGACATACAGCGAGATGTTTGCTGCTTTTGCGTTTGGCTGTTGGGAGATTTACAGCACAAAGATATCTAGTTGATTTGAAGCAGTTCCGAGAAAGTCTAAACATAATCCCCACTTCTCCCTCCTGGCACTTTCCATGTGGGAGATATAGCAGGATGTAGATTGGTTTTGAGGACAACTCAATGGACAGTGTAGGGAGAAAACCTCCTGGCTCCTTGAATGCCGTTTCTGGAGACACTGCGATCAATGTGGGAGATACGTCAAGATGTGTGTTTGTTTTGAGGACGTCTCTCTGGAGAGTCTTAGCAAAGAGGTCACAGGGATAATCAGAGCAATTCTCAGAGACACTGAGAACAAGCTCCACAATTCCCTCCTGGCACTTTCCCTGTAGGAGATACCGCAAGACGTTTCTGTACATTGGGCACAGCGCTCTGCACGGTGTTAGCAGAGACTTTCCCGGGACAGTGAAACCCTATGTCAGAGACACTGAGAAGAAGCCCCAATGTTCCCTCCAGGCACTTTCAGTGTGGGTGCCTTCTCCACGTGGTTCCTGGTTTCACTGCGGCTCTGAAGAGAATGTTAGCAAAGAGGTAACCGGGACAGTGAAAACAGTACTCAAAGACAGGGAGAGCAAGCTCTCTCTTGGCACTTTGGATGTGGGACATACAGCGAGATGTTTGCTGCTTTTGCGTTTGGCTGTTGGGAGATTTACAGCACAAAGGTATCTAGTTGATTTGAAGCAGTTCCGAGAAAGTCTAAACATAATCCCCACTTCTCCCTCCTGGCACTTTCCACGTGGGAGATATAGCAGGATGTAGATTGGTTTTGAGGACAACTCAATGGACAGTGTAGGGAGAAAAGGTCCTGGCTCCTTGAATGCCGTTTCTGGAGACACTGCGATCAATGTGGGAGATACGTCAAGATGTGTGTTTGTTTTGAGGACGTCTCTCTGGAGAGTCTTAGCAAAGAGGTCACAGGGATAATCAGAGCAATTCTCAGAGACACTGAGAACAAGCTCCACAATTCCCTCCTGGCACTTTCCCTGTAGGAGATACCGCAAGACGTTTCTGTACATTGGGCACAGCGCTCTGCACGGTGTTAGCAGAGACTTTCCCGGGACAGTGAAACCCTATGTCAGAGACACTGAGAAGAAGCCCCAATGTTCCCTCCAGGCACTTTCAGTGTGGGTGCCTTCTCCACGTGGTTCCTGGTTTCACTGCGGCTCTGAAGAGAATGTTAGCAAAGAGGTAACCGGGACAGTGAAAACAGTACTCAAAGACAGGGAGAGCAAGCTCTCTCTTGGCACTTTGGATGTGGGACATACAGCGAGATGTTTGCTGCTTTTGCGTTTGGCTGTTGGGAGATTTACAGCACAAAGGTATCTAGTTGATTTGAAGCAGTTCCGAGAAAGTCTAAACATAATCCCCACTTCTCCCTCCTGGCACTTTCCACGTGGGAGATATAGCAGGATGTAGATTGGTTTTGAGGACAACTCAATGGACAGTGTAGGGAGAAAAGGTCCTGGCTCCTTGAATGCCGTTTCTGGAGACACTGCGATCAATGTGGGAGATATGTCAAGATGTGTGTTTGTTTTGAGGACGTCTCTCTGGAGAGTCTTAGCAAAGAGGTCACACAGATAATCAGAGCAATTCTCAGAGACACTGAGAACAAGCTCCACAATTCCCTCCTGGCACTTTCCCTGTAGGAGATACCGCAAGACGTTTCTGTACATTGGGCACAGCGCTCTGCACGGTGTTAGCAGAGACTTTCCCGGGACAGTGAAACCCTATGTCAGAGACACTGAGAAGAAGCCCCAATGTTCCCTCCAGGCACTTTCAGTGTGGGTGGCTTCTCCACGTGGTTCCTGGTTTCACTGCGGCTCTGAAGAGAACGTTAGCAAAGAGGTAACCGGGACAGTGAAAACAGTACTCAAAGACAGGGAGAGCAAGCTCTCTCTTGGCACTTTGGATGTGGGACATACAGCGAGATGTTTGCTGCTTTTGCGTTTGGCTGTTGGGAGATTTACAGCACAAAGATATCTAGTTGATTTGAAGCAGTTCCGAGAAAGTCTAAACATAATCCCCACTTCTCCCTCCTGGCACTTTCCATGTGGGAGATATAGCAGGATGTAGATTGGTTTTGAGGACAACTCAATGGACAGTGTAGGGAGAAAACCTCCTGGCTCCTTGAATGCCGTTTCTGGAGACACTGCGATCAATGTGGGAGATATGTCAAGATGTGTGTTTGTTTTGAGGACGGCTCTCTGGAGAGTCTTAGCAAAGAGGTCACACAGATAATCAGAGCAATTCTCAGAGACACTGAGAACAAGCTCCACAATTCCCTCCTGGCACTTTCCCTGTAGGAGATACCGCAAGACGTTTCTGTACATTGGGCACAGCGCTCTGCACGGTGTTAGCAGAGACTTTCCCGGGACAGTGAAACCCTATGTCAGAGACACTGAGAAGAAGCCCCAATGTTCCCTCCAGGCACTTTCAGTGTGGGTGCCTTCTCCACGTGGTTCCTGGTTTCACTGCAGCTCTGAAGAGAATGTTAGCAAAGAGGTAACCGGGACAGTGAAAACAGTACTCAAAGACAGGGAGAGCAAGGTCTCTCTTGGCACTTTGGATGTGGGACATACAGCGAGATGTTTGCTGCTTTTGCGTTTGGCTGTTGGGAGATTTACAGCACAAAGGTATCTAGTTGATTTGAAGCAGTTCCGAGAAAGTCTAAACATAATCCCCACTTCTCCCTCCTGGCACTTTCCATGTGGGAGATATAGCAGGATGTAGATTGGTTTTGAGGACAACTCAATGGACAGTGTAGGGAGAAAAGGTCCTGGCTCCTTGAATGCCGTTTCTGGAGACACTGCGATCAATGTGGGAGATATGTCAAGATGTGTGTTTGTTTTGAGGACGTCTCTCTGGAGAGTCTTAGCAAAGAGGTCACAGGGATAATCAGAGCAATTCTCAGAGACACTGAGAACAAGCTCCACAATTCCCTCCTGGCACTTTCCCTGTAGGAGATACCGCAAGACGTTTCTGTACATTGGGCACAGCGCTCTGCACGGTGTTAGCAGAGACTTTCCCGGGACAGTGAAACCCTATGTCAGAGACACTGAGAAGAAGCCCCAATGTTCCCTCCAGGCACTTTCAGTGTGGGTGCCTTCTCCACGTGGTTCCTGGTTTCACTGCGGCTCTGAAGAGAATGTTAGCAAAGAGGTAACCCGGACAGTGAAAACAGTACTCAAAGACAGGGAGAGCAAGGTCTCTCTTGGCACTTTGGATGTGGGACATACAGCGAGATGTTTGCTGCTTTTGCGTTTGGCTGTTGGGAGATTTACAGCACAAAGGTATCTAGTTGATTTGAAGCAGTTCCGAGAAAGTCTAAACATAATCCCCACTTCTCCCTCCTGGCACTTTCCATGTGGGAGATATAGCAGGATGTAGATTGGTTTTGAGGACAACTCAATGGACAGTGTAGGGAGAAAAGGTCCTGGCTCCTTGAATGCCGTTTCTGGAGACACTGCGATCAATGTGGGAGATATGTCAAGATGTGTGTTTGTTTTGAGGACGTCTCTCTGGAGAGTCTTAGCAAAGAGGTCACAGGGATAATCAGAGCAATTCTCAGAGACACTGAGAACAAGCTCCACAATTCCCTCCTGGCACTTTCCCTGTAGGAGATACCGCAAGACGTTTCTGTACATTGGGCACAGCGCTCTGCACGGTGTTAGCAGAGACTTTCCCGGGACAGTGAAACCCTATGTCAGAGACACTGAGAAGAAGCCCCAATGTTCCCTCCAGGCACTTTCAGTGTGGGTGCCTTCTCCACGTGGTTCCTGGTTTCACTGCGGCTCTGAAGAGAATGTTAGCAAAGAGGTAACCCGGACAGTGAAAACAGTACTCAAAGACAGGGAGAGCAAGGTCTCTCTTGGCACTTTGGATGTGGGACATACAGCGAGATGTTTGCTGCTTTTGCGTTTGGCTGTTGGGAGATTTACAGCACAAAGGTATCTAGTTGATTTGAAGCAGTTCCGAGAAAGTCTAAACATAATCCCCACTTCTCCCTCCTGGCACTTTCCATGTGGGAGATATAGCAGGATGTAGATTGGTTTTGAGGACAACTCAATGGACAGTGTAGGGAGAAAAGGTCCTGGCTCCTTGAATGCCGTTTCTGGAGACACTGCGATCAATGTGGGAGATATGTCAAGATGTGTGTTTGTTTTGAGGACGGCTCTCTGGAGAGTCTTAGCAAAGAGGTCACACAGATAATCAGAGCAATTCTCAGAGACACTGAGAACAAGCTCCACAATTCCCTCCTGGCACTTTCCCTGTAGGAGATACCGCAAGACGTTTCTGTACATTGGGCACAGCGCTCTGCACGGTGTTAGCAGAGACTTTCCCGGGACAGTGAAACCCTATGTCAGAGACACTGAGAAGAAGCCCCAATGTTCCCTCCAGGCACTTTCAGTGTGGGTGCCTTCTCCACGTGGTTCCTGGTTTCACTGCGGCTCTGAAGAGAATGTTAGCAAAGAGGTAACCGGGACAGTGAAAACAGTACTCAAAGACAGGGAGAGCAAGGTCTCTCTTGGCACTTTGGATGTGGGACATACAGCGAGATGTTTGCTGCTTTTGCGTTTGGCTGTTGGGAGATTTACAGCACAAAGGTATCTAGTTGATTTGAAGCAGTTCCGAGAAAGTCTAAACATAATCCCCACTTCTCCCTCCTGGCACTTTCCACGTGGGAGATATAGCAGGATGTAGATTGGTTTTGAGGACAACTCAATGGACAGTGTAGGGAGAAAAGGTCCTGGCTCCTTGAATGCCGTTTCTGGAGACACTGCGATCAATGTGGGAGATATGTCAAGATGTGTGTTTGTTTTGAGGACGTCTCTCTGGAGAGTCTTAGCAAAGAGGTCACAGGGATAATCAGAGCAATTCTCAGAGACATTGAGAACAAGCTCCACAATTCCCTCCTGGCACTTTCCCTGTAGGAGATACCGCAAGACGTTTCTGTACATTGGGCACAGCGCTCTGCACGGTGTTAGCAGAGACTTTCCCGGGACAGTGAAACCCGACATCAGAGACACTGAGAAGAAGCCCCAATGTTCCCTCCAGGCACTTTCAGTGTGGGTGCCTTCTCCACGTGGTTCCTGGTTTCACTGCGGCTCTGAAGAGAATGTTAGCAAAGAGGTAACCGGGACAGTGAAAACAGTACTCAAAGACAGGGAGAGCAAGGTCTCTCTTGGCACTTTGGATGTGGGACATACAGCGAGATGTTTGCTGCTTTTGCGTTTGGCTGTTGGGAGATTTACAGCACAAAGATATCTAGTTGATTTGAAGCAGTTCCGAGAAAGTCTAAACATAATCCCCACTTCTCCCTCCTGGCACTTTCCACGTGGGAGATATAGCAGGATGTAGATTGGTTTTGAGGACAACTCAATGGACAGTGTAGGGAGAAAAGGTCCTGGCTCCTTGAATGCCGTTTCTGGAGACACTGCGATCAATGTGGGAGATATGTCAAGATGTGTGTTTGTTTTGAGGACGTCTCTCTGGAGAGTCTTAGCAAAGAGGTCACAGGGATAATCAGAGCAATTCTCAGAGACACTGAGAACAAGCTCCACAATTCCCTCCTGGCACTTTCCCTGTAGGAGATACCGCAAGACGTTTCTGTACATTGGGCACAGCGCTCTGCACGGTGTTAGCAGAGACTTTCCCGGGACAGTGAAACCCTATGTCAGAGACACTGAGAAGAAGCCCCAATGTTCCCTCCAGGCACTTTCAGTGTGGATGCCTTCTCCACGTGGTTCCTGGTTTCACTGCGGCTCTGAAGAGAATGTTAGCAAAGAGGTAACCGGGACAGTGAAAACAGTACTCAAAGACAGGGAGAGCAAGGTCTCTCTTGGCACTTTGGATGTGGGACATACAGCGAGATGTTTGCTGCTTTTGCGTTTGGCTGTTGGGAGATTTACAGCACAAAGGTATCTAGTTGATTTGAAGCAGTTCCGAGAAAGTCTAAACATAATCCCCACTTCTCCCTCCTGGCACTTTCCATGTGGGAGATATAGCAGGATGTAGATTGGTTTTGAGGACAACTCAATGGACAGTGTAGGGAGAAAAGGTCCTGGCTCCTTGAATGCCGTTTCTGGAGACACTGCGATCAATGTGGGAGATATGTCAAGATGTGTGTTTGTTTTGAGGACGGCTCTCTGGAGAGTCTTAGCAAAGAGGTCACACAGATAATCAGAGCAATTCTCAGAGACACTGAGAACAAGCTCCACAATTCCCTCCTGGCACTTTCCCTGTAGGAGATACCGCAAGACGTTTCTGTACATTGGGCACAGCGCTCTGCACGGTGTTAGCAGAGACTTTCCCGGGACAGTGAAACCCTATGTCAGAGACACTGAGAAGAAGCCCCAATGTTCCCTCCAGGCACTTTCAGTGTGGGTGCCTTCTCCACGTGGTTCCTGGTTTCACTGCGGCTCTGAAGAGAATGTTAGCAAAGAGGTAACCGGGACAGTGAAAACAGTACTCAAAGACAGGGAGAGCAAGGTCTCTCTTGGCACTTTGGATGTGGGACATACAGCGAGATGTTTGCTGCTTTTGCGTTTGGCTGTTGGGAGATTTACAGCACAAAGGTATCTAGTTGATTTGAAGCAGTTCCGAGAAAGTCTAAACATAATCCCCACTTCTCCCTCCTGGCACTTTCCACGTGGGAGATATAGCAGGATGTAGATTGGTTTTGAGGACAACTCAATGGACAGTGTAGGGAGAAAAGGTCCTGGCTCCTTGAATGCCGTTTCTGGAGACACTGCGATCAATGTGGGAGATATGTCAAGATGTGTGTTTGTTTTGAGGACGTCTCTCTGGAGAGTCTTAGCAAAGAGGTCACACAGATAATCAGAGCAATTCTCAGAGACACTGAGAACAAGCTCCACAATTCCCTCCTGGCACTTTCCCTGTAGGAGATACCGCAAGACGTTTCTGTACATTGGGCACAGCGCTCTGCACGGTGTTAGCAGAGACTTTCCCGGGACAGTGAAACCCTATGTCAGAGACACTGAGAAGAAGCCCCAATGTTCCCTCCAGGCACTTTCAGTGTGGGTGCCTTCTCCACGTGGTTCCTGGTTTCACTGCGGCTCTGAAGAGAATGTTAGCAAAGAGGTAACCGGGACAGTGAAAACAGTACTCAAAGACAGGGAGAGCAAGCTCTCTCTTGGCACTTTGGATGTGGGACATACAGCGAGATGTTTGCTGCTTTTGCGTTTGGCTGTTGGGAGATTTACAGCACAAAGATATCTAGTTGATTTGAAGCAGTTCCGAGAAAGTCTAAACATAATCCCCACTTCTCCCTCCTGGCACTTTCCACGTGGGAGATATAGCAGGATGTAGATTGGTTTTGAGGACAACTCAATGGACAGTGTAGGGAGAAAACCTCCTGGCTCCTTGAATGCCGTTTCTGGAGACACTGCGATCAATGTGGGAGATACGTCAAGATGTGTGTTTGTTTTGAGGACGGCTCTCTGGAGAGTCTTAGCAAAGAGGTCACAGGGATAATCAGAGCAATTCTCAGAGACACTGAGAACAAGCTCCACAATTCCCTCCTGGCACTTTCCCTGTAGGAGATACCGCAAGACGTTTCTGTACATTGGGCACAGCGCTCTGCACGGTGTTAGCAGAGACTTTCCCGGGACAGTGAAACCCTATGTCAGAGACACTGAGAAGAAGCCCCAATGTTCCCTCCAGGCACTTTCAGTGTGGGTGCCTTCTCCACGTGGTTCCTGGTTTCACTGCGGCTCTGAAGAGAATGTTAGCAAAGAGGTAACCGGGACAGTGAAAACAGTACTCAAAGACAGGGAGAGCAAGGTCTCTCTTGGCACTTTGGATGTGGGACATACAGCGAGATGTTTGCTGCTTTTGCGTTTGGCTGTTGGGAGATTTACAGCACAAAGATATCTAGTTGATTTGAAGCAGTTCCGAGAAAGTCTAAACATAATCCCCACTTCTCCCTCCTGGCACTTTCCACGTGGGAGATATAGCAGGATGTAGATTGGTTTTGAGGACAACTCAATGGACAGTGTAGGGAGAAAAGGTCCTGGCTCCTTGAATGCCGTTTCTGGAGACACTGCGATCAATGTGGGAGATATGTCAAGATGTGTGTTTGTTTTGAGGACGTCTCTCTGGAGAGTCTTAGCAAAGAGGTCACACAGATAATCAGAGCAATTCTCAGAGACACTGAGAACAAGCTCCACAATTCCCTCCTGGCACTTTCCCTGTAGGAGATACCGCAAGACGTTTCTGTACATTGGGCACAGCGCTCTGCACGGTGTTAGCAGAGACTTTCCCGGGATAGTGAAACCCTATGTCAGAGACACTGAGAAGAAGCCCCAATGTTCCCTCCAGGCACTTTCAGTGTGGGTGCCTTCTCCACGTGGTTCCTGGTTTCACTGCGGCTCTGAAGAGAATGTTAGCAAAGAGGTAACCGGGACAGTGAAAACAGTACTCAAAGACAGGGAGAGCAAGCTCTCTCTTGGCACTTTGGATGTGGGACATACAGCGAGATGTTTGCTGCTTTTGCGTTTGGCTGTTGGGAGATTTACAGCACAAAGATATCTAGTTGATTTGAAGCAGTTCCGAGAAAGTCTAAACATAATCCCCACTTCTCCCTCCTGGCACTTTCCATATGGGAGATATAGCAGGATGTAGATTGGTTTTGAGGACAACTCAATGGACAGTGTAGGGAGAAAACCTCCTGGCTCCTTGAATGCCGTTTCTGGAGACACTGCGATCAATGTGGGAGATATGTCAAGATGTGTGTTTGTTTTGAGGACGGCTCTCTGGAGAGTCTTAGCAAAGAGGTCACACAGATAATCAGAGCAATTCTCAGAGACACTGAGAACAAGCTCCACAATTCCCTCCTGGCACTTTCCCTGTAGGAGATACCGCAAGACGTTTCTGTACATTGGGCACAGCGCTCTGCACGGTGTTAGCAGAGACTTTCCCGGGACAGTGAAACCCTATGTCAGAGACACTGAGAAGAAGCCCCAATGTTCCCTCCAGGCACTTTCAGTGTGGGTGCCTTCTCCACGTGGTTCCTGGTTTCACTGCAGCTCTGAAGAGAATGTTAGCAAAGAGGTAACCGGGACAGTGAAAACAGTACTCAAAGACAGGGAGAGCAAGGTCTCTCTTGGCACTTTGGATGTGGGACATACAGCGAGATGTTTGCTGCTTTTGCGTTTGGCTGTTGGGAGATTTACAGCACAAAGATATCTAGTTGATTTGAAGCAGTTCCGAGAAAGTCTAAACATAATCCCCACTTCTCCCTCCTGGCACTTTCCACGTGGGAGATATAGCAGGATGTAGATTGGTTTTGAGGACAACTCAATGGACAGTGTAGGGAGAAAACCTCCTGGCTCCTTGAATGCCGTTTCTGGAGACACTGCGATCAATGTGGGAGATATGTCAAGATGTGTGTTTGTTTTGAGGACGGCTCTCTGGAGAGTCTTAGCAAAGAGGTCACAGGGATAATCAGAGCAATTCTCAGAGACACTGAGAACAAGCTCCACAATTCCCTCCTGGCACTTTCCCTGTAGGAGATACCGCAAGACGTTTCTGTACATTGGGCACAGCGCTCTGCACGGTGTTAGCAGAGACTTTCCCGGGACAGTGAAACCCTATGTCAGAGACATTGAGAAGAAGCCCCAATGTTCCCTCCAGGCACTTTCAGTGTGGGTGCCTTCTCCACGTGGTTCCTGGTTTCACTGCGGCTCTGAAGAGAATGTTAGCAAAGAGGTAACCGGGACAGTGAAAACAGTACTCAAAGACAGGGAGAGCAAGCTCTCTCTTGGCACTTTGGATGTGGGACATACAGCGAGATGTTTGCTGCTTTTGCGTTTGGCTGTTGGGAGATTTACAGCACAAAGGTATCTAGTTGATTTGAAGCAGTTCCGAGAAAGTCTAAACATAATCCCCACTTCTCCCTCCTGGCACTTTCCACGTGGGAGATATAGCAGGATGTAGATTGGTTTTGAGGACAACTCAATGGACAGTGTAGGGAGAAAAGGTCCTGGCTCCTTGAATGCCGTTTCTGGAGACACTGCGATCAATGTGGGAGATATGTCAAGATGTGTGTTTGTTTTGAGGACGGCTCTCTGGAGAGTCTTAGCAAAGAGGTCACACAGATAATCAGAGCAATTCTCAGAGACACTGAGAACAAGCTCCACAATTCCCTCCTGGCACTTTCCCTGTAGGAGATACCGCAAGACGTTTCTGTACATTGGGCACAGCGCTCTGCACGGTGTTAGCAGAGACTTTCCCGGGACAGTGAAACCCTATGTCAGAGACACTGAGAAGAAGCCCCAATGTTCCCTCCAGGCACTTTCAGTGTGGGTGCCTTCTCCACGTGGTTCCTGGTTTCACTGCGGCTCTGAAGAGAATGTTAGCAAAGAGGTAACCGGGACAGTGAAAACAGTACTCAAAGACAGGGAGAGCAAGGTCTCTCTTGGCACTTTGGATGTGGGACATACAGCGAGATGTTTGCTGCTTTTGCGTTTGGCTGTTGGGAGATTTACAGCACAAAGATATCTAGTTGATTTGAAGCAGTTCCGAGAAAGTCTAAACATAATCCCCACTTCTCCCTCCTGGCACTTTCCATGTGGGAGATATAGCAGGATGTAGATTGGTTTTGAGGACAACTCAATGGACAGTGTAGGGAGAAAAGGTCCTGGCTCCTTGAATGCCGTTTCTGGAGACACTGCGATCAATGTGGGAGATATGTCAAGATGTGTGTTTGTTTTGAGGACGGCTCTCTGGAGAGTCTTAGCAAAGAGGTCACACAGATAATCAGAGCAATTCTCAGAGACACTGAGAACAAGCTCGACAATTCCCTCCTGGCACTTTCCCTGTAGGAGATACCGCAAGACGTTTCTGTACATTGGGCACAGCGCTCTGCACGGTGTTAGCAGAGACTTTCCCGGGACAGTGAAACCCTATGTCAGAGACACTGAGAAGAAGCCCCAATGTTCCCTCCAGGCACTTTCAGTGTGGGTGCCTTCTCCACGTGGTTCCTGGTTTCACTGCGGCTCTGAAGAGAATGTTAGCAAAGAGGTAACCGGGACAGTGAAAACAGTACTCAAAGACAGGGAGAGCAAGCTCTCTCTTGGCACTTTGGATGTGGGACATACAGCGAGATGTTTGCTGCTTTTGCGTTTGGCTGTTGGGAGATTTACAGCACAAAGATATCTAGTTGATTTGAAGCAGTTCCGAGAAAGTCTAAACATAATCCCCACTTCTCCCTCCTGGCACTTTCCATGTGGGAGATATAGCAGGATGTAGATTGGTTTTGAGGACAACTCAATGGACAGTGTAGGGAGAAAAGGTCCTGGCTCCTTGAATGCCGTTTCTGGAGACACTGCGATCAATGTGGGAGATATGTCAAGATGTGTGTTTGTTTTGAGGACGGCTCTCTGGAGAGTCTTAGCAAAGAGGTCACACAGATAATCAGAGCAATTCTCAGAGACACTGAGAACAAGCTCCACAATTCCCTCCTGGCACTTTCCCTGTAGGAGATACCACAAGACGTTTCTGTACATTGGGCACAGCGCTCTGCACGGTGTTAGCAGAGACTTTCCCGGGACAGTGAAACCCTATGTCAGAGACACTGAGAAGAAGCCCCAATGTTCCCTCCAGGCACTTTCAGTGTGGGTGCCTTCTCCACGTGGTTCCTGGTTTCACTGCGGCTCTGAAGAGAATGTTAGCAAAGAGGTAACCGGGACAGTGAAAACAGTACTCAAAGACAGGGAGAGCAAGCTCTCTCTTGGCACTTTGGATGTGGGACATACAGCGAGATGTTTGCTGCTTTTGCGTTTGGCTGTTGGGAGATTTACAGCACAAAGATATCTAGTTGATTTGAAGCAGTTCCGAGAAAGTCTAAACATAATCCCCACTTCTCCCTCCTGGCACTTTCCATGTGGGAGATATAGCAGGATGTAGATTGGTTTTGAGGACAACTCAATGGACAGTGTAGGGAGAAAACCTCCTGGCTCCTTGAATGCCGTTTCTGGAGACACTGCGATCAATGTGGGAGATATGTCAAGATGTGTGTTTGTTTTGAGGACGGCTCTCTGGAGAGTCTTAGCAAAGAGGTCACACAGATAATCAGAGCAATTCTCAGAGACACTGAGAACAAGCTCCACAATTCCCTCCTGGCACTTTCCCTGTAGGAGATACCGCAAGACGTTTCTGTACATTGGGCACAGCGCTCTGCACGGTGTTAGCAGAGACTTTCCCGGGACAGTGAAACCCTATGTCAGAGACACTGAGAAGAAGCCCCAATGTTCCCTCCAGGCACTTTCAGTGTGGGTGCCTTCTCCACGTGGTTCCTGGTTTCACTGCGGCTCTGAAGAGAATGTTAGCAAAGAGGTAACCGGGACAGTGAAAACAGTACTCAAAGACAGGGAGAGCAAGCTCTCTCTTGGCACTTTGGATGTGGGACATACAGCGAGATGTTTGCTGCTTTTGCGTTTGGCTGTTGGGAGATTTACAGCACAAAGATATCTAGTTGATTTGAAGCAGTTCCGAGAAAGTCTAAACATAATCCCCACTTCTCCCTCCTGGCACTTTCCATGTGGGAGATATAGCAGGATGTATATTGGTTTTGAGGACAACTCAATGGACAGTGTAGGGAGAAAAGGTCCTGGCTCCTTGAATGCCGTTTCTGGAGACACTGCGATCAATGTGGGAGATATGTCAAGATGTGTGTTTGTTTTGAGGACGGCTCTCTGGAGAGTCTTAGCAAAGAGGTCACACGGATAATCAGAGCAATTCTCAGAGACACTGAGAACAAGCTCCACAATTCCCTCCTGGCACTTTCCCTGTAGGAGATACCGCAAGACGTTTCTGTACATTGGGCACAGCGCTCTGCACGGTGTTAGCAGAGACTTTCCCGGGACAGTGAAACCCTATGTCAGAGACACTGAGAAGAAGCCCCAATGTTCCCTCCAGGCACTTTCAGTGTGGGTGCCTTCTCCACGTGGTTCCTGGTTTCACTGCGGCTCTGAAGAGAACGTTAGCAAAGAGGTAACCGGGAAAGTGAAAACAGTACTCAAAGACAGGGAGAGCAAGCTCTCTCTTGGCACTTTGGATGTGGGACATACAGCGAGATGTTTGCTGCTTTTGCGTTTGGCTGTTGGGAGATTTACAGCACAAAGATATCTAGTTGATTTGAAGCAGTTCCGAGAAAGTCTAAACATAATCCCCACTTCTCCCTCCTGGCACTTTCCATGTGGGAGATATAGCAGGATGTAGATTGGTTTTGAGGACAACTCAATGGACAGTGTAGGGAGAAAAGGTCCTGGCTCCTTGAATGCCGTTTCTGGAGACACTGCGATCAATGTGGGAGATATGTCAAGATGTGTGTTTGTTTTGAGGACGTCTCTCTGGAGAGTCTTAGCAAAGAGGTCACAGGGATAATCAGAGCAATTCTCAGAGACACTGAGAACAAGCTCCACAATTCCCTCCTGGCACTTTCCCTGTAGGAGATACCGCAAGACGTTTCTGTACATTGGGCACAGCGCTCTGCACGGTGTTAGCAGAGACTTTCCCGGGACAGTGAAACCCTATGTCAGAGACACTGAGAAGAAGCCCCAATGTTCCCTCGAGGCACTTTCAGTGTGGGTGCCTTCTCCACGTGGTTCCTGGTTTCACTGCGGCTCTGAAGAGAATGTTAGCAAAGAGGTAACCGGGACAGTGAAAACAGTACTCAAAGACAGGGAGAGCAAGCTCTCTCTTGGCACTTTGGATGTGGGACATACAGCGAGATGTTTGCTGCTTTTGCGTTTGGCTGTTGGGAGATTTACAGCACAAAGGTATCTAGTTGATTTGAAGCAGTTCCGAGAAAGTCTAAACATAATCCCCACTTCTCCCTCCTGGCACTTTCCATGTGGGAGATATAGCAGGATGTAGATTGGTTTTGAGGACAACTCAATGGACAGTGTAGGGAGAAAAGGTCCTGGCTCCTTGAATGCCGTTTCTGGAGACACTGCGATCAATGTGGGAGATATGTCAAGATGTGTGTTTGTTTTGAGGACGGCTCTCTGGAGAGTCTTAGCAAAGAGGTCACAGGGATAATCAGAGCAATTCTCAGAGACACTGAGAACAAGCTCCACAATTCCCTCCTGGCACTTTCCCTGTAGGAGATACCGCAAGACGTTTCTGTACATTGGGCACAGCGCTCTGCACGGTGTTAGCAGAGACTTTCCCGGGACAGTGAAACCCTATGTCAGAGACACTGAGAAGAAGCCCCAATGTTCCCTCCAGGCACTTTCAGTGTGGGTGCCTTCTCCACGTGGTTCCTGGTTTCACTGCGGCTCTGAAGAGAATGTTAGCAAAGAGGTAACCGGGACAGTGAAAACAGTACTCAAAGACAGGGAGAGCAAGCTCTCTCTTGGCACTTTGGATGTGGGACATACAGCGAGATGTTTGCTGCTTTTGCGTTTGGCTGTTGGGAGATTTACAGCACAAAGGTATCTAGTTGATTTGAAGCAGTTCCGAGAAAGTCTAAACATAATCCCCACTTCTCCCTCCTGGCACTTTCCATGTGGGAGATATAGCAGGATGTAGATTGGTTTTGAGGACAACTCAATGGACAGTGTAGGGAGAAAAGGTCCTGGCTCCTTGAATGCCGTTTCTGGAGACACTGCGATCAATGTGGGAGATATGTCAAGATGTGTGTTTGTTTTGAGGACGGCTCTCTGGAGAGTCTTAGCAAAGAGGTCACAGGGATAATCAGAGCAATTCTCAGAGACACTGAGAACAAGCTCCACAATTCCCTCCTGGCACTTTCCCTGTAGGAGATACCGCAAGACGTTTCTGTACATTGGGCACAGCGCTCTGCACGGTGTTAGCAGAGACTTTCCCGGGACAGTGAAACCCTATGTCAGAGACACTGAGAAGAAGCCCCAATGTTCCCTCCAGGCACTTTCAGTGTGGGTGCCTTCTCCACGTGGTTCCTGGTTTCACTGCGGCTCTGAAGAGAACGTTAGCAAAGAGGTAACCGGGACAGTGAAAACAGTACTCAAAGACAGGGAGAGCAAGGTCTCTCTTGGCACTTTGGATGTGGGACATACAGCGAGATGTTTGCTGCTTTTGCGTTTGGCTGTTGGGAGATTTACAGCACAAAGGTGTCTAGTTGATTTGAAGCAGTTCCGAGAAAGTCTAAACATAATCCCCACTTCTCCCTCCTGGCACTTTCCATGTGGGAGATATAGCAGGATGTAGATTGGTTTTGAGGACAACTCAATGGACAGTGTAGGGAGAAAAGGTCCTGGCTCCTTGAATGCCGTTTCTGGAGACACTGCGATCAATGTGGGAGATATGTCAAGATGTGTGTTTGTTTTGAGGACGTCTCTCTGGAGAGTCTTAGCAAAGAGGTCACAGGGATAATCAGAGCAATTCTCAGAGACACTGAGAACAAGCTCCACAATTCCCTCCTGGCACTTTCCCTGTAGGAGATACCGCAAGACGTTTCTGTACATTGGGCACAGCGCTCTGCACGGTGTTAGCAGAGACTTTCCCGGGACAGTGAAACCCTATGTCAGAGACACTGAGAAGAAGCCCCAATGTTCCCTCCAGGCACTTTCAGTGTGGGTGCCTTCTCCACGTGGTTCCTGGTTTCACTGCGGCTCTGAAGAGAACGTTAGCAAAGAGGTAACCGGGACAGTGAAAACAGTACTCAAAGACAGGGAGAGCAAGGTCTCTCTTGGCACTTTGGATGTGGGACATACAGCGAGATGTTTGCTGCTTTTGCGTTTGGCTGTTGGGAGATTTACAGCACAAAGGTATCTAGTTGATTTGAAGCAGTTCCGAGAAAGTCTAAACATAATCCCCACTTCTCCCTCCTGGCACTTTCCATGTGGGAGATATAGCAGGATGTAGATTGGTTTTGAGGACAACTCAATGGACAGTGTAGGGAGAAAACCTCCTGGCTCCTTGAATGCCGTTTCTGGAGACACTGCGATCAATGTGGGAGATATGTCAAGATGTGTGTTTGTTTTGAGGACGTCTCTCTGGAGAGTCTTAGCAAAGAGGTCACACAGATAATCAGAGCAATTCTCAGAGACACTGAGAACAAGCTCCACAATTCCCTCCTGGCACTTTCCCTGTAGGAGATACCGCAAGACGTTTCTGTACATTGGGCACAGCGCTCTGCACGGTGTTAGCAGAGACTTTCCCGGGACAGTGAAACCCTATGTCAGAGACACTGAGAAGAAGCCCCAATGTTCCCTCCAGGCACTTTCAGTGTGGGTGCCTTCTCCACGTGGTTCCTGGTTTCACTGCGGCTCTGAAGAGAATGTTAGCAAAGAGGTAACCGGGACAGTGAAAACAGTACTCAAAGACAGGGAGAGCAAGCTCTCTCTTGGCACTTTGGATGTAGGACATACAGCGAGATGTTTGCTGCTTTTGCGTTTGGCTGTTGGGAGATTTACAGCACAAAGATATCTAGTTGATTTGAAGCAGTTCCGAGAAAGTCTAAACATAATCCCCACTTCTCCCTCCTGGCACTTTCCATGTGGGAGATATAGCAGGATGTATATTGGTTTTGAGGACAACTCAATGGACAGTGTAGGGAGAAAAGGTCCTGGCTCCTTGAATGCCGTTTCTGGAGACACTGCGATCAATGTGGGAGATATGTCAAGATGTGTGTTTGTTTTGAGGACGTCTCTCTGGAGAGTCTTAGCAAAGAGGTCACACAGATAATCAGAGCAATTCTCAGAGACACTGAGAACAAGCTCCACAATTCCCTCCTGGCACTTTCCCTGTAGGAGATACCGCAAGACGTTTCTGTACATTGGGCACAGCGCTCTGCACGGTGTTAGCAGAGACTTTCCCGGGACAGTGAAACCCTATGTCAGAGACACTGAGAAGAAGCCCCAATGTTCCCTCCAGGCACTTTCAGTGTGGGTGGCTTCTCCACGTGGTTCCTGGTTTCACTGCGGCTCTGAAGAGAATGTTAGCAAAGAGGTAACCGGGACAGTGAAAACAGTACTCAAAGACAGGGAGAGCAAGCTCTCTCTTGGCACTTTGGATGTGGGACATACAGCGAGATGTTTGCTGCTTTTGCGTTTGGCTGTTGGGAGATTTACAGCACAAAGGTATCTAGTTGATTTGAAGCAGTTCCGAGAAAGTCTAAACATAATCCCCACTTCTCCCTCCTGGCACTTTCCATGCGGGAGATATAGCAGGATGTATATTGGTTTTGAGGACAACTCAATGGACAGTGTAGGGAGAAAAGGTCCTGGCTCCTTGAATGCCGTTTCTGGAGACACTGCGATCAATGTGGGAGATATGTCAAGATGTGTGTTTGTTTTGAGGACGGCTCTCTGGAGAGTCTTAGCAAAGAGGTCACAGGGATAATCAGAGCAATTCTCAGAGACACTGAGAACAAGCTCCACAATTCCCTCCTGGCACTTTCCCTGTAGGAGATACCGCAAGACGTTTCTGTACGTTGGGCACAGCGCTCTGCACGGTGTTAGCAGAGACTTTCCCGGGACAGTGAAACCCTATGTCAGAGACACTGAGAAGAAGCCCCAATGTTCCCTCCAGGCACTTTCAGTGTGGGTGCCTTCTCCACGTGGTTCCTGGTTTCACTGCGGCTCTGAAGAGAATGTTAGCAAAGAGGTAACCGGGACAGTGAAAACAGTACTCAAAGACAGGGAGAGCAAGGTCTCTCTTGGCACTTTGGATGTGGGACATACAGCGAGATGTTTGCTGCTTTTGCGTTTGGCTGTTGGGAGATTTACAGCACAAAGGTATCTAGTTGATTTGAAGCAGTTCCGAGAAAGTCTAAACATAATCCCCACTTCTCCCTCCTGGCACTTTCCACGTGGGAGATATAGCAGGATGTATATTGGTTTTGAGGACAACTCAATGGACAGTGTAGGGAGAAAAGGTCCTGGCTCCTTGAATGCCGTTTCTGGAGACACTGCGATCAATGTGGGAGATATGTCAAGATGTGTGTTTGTTTTGAGGACGTCTCTCTGGAGAGTCTTAGCAAAGAGGTCACACAGATAATCAGAGCAATTCTCAGAGACACTGAGAACAAGCTCCACAATTCCCTCCTGGCACTTTCCCTGTAGGAGATACCGCAAGACGTTTCTGTACATTGGGCACAGCGCTCTGCACGGTGTTAGCAGAGACTTTCCCGGGACAGTGAAACCCTATGTCAGAGACACTGAGAAGAAGCCCCAATGTTCCCTCCAGGCACTTTCAGTGTGGGTGCCTTCTCCACGTGGTTCCTGGTTTCACTGCGGCTCTGAAGAGAATGTTAGCAAAGAGGTAACCGGGACAGTGAAAACAGTACTCAAAGACAGGGAGAGCAAGCTCTCTCTTGGCACTTTGGATGTAGGACATACAGCGAGATGTTTGCTGCTTTTGCGTTTGGCTGTTGGGAGATTTACAGCACAAAGATATCTAGTTGATTTGAAGCAGTTCCGAGAAAGTCTAAACATAATCCCCACTTCTCCCTCCTGGCACTTTCCATGTGGGAGATATAGCAGGATGTATATTGGTTTTGAGGACAACTCAATGGACAGTGTAGGGAGAAAAGGTCCTGGCTCCTTGAATGCCGTTTCTGGAGACACTGCGATCAATGTGGGAGATATGTCAAGATGTGTGTTTGTTTTGAGGACGGCTCTCTGGAGAGTCTTAGCAAAGAGGTCACACAGATAATCAGAGCAATTCTCAGAGACACTGAGAACAAGCTCCACAATTCCCTCCTGGCACTTTCCCTGTAGGAGATACCGCAAGACGTTTCTGTACATTAGGCACAGCGCTCTGCACGGTGTTAGCAGAGACTTTCCCGGGACAGTGAAACCCTATGTCAGAGACACTGAGAAGAAGCCCCAATGTTCCCTCCAGGCACTTTCAGTGTGGGTGGCTTCTCCACGTGGTTCCTGGTTTCACTGCGGCTCTGAAGAGAACGTTAGCAAAGAGGTAACCGGGACAGTGAAAACAGTACTCAAAGACAGGGAGAGCAAGCTCTCTCTTGGCACTTTGGATGTGGGACATACAGCGAGATGTTTGCTGCTTTTGCATTTGGCTGTTGGGAGATTTACAGCACAAAGATATCTAGTTGATTTGAAGCAGTTCCGAGAAAGTCTAAACATAATCCCCACTTCTCCCTCCTGGCACTTTCCATGTGGGAGATATAGCAGGATGTAGATTGGTTTTGAGGACAACTCAATGGACAGTGTAGGGAGAAAAGGTCCTGGCTCCTTGAATGCCGTTTCTGGAGACACTGCGATCAATGTGGGAGATATGTCAAGATGTGTGTTTGTTTTGAGGACGTCTCTCTGGAGAGTCTTAGCAAAGAGGTCACACAGATAATCAGAGCAATTCTCAGAGACACTGAGAACAAGCTCCACAATTCCCTCCTGGCACTTTCCCTGTAGGAGATACCGCAAGACGTTTCTGTACATTGGGCACAGCGCTCTGCACGGTGTTAGCAGAGACTTTCCCGGGACAGTGAAACCCTATGTCAGAGACACTGAGAAGAAGCCCCAATGTTCCCTCCAGGCACTTTCAGTGTGGGTGCCTTCTCCACGTGGTTCCTGGTTTCACTGCGGCTCTGAAGAGAATGTTAGCAAAGAGGTAACCGGGACAGTGAAAACAGTACTCAAAGACAGGGAGAGCAAGGTCTCTCTTGGCACTTTGGATGTGGGACATACAGCGAGATGTTTGCTGCTTTTGCGTTTGGCTGTTGGGAGATTTACAGCACAAAGGTATCTAGTTGATTTGAAGCAGTTCCGAGAAAGTCTAAACATAATCCCCACTTCTCCCTCCTGGCACTTTCCACGTGGGAGATATAGCAGGATGTATATTGGTTTTGAGGACAACTCAATGGACAGTGTAGGGAGAAAAGGTCCTGGCTCCTTGAATGCCGTTTCTGGAGACACTGCGATCAATGTGGGAGATATGTCAAGATGTGTGTTTGTTTTGAGGACGGCTCTCTGGAGAGTCTTAGCAAAGAGGTCACACAGATAATCAGAGCAATTCTCAGAGACACTGAGAACAAGCTCCACAATTCCCTCCTGGCACTTTCCCTGTAGGAGATACCGCAAGACGTTTCTGTACATTGGGCACAGCGCTCTGCACGGTGTTAGCAGAGACTTTCCCGGGACAGTGAAACCCTATGTCAGAGACACTGAGAAGAAGCCCCAATGTTCCCTCCAGGCACTTTCAGTGTGGGTGCCTTCTCCACGTGGTTCCTGGTTTCACTGCGGCTCTGAAGAGAATGTTAGCAAAGAGGTAACCGGGACAGTGAAAACAGTACTCAAAGACAGGGAGAGCAAGGTCTCTCTTGGCACTTTGGATGTGGGACATACAGCGAGATGTTTGCTGCTTTTGCGTTTGGCTGTTGGGAGATTTACAGCACAAAGGTATCTAGTTGATTTGAAGCAGTTCCGAGAAAGTCTAAACATAATCCCCACTTCTCCCTCCTGGCACTTTCCACGTGGGAGATATAGCAGGATGTATATTGGTTTTGAGGACAACTCAATGGACAGTGTAGGGAGAAAAGGTCCTGGCTCCTTGAATGCCGTTTCTGGAGACACTGCGATCAATGTGGGAGATATGTCAAGATGTGTGTTTGTTTTGAGGACGTCTCTCTGGAGAGTCTTAGCAAAGAGGTCACAGGGATAATCAGAGCAATTCTCAGAGACACTGAGAACAAGCTCCACAATTCCCTCCTGGCACTTTCCCTGTAGGAGATACCGCAAGACGTTTCTGTACATTGGGCACAGCGCTCTGCACGGTGTTAGCAGAGACTTTCCCGGGACAGTGAAACCCTATGTCAGAGACACTGAGAAGAAGCCCCAATGTTCCCTCCAGGCACTTTCAGTGTGGGTGCCTTCTCCACGTGGTTCCTGGTTTCACTGCGGCTCTGAAGAGAACGTTAGCAAAGAGGTAACCGGGACAGTGAAAACAGTACTCAAAGACAGGGAGAGCAAGCTCTCTCGGCACTTTGGATGTGGGACATACAGCGAGATGTTTGCTGCTTTTGCGTTTGGCTGTTGGGAGATTTACAGCACAAAGGTATCTAGTTGATTTGAAGCAGTTCCGAGAAAGTCTAAACATAATCCCCACTTCTCCCTCCTGGCACTTTCCATGTGGGAGATATAGCAGGATGTAGATTGGTTTTGAGGACAACTCAATGGACAGTGTAGGGAGAAAAGGTCCTGGCTCCTTGAATGCCGTTTCTGGAGACACTGCGATCAATGTGGGAGATATGTCAAGATGTGTGTTTGTTTTGAGGACGGCTCTCTGGAGAGTCTTAGCAAAGAGGTCACACAGATAATCAGAGCAATTCTCAGAGACACTGAGAACAAGCTCCACAATTCCCTCCTGGCACTTTCCCTGTAGGAGATACCGCAAGACGTTTCTGTACATTAGGCACAGCGCTCTGCACGGTGTTAGCAGAGACTTTCCCGGGACAGTGAAACCCTATGTCAGAGACACTGAGAAGAAGCCCCAATGTTCCCTCCAGGCACTTTCAGTGTGGGTGCCTTCTCCACGTGGTTCCTGGTTTCACTGCGGCTCTGAAGAGAACGTTAGCAAAGAGGTAACCGGGACAGTGAAAACAGTACTCAAAGACAGGGAGAGCAAGCTCTCTCTTGGCACTTTGGATGTGGGACATACAGCGAGATGTTTGCTGCTTTTGCGTTTGGCTGTTGGGAGATTTACAGCACAAAGATATCTAGTTGATTTGAAGCAGTTCCGAGAAAGTCTAAACATAATCCCCACTTCTCCCTCCTGGCACTTTCCATGTGGGAGATATAGCAGGATGTAGATTGGTTTTGAGGACAACTCAATGGACAGTGTAGGGAGAAAACCTCCTGGCTCCTTGAATGCCGTTTCTGGAGACACTGCGATCAATGTGGGAGATATGTCAAGATGTGTGTTTGTTTTGAGGACGGCTCTCTGGAGAGTCTTAGCAAAGAGGTCACACAGATAATCAGAGCAATTCTCAGAGACACTGAGAACAAGCTCCACAATTCCCTCCTGGCACTTTCCCTGTAGGAGATACCGCAAGACGTTTCTGTACATTAGGCACAGCGCTCTGCACGGTGTTAGCAGAGACTTTCCCGGGACAGTGAAACCCTATGTCAGAGACACTGAGAAGAAGCCCCAATGTTCCCTCCAGGCACTTTCAGTGTGGGTGGCTTCTCCACGTGGTTCCTGGTTTCACTGCGGCTCTGAAGAGAACGTTAGCAAAGAGGTAACCGGGACAGTGAAAACAGTACTCAAAGACAGGGAGAGCAAGCTCTCTCTTGGCACTTTGGATGTGGGACATACAGCGAGATGTTTGCTGCTTTTGCGTTTGGCTGTTGGGAGATTTACAGCACAAAGATATCTAGTTGATTTGAAGCAGTTCCGAGAAAGTCTAAACATAATCCCCACTTCTCCCTCCTGGCACTTTCCATGTGGGAGATATAGCAGGATGTAGATTGGTTTTGAGGACAACTCAATGGACAGTGTAGGGAGAAAACCTCCTGGCTCCTTGAATGCCGTTTCTGGAGACACTGCGATCAATGTGGGAGATATGTCAAGATGTGTGTTTGTTTTGAGGACGTCTCTCTGGAGAGTCTTAGCAAAGAGGTCACAGGGATAATCAGAGCAATTCTCAGAGACACTGAGAACAAGCTCCACAATTCCCTCCTGGCACTTTCCCTGTAGGAGATACCGCAAGACGTTTCTGTACATTGGGCACAGCGCTCTGCACGGTGTTAGCAGAGACTTTCCCGGGACAGTGAAACCCTATGTCAGAGACACTGAGAAGAAGCCCCAATGTTCCCTCCAGGCACTTTCAGTGTGGGTGCCTTCTCCACGTGGTTCCTGGTTTCACTGCGGCTCTGAAGAGAATGTTAGCAAAGAGGTAACCGGGACAGTGAAAACAGTACTCAAAGACAGGGAGAGCAAGCTCTCTCTTGGCACTTTGGATGTGGGACATACAGCGAGATGTTTGCTGCTTTTGCGTTTGGCTGTTGGGAGATTTACAGCACAAAGGTATCTAGTTGATTTGAAGCAGTTCCGAGAAATTCTAAACATAATCCCCACTTCTCCCTCCTGGCACTTTCCACGTGGGAGATATAGCAGGATGTATATTGGTTTTGAGGACAACTCAATGGACAGTGTAGGGAGAAAAGGTCCTGGCTCCTTGAATGCCGTTTCTGGAGACACTGCGATCAATGTGGGAGATATGTCAAGATGTGTGTTTGTTTTGAGGACGGCTCTCTGGAGAGTCTTAGCAAAGAGGTCACACAGATAATCAGAGCAATTCTCAGAGACACTGAGAACAAGCTCCACAATTCCCTCCTGGCACTTTCCCTGTAGGAGATACCACAAGACGTTTCTGTACATTAGGCACAGCGCTCTGCACGGTGTTAGCAGAGACTTTCCCGGGACAGTGAAACCCTATGTCAGAGACACTGAGAAGAAGCCCCAATGTTCCCTCCAGGCACTTTCAGTGTGGGTGGCTTCTCCACGTGGTTCCTGGTTTCACTGCGGCTCTGAAGAGAACGTTAGCAAAGAGGTAACCGGGACAGTGAAAACAGTACTCAAAGACAGGGAGAGCAAGCTCTCTCTTGGCACTTTGGATGTGGGACATACAGCGAGATGTTTGCTGCTTTTGCGTTTGGCTGTTGGGAGATTTACAGCACAAAGATATCTAGTTGATTTGAAGCAGTTCCGAGAAAGTCTAAACATAATCCCCACTTCTCCCTCCTGGCACTTTCCATGTGGGAGATATAGCAGGATGTAGATTGGTTTTGAGGACAACTCAATGGACAGTGTAGGGAGAAAAGGTCCTGGCTCCTTGAATGCCGTTTCTGGAGACACTGCGATCAATGTGGGAGATATGTCAAGATGTGTGTTTGTTTTGAGGACGGCTCTCTGGAGAGTCTTAGCAAAGAGGTCACACAGATAATCAGAGCAATTCTCAGAGACACTGAGAACAAGCTCCACAATTCCCTCCTGGCACTTTCCCTGTAGGAGATACCGCAAGACGTTTCTGTACATTAGGCACAGCGCTCTGCACGGTGTTAGCAGAGACTTTCCCGGGACAGTGAAACCCTATGTCAGAGACACTGAGAAGAAGCCCCAATGTTCCCTCCAGGCACTTTCAGTGTGGGTGCCTTCTCCACGTGGTTCCTGGTTTCACTGCGGCTCTGAAGAGAACGTTAGCAAAGAGGTAACCGGGACAGTGAAAACAGTACTCAAAGACAGGGAGAGCAAGCTCTCTCTTGGCACTTTGGATGTGGGACATACAGCGAGATGTTTGCTGCTTTTGCGTTTGGCTGTTGGGAGATTTACAGCACAAAGATATCTAGTTGATTTGAAGCAGTTCCGAGAAAGTCTAAACATAATCCCCACTTCTCCCTCCTGGCACTTTCCATGTGGGAGATATAGCAGGATGTAGATTGGTTTTGAGGACAACTCAATGGACAGTGTAGGGAGAAAACCTCCTGGCTCCTTGAATGCCGTTTCTGGAGACACTGCGATCAATGTGGGAGATATGTCAAGATGTGTGTTTGTTTTGAGGACGGCTCTCTGGAGAGTCTTAGCAAAGAGGTCACACAGATAATCAGAGCAATTCTCAGAGACACTGAGAACAAGCTCCACAATTCCCTCCTGGCACTTTCCCTGTAGGAGATACCGCAAGACGTTTCTGTACATTAGGCACAGCGCTCTGCACGGTGTTAGCAGAGACTTTCCCGGGACAGTGAAACCCTATGTCAGAGACACTGAGAAGAAGCCCCAATGTTCCCTCCAGGCACTTTCAGTGTGGGTGCCTTCTCCACGTGGTTCCTGGTTTCACTGCGGCTCTGAAGAGAACGTTAGCAAAGAGGTAACCGGGACAGTGAAAACAGTACTCAAAGACAGGGAGAGCAAGCTCTCTCTTGGCACTTTGGATGTGGGACATACAGCGAGATGTTTGCTGCTTTTGCATTTGGCTGTTGGGAGATTTACAGCACAAAGATATCTAGTTGATTTGAAGCAGTTCCGAGAAAGTCTAAACATAATCCCCACTTCTCCCTCCTGGCACTTTCCATATGGGAGATATAGCAGGATGTAGATTGGTTTTGAGGACAACTCAATGGACAGTGTAGGGAGAAAACCTCCTGGCTCCTTGAATGCCGTTTCTGGAGACACTGCGATCAATGTGGGAGATACGTCAAGATGTGTGTTTGTTTTGAGGACGTCTCTCTGGAGAGTCTTAGCAAAGAGGTCACAGGGATAATCAGAGCAATTCTCAGAGACACTGAGAACAAGCTCCACAATTCCCTCCTGGCACTTTCCCTGTAGGAGATACCGCAAGACGTTTCTGTACATTGGGCACAGCGCTCTGCACGGTGTTAGCAGAGACTTTCCCGGGACAGTGAAACCCTATGTCAGAGACACTGAGAAGAAGCCCCAATGTTCCCTCCAGGCACTTTCAGTGTGGGTGCCTTCTCCACGTGGTTCCTGGTTTCACTGCGGCTCTGAAGAGAATGTTAGCAAAGAGGTAACCGGGACAGTGAAAACAGTACTCAAAGACAGGGAGAGCAAGGTCTCTCTTGGCACTTTGGATGTGGGACATACAGCGAGATGTTTGCTGCTTTTGCGTTTGGCTGTTGGGAGATTTACAGCACAAAGGTATCTAGTTGATTTGAAGCAGTTCCGAGAAAGTCTAAACATAATCCCCACTTCTCCCTCCTGGCACTTTCCACGTGGGAGATATAGCAGGATGTAGATTGGTTTTGAGGACAACTCAATGGACAGTGTAGGGAGAAAACCTCCTGGCTCCTTGAATGCCGTTTCTGGAGACACTGCGATCAATGTGGGAGATATGTCAAGATGTGTGTTTGTTTTGAGGACGGCTCTCTGGAGAGTCTGAGCAAAGAGGTCACACAGATAATCAGAGCAATTCTCAGAGACACTGAGAACAAGCTCCACAATTCCCTCCTGGCACTTTCCCTGTAGGAGATACCGCAAGACGTTTCTGTACATTAGGCACAGCGCTCTGCACGGTGTTAGCAGAGACTTTCCCGGGACAGTGAAACCCTATGTCAGAGACACTGAGAAGAAGCCCCAATGTTCCCTCCAGGCACTTTCAGTGTGGGTGCCTTCTCCACGTGGTTCCTGGTTTCACTGCGGCTCTGAAGAGAACGTTAGCAAAGAGGTAACCGGGACAGTGAAAACAGTACTCAAAGACAGGGAGAGCAAGCTCTCTCTTGGCACTTTGGATGTGGGACATACAGCGAGATGTTTGCTGCTTTTGCGTTTGGCTGTTGGGAGATTTACAGCACAAAGATATCTAGTTGATTTGAAGCAGTTCCGAGAAAGTCTAAACATAATCCCCACTTCTCCCTCCTGGCACTTTCCATGTGGGAGATATAGCAGGATGTAGATTGGTTTTGAGGACAACTCAATGGACAGTGTAGGGAGAAAACCTCCTGGCTCCTTGAATGCCGTTTCTGGAGACACTGCGATCAATGTGGGAGATATGTCAAGATGTGTGTTTGTTTTGAGGACGTCTCTCTGGAGAGTCTTAGCAAAGAGGTCACACAGATAATCAGAGCAATTCTCAGAGACACTGAGAACAAGCTCCACAATTCCCTCCTGGCACTTTCCCTGTAGGAGATACCGCAAGACGTTTCTGTACATTGGGCACAGCGCTCTGCACGGTGTTAGCAGAGACTTTCCCGGGACAGTGAAACCCTATGTCAGAGACACTGAGAAGAAGCCCCAATGTTCCCTCCAGGCACTTTCAGTGTGGGTGCCTTCTCCACGTGGTTCCTGGTTTCACTGCGGCTCTGAAGAGAATGTTAGCAAAGAGGTAACCGGGACAGTGAAAACAGTACTCAAAGACAGGGAGAGCAAGGTCTCTCTTGGCACTTTGGATGTGGGACATACAGCGAGATGTTTGCTGCTTTTGCGTTTGGCTGTTGGGAGATTTACAGCACAAAGGTATCTAGTTGATTTGAAGCAGTTCCGAGAAATTCTAAACATAATCCCCACTTCTCCCTCCTGGCACTTTCCATGTGGGAGATATAGCAGGATGTAGATTGGTTTTGAGGACAACTCAATGGACAGTGTAGGGAGAAAACCTCCTGGCTCCTTGAATGCCGTTTCTGGAGACACTGCGATCAATGTGGGAGATACGTCAAGATGTGTGTTCGTTTTGAGGACGTCTCTCTGGAGAGTCTTAGCAAAGAGGTCACAGGGATAATCAGAGCAATTCTCAGAGACACTGAGAACAAGCTCCACAATTCCCTCCTGGCACTTTCCCTGTAGGAGATACCGCAAGACGTTTCTGTACATTGGGCACAGCGCTCTGCACGGTGTTAGCAGAGACTTTCCCGGGACAGTGAAACCCTATGTCAGAGACACTGAGAAGAAGCCCCAATGTTCCCTCCAGGCACTTTCAGTGTGGGTGCCTTCTCCACGTGGTTCCTGGTTTCACTGCGGCTCTGAAGAGAATGTTAGCAAAGAGGTAACCGGGACAGTGAAAACAGTACTCAAAGACAGGGAGAGCAAGGTCTCTCTTGGCACTTTGGATGTGGGACATACAGCGAGATGTTTGCTGCTTTTGCGTTTGGCTGTTGGGAGATTTACAGCACAAAGGTATCTAGTTGATTTGAAGCAGTTCCGAGAAAGTCTAAACATAATCCCCACTTCTCCCTCCTGGCACTTTCCACGTGGGAGATATAGCAGGATGTAGATTGGTTTTGAGGACAACTCAATGGACAGTGTAGGGAGAAAAGGTCCTGGCTCCTTGAATGCCGTTTCTGGAGACACTGCGATCAATGTGGGAGATATGTCAAGATGTGTGTTTGTTTTGAGGACGTCTCTCTGGAGAGTCTTAGCAAAGAGGTCACACAGATAATCAGAGCAATTCTCAGAGACACTGAGAACAAGCTCCACAATTCCCTCCTGGCACTTTCCCTGTAGGAGATACCGCAAGACGTTTCTGTACATTGGGCACAGCGCTCTGCACGGTGTTAGCAGAGACTTTCCCGGGACAGTGAAACCCTATGTCAGAGACACTGAGAAGAAGCCCCAATGTTCCCTCCAGGCACTTTCAGTGTGGGTGCCTTCTCCACGTGGTTCCTGGTTTCACTGCAGCTCTGAAGAGAATGTTAGCAAAGAGGTAACCGGGACAGTGAAAACAGTACTCAAAGACAGGGAGAGCAAGGTCTCTCTTGGCACTTTGGATGTGGGACATACAGCGAGATGTTTGCTGCTTTTGCGTTTGGCTGTTGGGAGATTTACAGCACAAAGGTATCTAGTTGATTTGAAGCAGTTCCGAGAAAGTCTAAACATAATCCCCACTTCTCCCTCCTGGCACTTTCCACGTGGGAGATATAGCAGGATGTAGATTGGTTTTGAGGACAACTCAATGGACAGTGTAGGGAGAAAAGGTCCTGGCTCCTTGAATGCCGTTTCTGGAGACACTGCGATCAATGTGGGAGATATGTCAAGATGTGTGTTTGTTTTGAGGACGGCTCTCTGGAGAGTCTTAGCAAAGAGGTCACACAGATAATCAGAGCAATTCTCAGAGACACTGAGAACAAGCTCCACAATTCCCTCCTGGCACTTTCCCTGTAGGAGATACCACAAGACGTTTCTGTACATTAGGCACAGCGCTCTGCACGGTGTTAGCAGAGACTTTCCCGGGACAGTGAAACCCTATGTCAGAGACACTGAGAAGAAGCCCCAATGTTCCCTCCAGGCACTTTCAGTGTGGGTGCCTTCTCCACGTGGTTCCTGGTTTCACTGCGGCTCTGAAGAGAACGTTAGCAAAGAGGTAACCGGGACAGTGAAAACAGTACTCAAAGACAGGGAGAGCAAGCTCTCTCTTGGCACTTTGGATGTGGGACATACAGCGAGATGTTTGCTGCTTTTGCGTTTGGCTGTTGGGAGATTTACAGCACAAAGATATCTAGTTGATTTGAAGCAGTTCCGAGAAAGTCTAAACATAATCCCCACTTCTCCCTCCTGGCACTTTCCATGTGGGAGATATAGCAGGATGTAGATTGGTTTTGAGGACAACTCAATGGACAGTGTAGGGAGAAAACCTCCTGGCTCCTTGAATGCCGTTTCTGGAGACACTGCGATCAATGTGGGAGATACGTCAAGATGTGTGTTCGTTTTGAGGACGTCTCTCTGGAGAGTCTTAGCAAAGAGGTCACAGGGATAATCAGAGCAATTCTCAGAGACACTGAGAACAAGCTCCACAATTCCCTCCTGGCACTTTCCCTGTAGGAGATACCGCAAGACGTTTCTGTACATTGGGCACAGCGCTCTGCACGGTGTTAGCAGAGACTTTCCCGGGACAGTGAAACCCTATGTCAGAGACACTGAGAAGAAGCCCCAATGTTCCCTCCAGGCACTTTCAGTGTGGGTGCCTTCTCCACGTGGTTCCTGGTTTCACTGCGGCTCTGAAGAGAATGTTAGCAAAGAGGTAACCGGGACAGTGAAAACAGTACTCAAAGACAGGGAGAGCAAGGTCTCTCTTGGCACTTTGGATGTGGGACATACAGCGAGATGTTTGCTGCTTTTGCGTTTGGCTGTTGGGAGATTTACAGCACAAAGGTATCTAGTTGATTTGAAGCAGTTCCGAGAAAGTCTAAACATAATCCCCACTTCTCCCTCCTGGCACTTTCCACGTGGGAGATATAGCAGGATGTAGATTGGTTTTGAGGACAACTCAATGGACAGTGTAGGGAGAAAAGGTCCTGGCTCCTTGAATGCCGTTTCTGGAGACACTGCGATCAATGTGGGAGATATGTCAAGATGTGTGTTTGTTTTGAGGACGTCTCTCTGGAGAGTCTTAGCAAAGAGGTCACACAGATAATCAGAGCAATTCTCAGAGACACTGAGAACAAGCTCCACAATTCCCTCCTGGCACTTTCCCTGTAGGAGATACCGCAAGACGTTTCTGTACATTGGGCACAGCGCTCTGCACGGTGTTAGCAGAGACTTTCCCGGGACAGTGAAACCCTATGTCAGAGACACTGAGAAGAAGCCCCAATGTTCCCTCCAGGCACTTTCAGTGTGGGTGCCTTCTCCACGTGGTTCCTGGTTTCACTGCAGCTCTGAAGAGAATGTTAGCAAAGAGGTAACCGGGACAGTGAAAACAGTACTCAAAGACAGGGAGAGCAAGGTCTCTCTTGGCACTTTGGATGTGGGACATACAGCGAGATGTTTGCTGCTTTTGCGTTTGGCTGTTGGGAGATTTACAGCACAAAGGTATCTAGTTGATTTGAAGCAGTTCCGAGAAAGTCTAAACATAATCCCCACTTCTCCCTCCTGGCACTTTCCACGTGGGAGATATAGCAGGATGTAGATTGGTTTTGAGGACAACTCAATGGACAGTGTAGGGAGAAAAGGTCCTGGCTCCTTGAATGCCGTTTCTGGAGACACTGCGATCAATGTGGGAGATATGTCAAGATGTGTGTTTGTTTTGAGGACGTCTCTCTGGAGAGTCTTAGCAAAGAGGTCACAGGGATAATCAGAGCAATTCTCAGAGACACTGAGAACGAGCTCCACAATTCCCTCCTGGCACTTTCCCTGTAGGAGATACCGCAAGACGTTTCTGTACATTGGGCACAGCGCTCTGCACGGTGTTAGCAGAGACTTTCCCGGGACAGTGAAACCCTATGTCAGAGACACTGAGAAGAAGCCCCAGTGTTCCCTCCAGGCACTTTCAGTGTGGGTGCCTTCTCCACGTGGTTCCTGGTTTCACTGCGGCTCTGAAGAGAATGTTAGCAAAGAGGTAACCGGGACAGTGAAAACAGTACTCAAAGACAGGGAGAGCAAGGTCTCTCTTGGCACTTTGGATGTGGGACATACAGCGAGATGTTTGCTGCTTTTGCGTTTGGCTGTTGGGAGATTTACAGCACAAAGGTATCTAGTTGATTTGAAGCAGTTCCGAGAAAGTCTAAACATAATCCCCACTTCTCCCTCCTGGCACTTTCCACGTGGGAGATATAGCAGGATGTAGATTGGTTTTGAGGACAACTCAATGGACAGTGTAGGGAGAAAAGGTCCTGGCTCCTTGAATGCCGTTTCTGGAGACACTGCGATCAATGTGGGAGATATGTCAAGATGTGTGTTTGTTTTGAGGACGTCTCTCTGGAGAGTCTTAGCAAAGAGGTCACACAGATAATCAGAGCAATTCTCAGAGACACTGAGAACAAGCTCCACAATTCCCTCCTGGCACTTTCCCTGTAGGAGATACCGCAAGACGTTTCTGTACATTGGGCACAGCGCTCTGCACGGTGTTAGCAGAGACTTTCCCGGGACAGTGAAACCCTATGTCAGAGACACTGAGAAGAAGCCCCAATGTTCCCTCCAGGCACTTTCAGTGTGGGTGCCTTCTCCACGTGGTTCCTGGTTTCACTGCGGCTCTGAAGAGAACGTTAGCAAAGAGGTAACCGGGACAGTGAAAACAGTACTCAAAGACAGGGAGAGCAAGCTCTCTCTTGGCACTTTGGATGTGGGACATACAGCGAGATGTTTGCTGCTTTTGCGTTTGGCTGTTGGGAGATTTACAGCACAAAGATATCTAGTTGATTTGAAGCAGTTCCGAGAAAGTCTAAACATAATCCCCACTTCTCCCTCCTGGCACTTTCCATGTGGGAGATATAGCAGGATGTAGATTGGTTTTGAGGACAACTCAATGGACAGTGTAGGGAGAAAACCTCCTGGCTCCTTGAATGCCGTTTCTGGAGACACTGCGATCAATGTGGGAGATACGTCAAGATGTGTGTTTGTTTTGAGGACGTCTCTCTGGAGAGTCTTAGCAAAGAGGTCACAGGGATAATCAGAGCAATTCTCAGAGACACTGAGAACAAGCTCCACAATTCCCTCCTGGCACTTTCCCTGTAGGAGATACCGCAAGACGTTTCTGTACATTGGGCACAGCGCTCTGCACGGTGTTAGCAGAGACTTTCCCGGGACAGTGAAACCCTATGTCAGAGACACTGAGAAGAAGCCCCAATGTTCCCTCCAGGCACTTTCAGTGTGGGTGCCTTCTCCACGTGGTTCCTGGTTTCACTGCGGCTCTGAAGAGAATGTTAGCAAAGAGGTAACCGGGACAGTGAAAACAGTACTCAAAGACAGGGAGAGCAAGGTCTCTCTTGGCACTTTGGATGTGGGACATACAGCGAGATGTTTGCTGCTTTTGCGTTTGGCTGTTGGGAGATTTACAGCACAAAGGTATCTAGTTGATTTGAAGCAGTTCCGAGAAAGTCTAAACATAATCCCCACTTCTCCCTCCTGGCACTTTCCACGTGGGAGATATAGCAGGATGTAGATTGGTTTTGAGGACAACTCAATGGACAGTGTAGGGAGAAAAGGTCCTGGCTCCTTGAATGCCGTTTCTGGAGACACTGCGATCAATGTGGGAGATATGTCAAGATGTGTGTTTGTTTTGAGGACGTCTCTCTGGAGAGTCTTAGCAAAGAGGTCACAGGGATAATCAGAGCAATTCTCAGAGACACTGAGAACAAGCTCCACAATTCCCTCCTGGCACTTTCCCTGTAGGAGATACCGCAAGACGTTTCTGTACATTGGGCACAGCGCTCTGCACGGTGTTAGCAGAGACTTTCCCGGGACAGTGAAACCCTATGTCAGAGACACTGAGAAGAAGCCCCAATGTTCCCTCCAGGCACTTTCAGTGTGGGTGGCTTCTCCACGTGGTTCCTGGTTTCACTGCGGCTCTGAAGAGAACGTTAGCAAAGAGGTAACCGGGACAGTGAAAACAGTACTCAAAGACAGGGAGAGCAAGGTCTCTCTTGGCACTTTGGATGTGGGACATACAGCGAGATGTTTGCTGCTTTTGCGTTTGGCTGTTGGGAGATTTACAGCACAAAGATATCTAGTTGATTTGAAGCAGTTCCGAGAAAGTCTAAACATAATCCCCACTTCTCCCTCCTGGCACTTTCCATGTGGGAGATATAGCAGGATGTAGATTGGTTTTGAGGACAACTCAATGGACAGTGTAGGGAGAAAACCTCCTGGCTCCTTGAATGCCGTTTCTGGAGACACTGCGATCAATGTGGGAGATACGTCAAGATGTGTGTTTGTTTTGAGGACGTCTCTCTGGAGAGTCTTAGCAAAGAGGTCACAGGGATAATCAGAGCAATTCTCAGAGACACTGAGAACAAGCTCCACAATTCCCTCCTGGCACTTTCCCTGTAGGAGATACCGCAAGACGTTTCTGTACATTGGGCACAGCGCTCTGCACGGTGTTAGCAGAGACTTTCCCGGGACAGTGAAACCCTATGTCAGAGACACTGAGAAGAAGCCCCAATGTTCCCTCCAGGCACTTTCAGTGTGGGTGCCTTCTCCACGTGGTTCCTGGTTTCACTGCGGCTCTGAAGAGAACGTTAGCAAAGAGGTAACCGGGACAGTGAAAACAGTACTCAAAGACAGGGAGAGCAAGCTCTCTCTTGGCACTTTGGATGTGGGACATACAGCGAGATGTTTGCTGCTTTTGCGTTTGGCTGTTGGGAGATTTACAGCACAAAGATATCTAGTTGATTTGAAGCAGTTCCGAGAAAGTCTAAACATAATCCCCACTTCTCCCTCCTGGCACTTTCCATGTGGGAGATATAGCAGGATGTAGATTGGTTTTGAGGACAACTCAATGGACAGTGTAGGGAGAAAACCTCCTGGCTCCTTGAATGCCGTTTCTGGAGACACTGCGATCAATGTGGGAGATACGTCAAGATGTGTGTTTGTTTTGAGGACGTCTCTCTGGAGAGTCTTAGCAAAGAGGTCACACAGATAATCAGAGCAATTCTCAGAGACACTGAGAACAAGCTCCACAATTCCCTCCTGGCACTTTCCCTGTAGGAGATACCGCAAGACGTTTCTGTACATTGGGCACAGCGCTCTGCACGGTGTTAGCAGAGACTTTCCCGGGACAGTGAAACCCTATGTCAGAGACACTGAGAAGAAGCCCCAATGTTCCCTCCAGGCACTTTCAGTGTGGGTGCCTTCTCCACGTGGTTCCTGGTTTCACTGCGGCTCTGAAGAGAATGTTAGCAAAGAGGTAACCGGGACAGTGAAAACAGTACTCAAAGACAGGGAGAGCAAGGTCTCTCTTGGCACTTTGGATGTGGGACATACAGCGAGATGTTTGCTGCTTTTGCGTTTGGCTGTTGGGAGATTTACAGCACAAAGGTATCTAGTTGATTTGAAGCAGTTCCGAGAAAGTCTAAACATAATCCCCACTTCTCCCTCCTGGCACTTTCCACGTGGGAGATATAGCAGGATGTAGATTGGTTTTGAGGACAACTCAATGGACAGTGTAGGGAGAAAAGGTCCTGGCTCCTTGAATGCCGTTTCTGGAGACACTGCGATCAATGTGGGAGATATGTCAAGATGTGTGTTTGTTTTGAGGACGTCTCTCTGGAGAGTCTTAGCAAAGAGGTCACACAGATAATCAGAGCAATTCTCAGAGACACTGAGAACAAGCTCCACAATTCCCTCCTGGCACTTTCCCTGTAGGAGATACCGCAAGACGTTTCTGTACATTGGGCACAGCGCTCTGCACGGTGTTAGCAGAGACTTTCCCGGGACAGTGAAACCCTATGTCAGAGACACTGAGAAGAAGCCCCAATGTTCCCTCCAGGCACTTTCAGTGTGGGTGGCTTCTCCACGTGGTTCCTGGTTTCACTGCGGCTCTGAAGAGAACGTTAGCAAAGAGGTAACCGGGACAGTGAAAACAGTACTCAAAGACAGGGAGAGCAAGCTCTCTCTTGGCACTTTGGATGTGGGACATACAGCGAGATGTTTGCTGCTTTTGCGTTTGGCTGTTGGGAGATTTACAGCACAAAGATATCTAGTTGATTTGAAGCAGTTCCGAGAAAGTCTAAACATAATCCCCACTTCTCCCTCCTGGCACTTTCCATGTGGGAGATATAGCAGGATGTAGATTGGTTTTGAGGACAACTCAATGGACAGTGTAGGGAGAAAACCTCCTGGCTCCTTGAATGCCGTTTCTGGAGACACTGCGATCAATGTGGGAGATATGTCAAGATGTGTGTTTGTTTTGAGGACGGCTCTCTGGAGAGTCTTAGCAAAGAGGTCACACAGATAATCAGAGCAATTCTCAGAGACACTGAGAACAAGCTCCACAATTCCCTCCTGGCACTTTCCCTGTAGGAGATACCGCAAGACGTTTCTGTACATTGGGCACAGCGCTCTGCACGGTGTTAGCAGAGACTTTCCCGGGACAGTGAAACCCTATGTCAGAGACACTGAGAAGAAGCCCCAATGTTCCCTCCAGGCACTTTCAGTGTGGGTGCCTTCTCCACGTGGTTCCTGGTTTCACTGCAGCTCTGAAGAGAATGTTAGCAAAGAGGTAACCGGGACAGTGAAAACAGTACTCAAAGACAGGGAGAGCAAGGTCTCTCTTGGCACTTTGGATGTGGGACATACAGCGAGATGTTTGCTGCTTTTGCGTTTGGCTGTTGGGAGATTTACAGCACAAAGGTATCTAGTTGATTTGAAGCAGTTCCGAGAAAGTCTAAACATAATCCCCACTTCTCCCTCCTGGCACTTTCCACGTGGGAGATATAGCAGGATGTAGATTGGTTTTGAGGACAACTCAATGGACAGTGTAGGGAGAAAAGGTCCTGGCTCCTTGAATGCCGTTTCTGGAGACACTGCGATCAATGTGGGAGATATGTCAAGATGTGTGTTTGTTTTGAGGACGGCTCTCTGGAGAGTCTTAGCAAAGAGGTCACACAGATAATCAGAGCAATTCTCAGAGACACTGAGAACAAGCTCCACAATTCCCTCCTGGCACTTTCCCTGTAGGAGATACCGCAAGACGTTTCTGTACATTGGGCACAGCGCTCTGCACGGTGTTAGCAGAGACTTTCCCGGGACAGTGAAACCCTATGTCAGAGACACTGAGAAGAAGCCCCAATGTTCCCTCCAGGCACTTTCAGTGTGGGTGCCTTCTCCACGTGGTTCCTGGTTTCACTGCGGCTCTGAAGAGAACGTTAGCAAAGAGGTAACCGGGACAGTGAAAACAGTACTCAAAGACAGGGAGAGCAAGGTCTCTCTTGGCACTTTGGATGTGGGACATACAGCGAGATGTTTGCTGCTTTTGCGTTTGGCTGTTGGGAGATTTACAGCACAAAGGTATCTAGTTGATTTGAAGCAGTTCCGAGAAAGTCTAAACATAATCCCCACTTCTCCCTCCTGGCACTTTCCACGTGGGAGATATAGCAGGATGTAGATTGGTTTTGAGGACAACTCAATGGACAGTGTAGGGAGAAAAGGTCCTGGCTCCTTGAATGCCGTTTCTGGAGACACTGCGATCAATGTGGGAGATATGTCAAGATGTGTGTTTGTTTTGAGGACGTCTCTCTGGAGAGTCTTAGCAAAGAGGTCACAGGGATAATCAGAGCAATTCTCAGAGACACTGAGAACAAGCTCCACAATTCCCTCCTGGCACTTTCCCTGTAGGAGATACCGCAAGACGTTTCTGTACATTGGGCACAGCGCTCTGCACGGTGTTAGCAGAGACTTTCCCGGGACAGTGAAACCCTATGTCAGAGACACTGAGAAGAAGCCCCAATGTTCCCTCCAGGCACTTTCAGTGTGGGTGCCTTCTCCACGTGGTTCCTGGTTTCACTGCGGCTCTGAAGAGAATGTTAGCAAAGAGGTAACCGGGACAGTGAAAACAGTACTCAAAGACAGGGAGAGCAAGGTCTCTCTTGGCACTTTGGATGTGGGACATACAGCGAGATGTTTGCTGCTTTTGCGTTTGGCTGTTGGGAGATTTACAGCACAAAGATATCTAGTTGATTTGAAGCAGTTCCGAGAAAGTCTAAACATAATCCCCACTTCTCCCTCCTGGCACTTTCCACGTGGGAGATATAGCAGGATGTAGATTGGTTTTGAGGACAACTCAATGGACAGCGTAGGGAGAAAAGGTCCTGGCTCCTTGAATGCCGTTTCTGGAGACACTGCGATCAATGTGGGAGATATGTCAAGATGTGTGTTTGTTTTGAGGACGTCTCTCTGGAGAGTCTTAGCAAAGAGGTCACAGGGATAATCAGAGCAATTCTCAGAGACACTGAGAACAAGCTCCACAATTCCCTCCTGGCACTTTCCCTGTAGGAGATACCGCAAGACCTTTCTGTACATTGGGCACAGCGCTCTGCACGGTGTTAGCAGAGACTTTCCCGGGACAGTGAAACCCTATGTCAGAGACACTGAGAAGAAGCCCCAATGTTCCCTCCAGGCACTTTCAGTGTGGGTGCCTTCTCCACGTGGTTCCTGGTTTCACTGCGGCTCTGAAGAGAATGTTAGCAAAGAGGTAACCGGGACAGTGAAAACAGTACTCAAAGACAGGGAGAGCAAGCTCTCTCTTGGCACTTTGGATGTGGGACATACAGCGAGATGTTTGCTGCTTTTGCGTTTGGCTGTTGGGAGATTTACAGCACAAAGGTATCTAGTTGATTTGAAGCAGTTCCGAGAAAGTCTAAACATAATCCCCACTTCTCCCTCCTGGCACTTTCCATGTGGGAGATATAGCAGGATGTAGATTGGTTTTGAGGACAACTCAATGGACAGTGTAGGGAGAAAAGGTCCTGGCTCCTTGAATGCCGTTTCTGGAGACACTGCGATCAATGTGGGAGATATGTCAAGATGTGTGTTTGTTTTGAGGACGGCTCTCTGGAGAGTCTTAGCAAAGAGGTCACACAGATAATCAGAGCAATTCTCAGAGACACTGAGAACAAGCTCCACAATTCCCTCCTGGCACTTTCCCTGTAGGAGATACCGCAAGACGTTTCTGTACATTGGGCACAGCGCTCTGCACGGTGTTAGCAGAGACTTTC